>NC_134582.1:106260233-106625233 GCF_037038515.1 Microtus pennsylvanicus
ACTCCCCCCAGCAAGTGTTTCCTGCTATGTCTCCCTGGGAAGAGGACCTTGTGAGTGTGCTAAGTTTAGTAAGCTTCCCCTGGCTTGTGTGTCTCTTGCCACATCCAGAGGAAATAATTCAATCTGAAGGAAACAGCTATGCAGCAATGCCCCCATGATGCAGTCTGCTGGTGTGGGATAGTTCCACATGAGGAGTGATGGCTGGATTTTGAATTTGAGCCTCACCTGGACTATCAAACCCACATAGCACCCTTGGAGAATAATTTATTCCCTGTACTCTCCTGTGTATTTTGTGACCATCATTCATGACTCAATGCGCATGAATTTTATTCATTTATCCTTACAAGTTTCCTTAGCACTTTTGGAAGGAGCACCAAGTAATGCCTAGAGGAGGCCACTGTACTCTGGAGAGTTTGTTACTCTCACTGGCCACCTCCACTGGGCCCTGAAACTGGACCCAGATGAGAGACATTTCCTGACTCCTCTTCCTCATTTTTCTCTTATGCACATTGTTCCTGGGGGAGCCAGATCACATAATGTACTGGCAACTATTGTAGATTCAATGATCTGGGGTACAAACTCTTTATGTAAACTAGCAGCATGTGTTTAAGAATCATTTTCTAAAGGTATTACTGTGTGGCCTTGTGTCTATTTTTCACTCACTTCTCTGTGATAATATACGTAGTTGTGTTTCGGATCCTGGACTGGATGGATTGGAAATAGAAAAAAGAAAGACAGAAAGAGAGAGAGGAGGGAGCGAGGAAAGAAGGGGGGGGGGAGAGAGAGAGAGAGAGAGAGAGAGAGAGAGAGAGAGAGAGAGAGAGAGGAATGATGGAGAAAGGAATGAAGAAGGAAGGAAGCAAGAAACAAAGAAGGCAAGTGTTTCTGTTTAAAAGGCTAAGAGGTCCCATAAATGATGCAGATTCCCACTGGTATGCAGGGATGATGTTCATAAATTGGAGATTGTGAAGAATAAGTGCATTTACACACCCTGGTCCAAAGGTCATGTGGGTCACGTGTCCTCCCCCTCCCTGGCCTGGGTGAAAGGAGCAGTGCCCAGCACCATGGATCCAGTGCAGTGCTGCAGAGGACTCTTCATTGACTGAGGAGAGGTTTGGGGAGGGCAGTTAACATGATAGAAATGATTCACTTCAGTTTTAACCCATTATTCTGCCATGTTGTTCTAGTGACTGAAATTATGCTTTGTGACTGAGTGTAATACATGGAATACCTCTGTATTCCAGCACGTGGGCTGCAGTCATTATGACTGCAATGTTGAAACCTGCCAGTTTCTACTAGTGAGACTTAGTGTTTTTTATATGTTTATTTGTTTTAAGGAAAAAATAATAAGACAGCTGCATGTCCTTACCCACAAATAATAAAACTTACATTCATCATTAATTTACAAGTAATGTAAAATCCATTTTAATGGCAAGACGCATATGGATTTCTTTTTAAGTTTGTCCTCTCCTCCTGTGCCCCTTCTCTTTTACCCTCTCACCCATATCTGTGTCTTTCATCTGCCCTCTCCACCATTTTAAAGCAGAGTCTCATTTTGAAGGCCAGGCTTTCCTGGAATTCACTATATGTGCTACGTAGGCCTTAAGTGCATGGCAATTGTCCTGATCACCACCATACATGCTTGCACTGAATGTCAGCCACCACACTTGGCCACCCAGACCTTGTAAATGAACCAAACGCCTTCCCTGCTGTTGCCATTTATCTCTATGAAATAAGGAGCACCCCCATCTACAGCATTTCCTGCTGTGTTTCTCAAAGCAAGTATGTTTGGAGGGTCAGGTTTTAGAAAAGGAGATCCAGGGAAAATGAAGCAACAAATCCTAATCTTGATAAAAATTTGGCAAATGATTCCTGGTCTATAATACTAGTAAAAACTCACTCTGGAGACTTGGAAGATTTGCAGTTAAATTACTTCAGGAGCAGCAGAATGGAGAATGAGGTGTCTGTTTCACTCTGACTGTGAACTTTAGGTTTGCTCAGAGCTTCAGTTTACCATAATTCTGTTCTAAATAAGTCTTCTTCAGCTACTGCGATGAGATTTAGTTTTGTTATTTACTATCAAGGAATTGTTGTCTAAGGAGAAACTAAAAAATGCAGGAAACCACATCCTGTCCACTAAAGTAAAGAACACACAGCATTAGGAGGAGGACACTGTGCAACTCTCAGCTCAGGGGGGTTTGGTTGGAAAACGTAGGGTTCTGCAGGTAGAGGACATGCCAGTGGTACTTGTGGAGAAAAAGTACCATGTAGCCACTGCCCAACCATCTCTCTTCTTCAAAGTAGCATATTCCAATTTGAAGTCGACATTTTTAAAATATATAGGTTAGTTTAATCCAGCAGTTTTCACAATCCAATGTGTTTTAGCAGCTGCCATTCCTTCATTAGTAAGCAAAGTATCTAAAGTTCGCACAGTAACATGCAGGATTCAGACTCTCTGTGTATTTCCCATCTTTATGTGGCTTATTATTAATTTTTTTTAACTTTAAAAGTTTTAAACTAAAAATGTTTAAAGACTTTACTATCATCTTTAAACTATTTTTTTATTTTATAACTGCATATACATTTTCTCTTTTCTCTCTCAGGCCTATGTATATTTTTAAACATCTTGCAACCTGTTTAGAGTATTTCTCCATCTGAATCTGTATTGTTCTTTGATTGCCTGAGATGATCTTAAACTGCTATGGTAGTCACTGGCACTACTCAGCTTACCACATGTGTTGGCATAGAACATGTGGTTGGCTCCTTGCCTCTTGGCTCCCGGACAGTTTAGCTTCATGGCCAAGGTACCAGCAGGAGCCACCTTCACTGCTCCAGCTCTGGAAAGTTGTTGGGTCTGCTTTACCACCAAGTAGCACACTGCACACAGCTCATAAACTCCATTTAAGTGCTCAGTAGCAGGGCCACTTAAAGTGGGTGTGCCTCTGATTGCCACTAGCAATAAGCCTACCAAAGAAAAGGTGGTTACCAAGAAGCCACGCTCGACTTTGTTTTCATGTGTTTGGAACCCTTTTAAAAAGTTTCTCACTGTTTTACCTTGATCTACATTATCCCACGTTTCTATGCTGAGTAATAAAATTTTTTATTACACATGCAATGTTTATTCCTGCAGAGAATGCTCCCAGGTATAAGACCAGTGAGAAGTTTCAGGACATTTAAGTGCAGTGACTGAGCATTGATCATCTAGTGACTGACTGCACAGCACATGTCAGGCTCTCACAATTCTGTAAAGTCTTTTATGTGGGTGGAATCTTACAGACACTTTGAAGAATCCCAAAATAGACTTGTGGGACTAACATTAAGCAATCAAAAACATCAGGAACAAGATATGGAATTCATTGGATCGACAGGATTAAGTTAATATGAATTATGATAAAATTTACCAAATTCATCTTCATGTTTCTAGTCATGGTAGAAGTAAACCAATTTTATGAATTTTAATTAAAGCCATTTTTTTAGTGCCTGAGAGATGGTTCAGTTATGATCACTAGCTGGTTTTGCTGAGGACCCTGGTTCAATTCCTGATAATCATATTTTGGTTCAGAACCATACGTCTTACTCCAGTCAGTAACAGGGCACTTGATGGCCTCTTCAACTCTCCAAGGGCGCCAGACACACACAAGCTATACAGACATAATTCAGGCAAACTATTCACACACAAGGAATGAATATAAACATGAAAAAGTTTAAAGAATAAAGTCCCTTCCAAGTGTGGCAATAAACAGAATGACGTTTCTATATGACTATAATTTGCTATGGTCTTCCTCTCTCCACTCTAGGCTTGGGTCTCCAGAAAGATTGTCTGAAAATAAACACATGCTTAAACTGCAGGGTGAGATTTTGTGTTGCCCACAGCATTACAGAACTGAGAGTTCTTTCACACTTATTGAACAGAAAAATTAGAGTTAGTTTCTCAATTTCTCGCACTGAGCATGCCAACACTCAGGTAGGAGTCCATCCCTGTGAATCAACACAACAGGGCTAAAAGTTGCATAACCAAGAGCCAGAAATTTTTGAATACTTCCTATCAAGGATTTTTCTGCTAAAGAGAGACTGAAAATTAAAGAAAAAGCACAGTCAGCCCAATAGAAGAAAACAAAACAGAGCATCAGAAGGAGGACACTCTGAGCAGCTCTCAGCTCAGGGGGAGTTCTGTAGAGAAGCTCAGAGTTCTTAAGGTAGAAAACATGCTGGTGGTGCTTGTGGAGAAGAAGTACCATGTAGCCACTGGCGACTCCCATGGCTCCCTGAAACACAGCATCTCTCAAGACCATGAGAGGGAGAACAATCCATTTTGTTTGCTGACTTTCTTGCATAAAATAGCAGTAGCCATCGTCACTCTTAAACTGTGATATGTTCAAACTTGTACTTGTGATGGAATGGATTAGGTTCATAGCTATTAAAGCGTTGAGTATCCAAAAGAATGAAAAGAATGGGAGGATGTGCCATGCAGACTGTGGTCTGAGCCTTCTCCATCCAGATGCTCTGGGACTGATGATGATGGCCTGGACCACAGTGAGGAGACTGCTGGTGCAGATGGAGACCCCACGAGACACTCTCTGCAGATAAATGAAGATCTTACATCCTATGTTACCTGGGAAGTTTCTCAAACCAAAATTTGCCAATGTCTTTGGCAATCCCTTTGCAAGAAGGATCATGATATTTGTAAAAGCCAAGTGGATGAGAATAATGTGTATGGGTTTCTTTTCAGGTCCTCCGCACCAACTGATCATATTATTCACAGAAACAGAAATATTTCCCAGAGTGCCAAACACAGTCATGAAGAAGAAAATTACTTCCATAATAAAATTCAAAACCATTTCTTCCTTTCCACGTAGAAGAATTTGTGCCCAGGATGCAAACACTTTTCAAGGAAGCATCAATAATGTTACAAGTGGACCTGAAAAACACATTTTACACAATAGTATTTTCTAGTGTGCAAGAGGCAGCAATGGCCCGATGTAATGTCGAAAATTAAATCCTTGAAATACCTCCTTTTTCTACACTGTGGACTCTGGGATATTGTGTGTGCTCTCACAAGTGAGTTTGGTAACTGCTATTCAAAATGTCAAGTTTTAAAGAAGATTTTTATTTTTGAGCTCTACACTAGCAAAACTGGCTTGTTGAAGTCGTGTGTGTGTGTGTGTGTGTGTGTGTGTGTTTCTGTCTGTGTGCATGGCTAATCCTAGTTACCGCTCAGCACAGCTGAACTAAACTCCAAGATTCTCCAACCAAGATTTCTTCCTCTGTTTCTCATTCTATTTCATATTTCCCCACTCAGTTCCCAAAATCTGAGGTTCACGCTGACCCTGTCTGCTTCCCCACATCACAGACACTGGGAAAACCTGCTGGGTCAGCAGCTGTAACATCTTTCAGATCTGCTAACTTTGCCCTCCACACTCCTTCCTTCTTTTTCTGATATTCCTTTCTTATCTGCATCTTTACTAACATAACAATTTCTAGGTTTGCCTTTTGTGTCGAAGCTTTGTAAACTTCTGTTTCTGATTTAATCCCGTATAAATATTTACTGGTCAATTTTTAAGGTAGTTCTCAATGTCAAATCAAATAGTAAAACCTTTTCAGGTAGGACCTGACAATTACAGCTGAATCATAAAAAGATATGCTGAAAAATTCAAGGATCCCCCTGGTAGCAGCTAAGGAGTGTGTCTAGCAGAACCCTGTAGTTCTTCCTAGGAGAGGGGGTAGCAGAGAACTGTGACTCCAGTGGATGAGTTCAGGACATTTGTGACTCCTGTGAGTGACCTCAGGGCATCTCAGGGAGCAGGGATCAGCTCTCTACCAGGGGAGAAGATGAGGGGGGATGTAAGAAAGGGATTAATGAGGTGTTAGGTGCAGCCCTGAGATGAGTGCAGTTAACAACTTATGACTCCTCAGTATTGGCTATGCACAGTATGGTAGATTCAGGCATACTGAGATGAGTAGGAATTTTCCCATAAAAAAAAAAGTCATGATGTCATTTGCCTCTCTGTAGGGCTTTGTGAGCTAAAGTTATGTCAGCTTGCTCTGAAGCCTGGTTCTCTCCCTGTTTCCTTTCCAATCTGTTTATCAGGCATGCTGCTATATTCTTTATCTATCTGAGTTGATTCCAGAACTTTAGCTCTCGGAAAGACGCTACTCTTTATTTCCGGGATCTCCAGTCTCATTTCTCAGGGATTTGTGGTAAGCATTGGCATCTTTTCTAGAAGAAGCAGAGTCTGCATGTTTCATGAGTTTGTGTGCTCTGAGTACTTGGAATGCCTCTCTTCACACTGCTCTTCTTCCTGTGAAACTCACAGGATTGTTTTAAATGCTTATGTCTTGATGATGTCACCTGTGTCCTGCATAAACTGAGCCATGTTCCCAGGTTTGGGTTTATGTTGCCTCATGGCTCTAGAAATGTCAGTTATTGTTTTTTAACTGCTCCTCTGACAGAGGGGTATTTGTTGCCTATATTATCGGTAAGTCTAGAAATCACAATACCACCCCAAGTATCTGCACATAATGAAATGTGCTTCAGATATTAATACCAAACACATCAGCATTCATTAACATTTTTACAATAAAATTATGTGTCTAGTCAGAGGTTGGAATCTGCAAAAATCCTTCAATAATTCACCCTAAATCCTAATGGAAAGATATTAACATTTTTTTGTTACAAACACTAGTAATGCTGTATGAGTCACAAGACTGGCAAACATAGTTGTTAAAACAAGAAAATTCATATTTCTTTCTTCTTGCTATTTTTTGAGACAGAGTCTCTCTATGTAAACCAGGTTAGCCTTGAACAGCAAGTACCTTGCCTCAATTTCTCTAGTCTCGATGTGACAGGAGTGTGTCATGATCGTCTCCAGGGTTTGACAGACATCTGAAAATCTTCTATATACTATTGATTCCTAAAAAAAGAAGAAAAAGAAAACAAGGAAGAAACCTTAATCTAAGACCCAACGAGAGTTCTGTCATGATACTTCATTCTGAGAACAAATAGCAATATGTCAGCATTTCTGTTCCATCTCTATCTCCAGGAACTAGTCCCCTTAGATCTTTCTGGAGCCAGGGACCAGCTTTGTCAGGTTCAGAAAGAAAGTCGAGATCCTGAGGATCACAGAGCCTGGCACCTGCTCCCTGGATTAGTCAGAGATACTCTTCTGCTTTAATGAAACTCTCCATGGCCTAGCTGAGGGGATGGAAGATCTTACCTCCATGTACTCACCTGGACCTCTGTGGTGCAGACAGGATCTGGAGCAGCTCTGGGAGGGGGACACTTGCCAGATCTTATTTGTACTGTCAGGATTTGTGGGCTTTTGGCTGACATCAGGTTTTGCAGACTTCAAGTTTCATGTTGTCACAGTGTCAGGGGAAGAAAGGCCTCTGCTGAGCCCCGGTCCCTGAAGCATAGCTTCCCCTCTTTCCACAATTAATACATTGTCTTTTCTCAGAAGTAATTTCAAGTATAATCAGGGCTTAATTATTTTGAGAGGAAGTATGCGAGGTGAGAAAATGAATAATTAACTATGCTTCTGTATGCAGAGCTCCCCACAACTCCTAACTGTTTTTCATCTTTCCAAAGTGCCAAGCTGTGGTCTGGCAGGCACCAACTTCTGAATGACATCCACAGTTCCTTTTTAAGTCCTGCTTTGAACAAGAGCAGAATAAATGATTCTCAGTTTTAGGAATTCTACTTTCTAAGTAAATTCCAGACATGGACCAAGACAAGTTTAGAGTTCCTTGTGCCAAGGTATGGCCTGGCATGGACCAACTTGTGACACCCAGATCAAGTCACTGGCTTTCCTTTCTTTTTTTTATTAAATTTATTAATTTATTAAAGATTTCTGTCTCTTCCCCGCCACTGCCTCCCATTTCCCTCCCCCTCCTCCATTCAAGTCCCCCTCCCTCCACAGCCCGAAATGCAATCAGGGTTCCCTGCCCTGTGGACAGTCCAAGGAACCCCTACCTCCATCCAGGTCTAGTAAGGTGAGCATCCAAACTGCCTAGGTTCCTACAAAGCCAGTACGTGCAGTAGGATCAGAAACCCATTGCCATTGTTCTTGAGTTCTCAGTAGTCCTCATTGTCCGCTATGTTCAGCGAGTTCAGTTTCATCCCAGACTTTTTCAGACCCAGGCCAGCTGGCCTTGGTGAGTTCCCAATAGAACATCCCCATTGTCTCATTGTGTGGGTGCACCCCTTGCGGTCCTGAGTTCCTTGCTCGTGCTCTCTCTCCTTCTGCTCCTGATTTGGACCTTGAGATTTCAGTCCGGTGCTCCAATGTTGGTCTCTGTCTCTATCTCCATCCATCGCAAGATGAAGGTTCTATGGTGATATGCAAGATATTCGTCAGTATTGCTATAGGATAGGGTCATTTCAGGTTCCCTATCCTCCGCTGCCCAAGGAGCTAACTGGGGACATCGCCCTGGGCACCTGGGAGCCCCTCTAGGTTCAAGTCTCTTGCCAACCCTAAGATGGCTTCCTTAAGTTATGTGATTCCCTGGTCCTCTATCCAACCTTCCTTTCTCTCAATCATTCCGTTTCCCTAAGATCCCCCATTCTCCCCTTCTTACATTTCTCTCCCCATCTCCCCTTACCCTGTCCCACCCCACCCCCAAGTTCCCAATTTTTTGTCCAGCAATCTTGTCTACTTCCCATACCCAGGATAACAACTATATGTTTTTCTTTGGGTTCACCTTCTTATTTAGCTTCTTTAGGATCACAGATTATAGACCAAAGACCATTATTTGTGGCTAGAAACCAATTATGAGTGAGTAAATCCCATGATCCTCTTTTTGGGTCTGGGATACCTCACTCAGGATAGTGTTTTCTATTTCCATCCATTTGCATGCAAATTCGAGAAGTCATTGTTTTTTACCACTGAGTAGTACTCTAATGTGTATATATTCCACACATTCTTCATCCATTCTTCTATTGAAGGACATCTAGGTTGTTTCCAGGTTCTGGCTATAACAAATAATGCTGATATGAACATAATGGAACAAATGCTTTTGTCATATGATAGGGTATCTCTAGGGTATATTCCCAAGTATGGTGTTGCTGGGTCCAGGGGTAGGTTGATCCCGAATTTCCTGAGAAACCGCCACACTGATTTCCAAAGCGGTTGCACAAGTTTGCATTCCCACCAGCAATGGTTGAGGGTACCCCTTCCTCCACAACCTCTCCAGGAAAGGCTATCATTGGTATTTTTGATTTTAGCCATTCTGACAGGTGTAAGATGTTATCTCAAAGTTGTTTTGATTTGCATTTCCCTGATTGCTAAGGAGGTAGAGCATGATCTTAAATGTCTTTTGGCCATTTGAACTTCTTCTGTTGAGAATTCTCTGCTCAGTTCCGTGACCCATTTTTTAATTGGGTTAATTAGCATTTTAAAGTCTAGTTTCTTGAGTTCTTTATATATTTTGGAGATCAGACCTTTGTCTGTTGCAGGGTTGGTGACGATCTTCTCCCAGTCAGTAGGTTGCCTTTTTGTCTTAGTGACAGTGTCCTTTGCTTTATAGAAGCCTCTCAGTTTCAGGAGGTCCCATTTATTCAATGTTGCCCTTAATGTCTGTGCTTCTGGGGTTATACATAGGAAGCAGTCTCCTGTGCCCATCTGTTGTAGTATACTTCCCACTTTCTCTTCTATCAGGTTCAGTGTGTTCAGATTGATATTGAGGTCTTTAATCCATTTGGACTTGAGTTTTGTGCATGGTGATAAATATGGGTCTATTTTCATTCTTCTACAGGTTAGGTTGACATCCAGTTGTGCCAGCACCATTTGTTGAAGATGCTTTCTTTCTCCCATTGTATGCTTTTAGCTCCTTTATCAAAAATGAGGTGTTCATAGGTTTGTGGGTTAAAATCCAGGTCTTCTATATGATTCCATTGGTCGACTTCTCCGTATTTATGCCAGTACCACTCTGTTTTCATTACTGTAGCACTGTAATAGAGTTTGAAGTCAGGGATGGTAATGCCTCCAGAAGTTCCTTTATTGTATAAGATTGTTTTGGCTATCCTGGGTTTTTTGTTTTTCCATATAAAGTGGATTATTGTCCTCTCAAGATCTGTGAAGAATTTTGATGGGACCTTGATGGGGATTGCATTGAATCTATAAATTGCCTTTGGTAGAATTGCCATTTTACTATGTTGATCCTCTCAATCCAAGAGCAAGGGAGATCCTTCCATTTTCTGGTATCCTCTTCAATTTCTTTCTTCAATGCCTTAAAGTTCTTATCAAATAAATCTTTCACTTCCTTGGTTAGAGTTACCCCAAGATATTTTATGCTGTTTGTGGCTATCGTGAAAGGTGATGTTTCTCTGATTTCTCTCTCTGCTTCCATAGCCTTTGCGTATAAGAGGGCGACTGATTTTTTGGAGTTGATCTTGTATCCTGCCACATTACTAAAGGTGTTTATCAGCTGTAAAAGTTCTTTGGTGGAGTTTTGGGGGTCGCTTATGTACACTATCATATCATCAGCAAATAACGAAAGTTTAATGTCTTCCTTTCCAATTTGAATCCCCTTGATCCGATTATGTTGTCTTATTGCTATTGCTAGAACTTCCAGCACTATATTGAAGAGGTATGGAGAGAGTGGACAGCCCTGTCGTGTTCCTTTTTTTTTCACCATGTCATGTTTATTTTACTCTTTTTTTTAATCTTTTTTTTATTGAGAAAATGAGAAAAAAAAACAAGTTTCCACCTCCTCCCAGCCTCCCATTTCCCTCCCCCTCCTCCCACTCTTCTCCCCTTCCTCCCACCCTTCTCCTTCTCCCCCCACTCCTTTCCCCCTCTCTTTCCAGTCCAAAGAGCTGTCAGGGTTCCCTGCCCTGTGGTAAGTCCTAGGTCCTTCCCCCTCCGTCCATATCTAGGAAGGTGAACATCCAAACTGGCTAGGCTCCCACAAAGCCAGCACATTACGTAGGATCAAAACCCCATGCTATTGTCCTTGGCGTCTCATCAGCTCTCATTGTTCGCCATGTTCAAAGAGTCCAGTTTTATCCCATGCTTTTTCAGTCACAGTCCAGCTGGCCTTGGTGAGCTCCCAATACATCAGCTCCGCTGTCTCAGTGGGTGGGTGCACCCCTCGTGGTCCCGACTTCTTTGCTCATGTTCTCCCTCCTTCTGCTCCTCATTGGGACCTTGGGAGCTCAGTCCAGTGCTCCAGTGTGGGTCTCTGTCTCTATCTCCATCCATCACCAGATGAAGGTTCTATGATGATATGCAAGATATTCATCAGTATTGCTATAGGATAGGGTCATTTCAGGTTGCTTATCCCCAGCTGCCCAAGGAATTAACTGGGGACCTCGGCTTGGGCACCTGGGAGCCAATCTAGGTTCAAATCTCTTGCCAACCCTAAGGTGGCTCCCTTAACTAAGAATTGTGCTTCCGTACTCCCCTATCCAACCTTCCTTCATCCCAATCCTCCTTTTTCTCCAAGTTCCCCCCTTTCCTCCCCTTCTCCCTTTTCTCTCCCCATCTCCCCTTACCCCCATCCCACCCCACCCCCAAGATCTCAATTTTCTCTCCGGCAGCTTTGTCTACTTCCCATAGCCAAGAGGATAGCTATATGTTTTTCCTTTGGTTCACCTTCTTACTTAGCTTCTTTAGGATCACCAATTGTAGGCTCTGTGTCCCTTATTTATGGCTAGAAACCAATTATGAGTGAGTACATCCCATTTTCATCTTTTTGGGTCTGGGTTACCTCACTCAGGATAGTGTTTTCTATTTCCATCCATTTGCATGCAAAATTCGAGAAGTCATTGTTTTTTACCGCAGCATAGTACTCTAATGTGTATATATTCCACACTTTCTTCATCCATTCTTCCATTGAAGGGCATCTATATCTATCACCATGCACAAAACTCAAGTCCAAATGGATTAAAGACCTCACTATCAGTCAGAACACATTGAACCTGATAGAAGAGAAAGTGGGAAGTACCCTACATCAGATGGGCACAGGAGATCGCTTCCTATGTGTAACCCCAACAGCTCAGACATTAAGGGCAACATTGAATAAATGGGACCTACTAAAACTGAGAAGCTTCTGTAAAGCAAAGGACACTGTCACTAAGACAAAAAGGCAACCTACTGACTGGGAGAAGATCGTCACCAACCCCACAACAGACAAAGGTCTGATCTCCAAAATATATAGAGAACTCAGGAAACTAGACTTTAAAATGCTAATTAACCCAATTAAAAAATGGGGCACTGATCTGAACAGAGAATTCTCAGCAGAGGAAGTTCAAATGGCCAAAAGACACTTAAGGTCATGCTCAACCTCCTTAGCGATCAGGGAAATGCAAATCAAAACAACTTTGAGATACCATCTTACACCTGTCAGAATGGCTAAAATAAAAAACTCCAATGATAGACTTTGCTGGAGAGGCTGTGGAGGACGGGGTACCCTCATCCATTGCTGGTGGGAATGCAATCTTGTGCAACCACTGTGGAAGTCAGTGTTTCGGTTTCTCAGGAAATTCGGGATCAACCTACCCCTGGACCCAGCAATACCACTCCTGGGAATATACCCAAGAGATGCCCTATCATATGGCAAGAGCATTTGTTCAACTATGTTCATAGCCGCATTATTTGTAATAGCCAGAACCTGGAAACAACCCTGTCGTGTTCCTGATTTTAGTGGGATGGCTTTGAGTTTCTCTACATCATTTGATGTTAGCTGTCAGTTTGCTGTAAATAGCTTTTATTATATTTAGGTATGACCCTTGTATCCCTAATCTCCAAGACCTTTATCATAAAGGTATTTTGAATTTTGTCGAATGCTGTTTCAGCATCTAATGAAATGATCATATGGTTTTTTTATTTCAGTTTATGTATATGAAGGATTACATTGATAGATTTTCGTATGTTAAACCAGCCCTGCATCTCTGGGATGAAGCCTACTTGATCATAATGGATAATTTTTCTAATGTGTTCTTGGATTCGGTTTGCCAGTATTTTGTTGAGAATTTTTGCATCGATGTTCATGAGCGATATTGGCCCGTAATTCTCTTTCTTGATTGAGTCTTGTGTGGTTTTGGTATCAGAGTAACTGTAGCTTCATAAAAGGAATTTGGTAATGACTCTTCTGTTTCTGTATTGTGAAATACATTAAGGAGTATAGGTATTAGGTCTTCTTGGAAGTTCTGGTAGAATTGTGCATTGAAACCATCTGGTCCTGGGCTTTTTTTGGTAGGGAGGTTTTTGATAACAGCTTCTAATTCTTCAGGACTGACAGGTCTATTTAGATTGTTCACCTGGTCCTGGTTTAACTTTGGTATATGGTATTTATCTAAAAAAGTGTCCATTTCTTTTACATTTTCCAGTTTTGTGGCATACAGGCTTTTGTAGTAAGATCTAATAATTCTCTGAATTTCCTCTGTGTCTGTGGTTGTGTCCCCCTTTTATTTCTGATTTTATTAATTTGCATATTCTCTGACTGCCGTTTGATTAGTTTGGATAGGATTTTATCAATCCTGTTGATTTTCTCCAGAAACCAACTTTCTGTTTCGTTGATTTTTTGGATTGTTTTCTATGTTTCTATTTTATTGATTTCAGCCCTCAGTTTGATTATTACAGTCTTCTACTCCTCCTAGGTGAGTCTGCTTCTTTTTTTCTAGAGCTTTCAGGTGGGCTCTTAAGTCTCCAATGTGTGCTTTCTCTACGTGGGTAGTTAGTCCTATGAGCATTCCTCTTAGGACTGCTTTCATAGTGTCCCATAGGTTTGAGTATGTTGTTTCTTTATTTTCATTGAATTCAAGGAAGACTTTAATTTCTTTCTTTATTTCTTCTTTGATCCAGGTGTGGTTCAGTAGTTGGCTGTTCAGTTTCCATGAGTTTGTAGGATTTCTGGGGGTAGCATTGTTGTTAAATTCTAATTTTAATTCATGGTGATCTGATAAGACACAGGTGGTTACTAATATTTTTTGTAACTGTGGAGGTTTGCTTTGTTACCGACTATGTGGTCAATTTTCGAGAAGGTTCCATGAGCTGCAGCGAAGAAGGTATATTCTTTCCTATTTGGGTGGAATGTTCTATAGATGTCTGCTAAGTCCATTTTATTCATTACTTCCATTAATTCTCTAATTTCTCTATTAGGTTTTGTCTGATTGACCTGTTCATTGGTGAGAGAGGAGTGTTGAAGTCTTCTACTGTTAGTGTGTGCGGTTTGATGGCTGCCTTAATTTTTAGTAATGTTTTTTTATGTATGTGGGTGCTTTTATATTAGTGGCATAGATATTCAGGATTGAGACTTCATCCTGATGAATTGTTCCTGTTATGAGTATAAAATGTCCCTCTCCATCTCTTCTGATTTATTTGTTTTAAGTCAACTTTGTTAGAAATTAGTATGGCCACACCTGCTTGTTTCTTAGGTCCATTTGCTTGATAAGCCTTTTCCCAGCCCTTTACTCTGGAGTAGGTGCCTGTCTTTGTGGTTGAGGTGTGTTTCTTGTAAACAGCAGAATGTTGGATCCTGTTTTCGTATCCAATCTCTTAGCCTGTGCCTTTTTCTAGGTGAGTTGAGTCCATTGACATTAAGTGATATTAATGACCAGTGGTTGTTAACTCCGGTCACTTTTTTAGTAGTAGAGTTTGTGTGTTTCCCTTCTTTGAGTTGCGCTGGTTTAGGGTCTCTATATATCTGAGTTATTGTGGTCATTGTTGGACTCCTTGGTTAGTGATTTTCCTTCTATTACTTTCTGTAAGGCTGGATTTGTGGCTACATATTGTTTAAATTTGTTTTTATCCTGGAAAATTTTGTTTTCTCCATTTATAGTGAATGAAAGCTTGGCTGGGCTGCAGCAATGATCTCTTACTTTTTGAAATACATCTATCCAGGACCTTTTGGCTTTCATGGTTTCCATGGAGAAGTCAGGTGTAAGTCTGATAGGTTTACCTTTATAAGTAACTTGGCCCCTTTCCTTTGCAGCTCTTAATATTCTTTCTTTATTCTGTATGCTTTGTGTTTTGATTATTATATGGCAAGGGGATTTTTTTTATCCAGCTTATTTGGTGTTCTGTATGCTTCTTGAACCTTCATAGGTACCTCTTTCTTTAGTTTGGGAAACTTTTCTTCTATCATTTTATTAAATATATTTTCTGGACCGATGAGCTGCCCTTTTTCTCCTTCTTCTACTCCAATTATTCTTAGGTTTGGTCTTTTTATTGTGTTCCATATTTCCTGAATATTTTGTGATGAGAATTTGTTGGACTTGCTGTTTTCTTTGATCAGTGTGTTTATTTTCTCTATGTTATCTTCAGAATCTGAGATTCTTTCTTCTATCTCTTGTATTCTGCTGGTTATGCTTGTTGCTATAGTCTCTATTCGTTTACCTAGATTTTCCATGTCCAGCCGGCCCTCTGTTTGTGTTTTCTTCTTTGCCTCCATTTCAGTTTTCAAATCTTGAACTGTTTCCATTATCTGTTTGATTGTTTTTCCTTGGTTTCCTAGGGTATCATTCACTGATTTACTCAATTCTTCAAACTTTCTGTTATACCTCTCATCCATTTCTATAAGGGCATTTTTTACATGCTGTTTAAGGGCCTCTATCACTTTCATAAAGTAAATTTTTTCTACTTCTTCTTGATTAAGGTGTTCATGTCCTCCTGTTGTGAGGTTGCTGTGTTCTGGTGGTTTCATGTTGTTTTTCAGATTGTTGGGTGAATTCTTGCTTGGCGTCTGCCCATCTCTTCCTCAGAATGCTCCCCTAAGGATCTTCTTTTATAGGTGCAGGTCTCCTTGCCCACTGATGTACCTTCCCAGTGATGGCACTCTCCTATGATCCCTCTTTAGGTGCCCAAGTGATGGCTCTCCTGGTGTCCAGATCAGATCTTTGTGCTGGTTGGGTAGCTCATAAACAAAGCGCCTACCTTGCTTGCTGCAGGCAGGCTATTGAAACAAAGGAATTCCTGTCCGCCCAGCTGCACTCTGGATTCCATTCCAGCGCCCAGACAGGCTGAGCTGGGTGATGTTATGATTCACTTCACTTTCAACCCATTATTCTGGCATGCTCTTCTATCCTTGAAAAGTACATTTTATGACTGAGCATGGCTGTTCATCTCTGTCTTCTAACTCTTGGGAGGCAGATTCTGCATGCCCGGTGGTAAAAATCAACCTGATGCAGCCCTTATCTGAGAAAGAACACAAGAGGGCTGAGGACTGTATAACAAAGTGTCAGAAACTCATGAATATTTACTTTCAAGAAATGGTTCTTTAAGGATAGAGGCAGGGGAAAACCACATTCTCTCCAATAAAAGAAGAGAAAACCTAACACTGGGCAGTTTTGTAGGAAAACTTGGGGTTCTGAAGGTAGAGGCCATGCCTGCAGTACTTGTGAGGAAAGAAATACCATGTAGCCACCAGCCCCAACCAAGCCTCCATGAAACAGTGTGTCAAGTAGGATCAAGAAGGTCAGGAAAACTCATCCAACCTTCTTCTTTCTCTGTAGAAAGTAGAGGTAATGAGCACTCTTCCTCAGTTGTGAAGTGTTCATGTTGATTTTTTCTGACAGAATAGACAAGATCCATGCTGATGAAGGAATTGAGAATCCAAGGAATAGCTGTGAGAGAAGACCCTTCTGTGCAGACCTCAGCCTGAGCCTCTGCAACCTGGACTCTCTGGAGCTCATGACCTGAACCACTGACAGAAGACTGGGTGCAAATGGAGTGGCCCTGGGATGCCCTGTTCACATACACAACACCTTTATAGCCACCATTGTTTAGAGCAAGGCTTTTGAAAGAAGCACTGTAGTGTTCATAATGCCATATGAATGAGAGTAAGACAGAAGTTTTTTCAGTAACCCCCCAGAACTGAATGTACAGGCCACAAGAACAGAAACGTTCCCCATATTACCAAGACCAGTCAGAAAAATGTAGATAATTTCCTTGACAAAGTTCTAATCCATTTCTTATGCCGTAGACAGAAAAACTTGGATTCAGAAACGTTCCTTTAAAGATAGCATCAATAATGTTAATATCTATCAGCAAAAACAAAAACAAAACACAGTTTCATCTTAGTGCTCTTTTCTTCATTCAAAGGACAGTCATAGTTAAAAGGGTGCAGTTCCCTCGTCTTTCACAGCACCCTGTACCTTTATCTGTAGTGATGTTTGCAAGCCATTCTGTGTAGTCCTACATGCTGTTTTAAGTGTGCTAGTATGCTAGTATATACTTGTCTTAGTCGCTGTTCTATTGTTGTGAAGAGACACAATGACCAAGGCAAGTCTTATAAATGAACACATTTAACTAGGGCCTGGCTTACAGTTTTAGAGGGTTAATGAATTCTCATCACTGTGAGGGCATGGTTCTCAAGGTACTAGAGAAGTAGCTTAGAATTATGTCTTGATATAAATATGGGGAGGGAGGAAGAGAGAGGGAGAGGGAAAGAGACAGACAGAGCGAGACAAAGAGGGAGAGAGAGAGGCTGGGAAAGGTATGGGCTTTTGAAACCTCCAAGTCAATTCCCAGTGACACACTTCCTCTAACAAGGTCACATCTCCTAAACCTTGTCAAATAGGAACAATCCTTGATGCCTTAGCAATCAAATATATGAACGTTTTGGGACCATCTTACTCAAACTGCCATATTATTATATAACAAATATTTAAATTTTCTAACCACAGATTTGGAGCCCCATGACTGTTAGAATCCTTGTTCATCTTTCCCATAGTTAATCTCAGGATGGTGAATAGAATCTGTTTTATTTTTCTTTTCAAGGTATTCAATAGATTTTTCAGACAAATATAATAATGTAACTAATAGTACTGGATTTAGTTTGGATTCTTATTCTTCAAAAAAGATCTATATTATTAGTTGTTCTGGAATTTGGTAGAACGTAAGCTCATATTTGCTCTTTCATAGGAATACAAATGTTATTATGTCCTATGCAAATAGGAAGCAATTCAAATCCCAAAGGACAAACTCAATCCCTTCTTCAAATGAATGAATGACTCTAATACTGTCCCCAGATCCAGTCAAAAACACAGAGTCATTCATAAAGACAACAGCTGGATCCATGTAATTAATAAACTGAAGCAAAGGAAGATGAGAAACATATACCAATACACGTGCTCAGGTGCACTCACCTCAGATGCACATGTCAATGCAGCCGGCACCACCAGGAAAGATTCTTAGGTGACACAGGGTCCTATGTGCTTCTCCCTTGGTTCATAGGACTTTAACTTGACCCCAAGTGGACAGACTTGACTTCTGATGATACAGTCGTTATCTCTTTTTGCCCTTTAGTTGGATGGTTGCTATCTTTCTGGCGTCTTCCACTGTCTCGTTGCCCTCTGACATTACCTTTGATGGCCTGGGACTAGAGTAGCCAAAGAGGAATTCATGATTCTATGGATCCATCTGTAATAAAAGATACATATCCCTTCCCAATTTTCTTCAGCAAATGGAACTTCCAAGTCTCAATGTTTTTTAAACCACATAGACCTATTTAAAGGCAGTTCAGAACGTTTGGAAGGAAACTGTTTCTAAGCTCTTGAACTTATACCACCTTGAGACAAATTTTTAAAAATTAAGGGTAAATAAGTAAAGTGTAACAATATCTCTTGGTGTTCTTCTTTTTTATTTTTTTTAAATAATTGTTGCTTTAATGCTCTTTCAATTATACCCTGGCATTGAGAATAATAAGAAATGACTATAATTTGCTTAATGTTTGATTCCTTACAGATATTTTTATTTTTTTAACTAGCTGCTCCATTGTCAGTTTTTATTGAAGTAGGCATTCCCAAAACAGCAAACACTTGCATAAGATAAGAGAAGAGCACACAGCAGAAGCATTCTCGGAGGATTGAGGTATAGTTGAAAAAATTAAAACAATGTATCCATGCGGATGAGCAAATACAACTTCTGGGGCACACAAACAAAACAAATGATATGTATTTGTTATAACTTATTAGTTTTTGAACCCCCAGGATCAACTTCAGCTATATCACCAACACTTAGAGGAGCACACACAAGACGTCCTCGCACAGCTCCCCGCAACTGTTTCCTTCAGCGAGAGCTGGGTTGCACTTGGAGTTCATCAGCGCTAGTCTGTGGTGCTGGGGCTCCTTCCACGGAGAAGTAAAAATAGGGCAGGTGAGTCTGTTAGCTTGCTTGTTGCCATCTGTAGCAAAACCAGAAAGGGTAGAGTGTGCACAATGATTGTTAATAAACAAAATGAAGTGTATGGATTTTAACCAGATGTTGTAGTTTTTATTGTAATTGGAGCATAAAAAGGATGTGAAGACAAAATTGGTGCAGTTTCTATCACTAGAAATAACCTTACAATATGAGCAGAATATAAAACAGTATTCAAGGGCTTATGGATTAACTGTTATAGATTAATCAATGTAGTCTGTCCTCCCTGTTGGGCTAAGGTAAAAAGAAATAGTAATAGATTGATTACTATCCGGTTCATGAATTCTTCCTATGCTGTTGGATGAGCCATCAATAAAATAAGTGTCTTCCCATAGAGTGGAAAAAGATTGAACAAGATGAAATTAGAAATTTAGTTTTTATGAGAAAATCCCATAGTTTGCCAGCCAGATAATTATTACCCATGCTTCCATAGTAGTCTGCAAATAAGAACTGAAAATCCACAGAGTTCTGTAACACTCTTAAAATGGATGCCAGTACAGCAAGGGACAAATCCTTATAATTGTTGACGTTTGGTCCTCTCCTGATTTACTAATTGAGGAAGAAGAGTACGGTAAGAAGTTAGTGTTTTATAACCCTTGTGGTGTAAACAAGTTCATTGCAAGGGTTTATCTTGGTGTGTTATAATACCTGTAGGAGACAATTTAGTGGGGAAAATAAATAAGTTTAAAGGCAGTGAAGGCTTCACACGATACACAAATGCCTCCTCCGGCCCCAATTGAAATGACCTCCATTGCCTCTTGAGAGAATATGTGAAGACTTCCCAAGGCTGTTTCTCCTATCACTTTCTCGTGAGTAATAAAATCCTTATTTTCCTAAGGATTTTTATAACCGTCCATATTAATGCCCAAGTGACCGATCTTTTCACCTTATTTATGTGTCTTTGCAGTGTGTTTTTGGGACTCTGTCCCATACTTCCTCATGGAAAGTTCCTTCTTCTGAAAACCAGGGATTTGAGCACAAACAACTTGAAAGCAACTGCATAGGTGTGTTTTGGGTAGTAGTGCTCCTGCTTTCTTGAAAACGAAGCAGAAACTCAACATAAGACGATTCCTTCCCTGGTTTCTACCCCATTATTCTCACTCATCTCCTTCCGTGAGGGGCCCCACTCTCTGATTTCATAGCCAATTTCAGGTCCCTTTTCAGGCACCACTTGTCACCCTCCAGAGAGAGGGACCTGGGAGAATGAGGTGGACTGGGGTCTCATGCAAGAGCCAACTTTATTCAGAGCAGCAGACAAGTTATACTCTGAGGGTAAGAAAGTTCACATGAGGTCATGCTGTATACAAGGGCAAAGACAAGCTGAGCATGGCAAAAATCATGCTTTTCACAGAAGCAACACAAAGTACTTTTAAACATTTAAATGATTATCGATAACAAGCAATAAGCGACAATCAGAAATAAACTCACTCCTTTCTGCTTTGCCTGGACAGAGCCTGGAAAAACATTCCACGAAAATTTCTGTGATTTGGAGAAACCCAAAGAGAAGATGTTTGTTCTGTTTGCTTGGAGTGTTTCCACAAGCACTCAGAATTCTCAAACTACTCCATTCCTGGATCATGATCTTAAACGGAGGGAAGGGTTTGTTTGGTTGACACTTCCACATCACTGTTTATCATCAAGGCTTCAGGACAGGAACTCACCCTGTGTAGGAACCTGGCATGAGCTGATGCAGAGGTTATGGAGGGGTGCTGCTTACTGGCTTCTTCACCATGGTTGCTCAGTCTACTTTTTTATAGAACCCAGGATCATTTCCCCAAGGATGGCACTACCCTAAAGGGATTTGGAATTTCCCCATTAATCAGTGATTAAGAAAATACCCTACATTTGGACCTTATACCTCTAGCTTTTGTCAAGTTGACAGAACGAGCCAGCCCATGGCCATCGGCCACCATGAAGCAGAAACTATAAAGCCCACAGAATACCTTTGGCACAGTAGAGTGGTAGCTTGCTCTGTGGTACTGGTAATGAGACAGTTAGAATCCCATGGCAATGTGGAGGCTGTTTGCACAGCTTTGCCTAAAATTCCAGTCTCCACTTCTTCCTGCCATAGCTGCTAATTGACTTGGGGAGTGCATAGAATATTGATTGAGGCTTTGGATATTTTCTCATACAGCTCTTTTTTGGTAAGTTTTCAGCTATGTTGGAGCCAGAATTTCTGGCCATGCAGGTGTGTTTGAGTCTCCCATGACCCATAAATTACAATGTAATCTGGTAATCCAAGTAAATTGGTCCATTCAACTCAACTTAGATGGAACCAATTCGTTGCACATTTTTTACCCTGATCTGGGGTTTATGATTTTTTAAATGTCTTCCTAGGAAAAGTCACATGACAGGGAGAATTCAATGATGAAGACTGGCAAGTTCTGAGTAGCTACTCCTTCATAATTCTGGATATATAGAGGAACCAGACACAAGCACAAACACTTTACATATATGAGGTAGTTTCTGAAGGCTGTAGGCTGCACACCACACTCTGAAGGCTCTATTCTGTTTTATTAGGTTCCACATACTAGTAAAATCATGTGGTGTTTGTCTGTATGCAGATGACCGATTTCACTTAGCATAATGTCCACAGGTCCAATCTAGTTACAATGTGTCCAGAATAAGGAAATGATGGAGTTATTATACTAACCCATCTGTCTAACCTTACGTGCTTTCCTTGAAGGGCATAATTGAATTTGATTTCCTGGTTGCCTTTACTATCTACTACTTATTTAGAATTTTCATCATATGTTAAAATTCTAATTATTGTTCTGATCAAGCTTTTCTTTGATTTTTTCCATTCTACTCTTTTATATTTTTAAGGAAAAAATTCACAATACCAACTCTATATGCCACTCAGAGTCCAGACCATTCTAGTTCATGCTGTGTCAATAGTTATGAATCTCCTATATTCTTTTTTTAAGTTTCAAATTAACGGTTTTTTGTGTGTGTTCTTGTGTGTATGTCTCAACAGGAATATGGAGGTTATAGGGCAGCACATGGGAGTCAGTTTTCTTCCTCAGAGATGGATCAGATTGTGTGACTTGTCGGCAGGTGCTTTTACCCACCGAGGTATCTCTCAAGATTCCTCTATTTTTTCTTTTTTAATTATTACCTTATTTTATTACTTTAAAAATACCAATCCAAATTCCCACTTCCTCCCCTCCTCCCACTCCCTCCACACACTCTCCCCCCCACCCACCTCCAATCGAAAGTCCAAGGCCCTCCCTACTACATTCAGGTTGAGCAAGGTATATGTCCAAAGATAATAGGATCCCAAAAAACTAGTACATGCAGTAGAGAAAAATCCCAGTGCCATTATCATTGGCCCCTCAGTCTGCCCCAACTGTCAAGCACATTCAGAGGGACTAGTTTGATCCCATGTTCATTCATTTCCAGTCCAGTTGGAGTTGGTGAGCTCTCATTAGTTCAGGCACACTGTCTCAGTGGGTGAACCCCTCATAGTCTTGACTTCCTTGCTCATATTCTCCCTCCTTCTGCTCTTTAACTGGACCTTGGGAGCTCAGTCAAATGTTCCGATGTGGGTCTCTGTCTCTGTTTCCATCTGTTGTTGGATAAAGGTTCTATGGTGATATTTAAGATAATCATCAGTCTGACCACAGGGCAAGGGCAGTTTAGGCACCCTCTCCTCTATTGCTTAGGGTCTTAGCTGGGGTTATCCTTGTGGAACCCTGGGAATTTTTCTAGAGCCAGGTTTTTTTGCTAACTCAAAAATGGGATCTTCAATCAAGATATCTCTTTCCTTGCTCTCATCTCTGTCCTTATTCCATCTCAACGATCTCATTCCCTCAACCTCTCTCCAACCCTCTCCTTCTCTGCTCTTTTTCCCCTTCTCCCCTTCCTTCTACCCCTGGCCCCATCCTCCCAAATTTTGTCAGGCGATCTTATCTGCTTCCAATTTCCAGGTGGATCTATATATGTTTTTCTTTGGGTTCACCTCATTACTTAGCTTCTCTAGGATCATAAACTATAGGCTCAATGTCCTTTGTTTATGGCTAGTATCCACTAATGAGTGAGTAAATACCATTAGGGTCTGGGTTAAATCACTCAGGATAGTGTTTTCTAATTCCATCCATTTGCATGCAAAATTCAAGATGTCATTGTTTTTCACAGCTCAGTAGTAATCTAGTGTGTAGATGTTCCACACTTTATTTATCCATTCTTCCATTGAGAGATATCTAGGTCGTTTCCTGGTTATGGTTATTACAAATAATGCTGCTATGAACATAGCTGAACAAATGCTTTTGTAGTATGATTGAGCATCTTTGGGGTATATTCCCAAGAGTGGTATTGCTGGACCCTGAGGTAGGTTGACTCCCAATTTTCTGAGAAACCTCCACACTGATTTCCAAAGTGGTTGCACAAGTTTGCATTCCCACCAGCAATGGATGAGTGTTCCTCTTATTCCACATCCTATCCAGCATAAGCTATCATTAATGTTTTTTATCTTAGCCATTCTGAAAGTTTTTTTTTCTGTAGCTTTGGAGCCTGTCTTGGAACTAACTCTTGTAGACCAGGTTGGTCCCTAACTCACAAAGAACCATCTGCCTATGCCTTTAAGTGCTGAGAATAAAGACGTGAACAACCACCACCTGACCACCTCTACCTATTCTTAACATTTAACAATTATTGCATTATTCAGATTTAACACATTGTATGTTGAACCAGCCCTGCATTCCTGGAATGAAGCCTACTTGATCATAATGGATAATTTTTCTAATGTGTTCTTGGATTCGGTTTGCCAGTATTTTGTTGAGGATTTTTGCATCGATGTTCATGAGTGAGATTGGTCTATAATTCTCTTTCTTGGTTGAGTCTTTGTGCGGTTTTGGTATCAGAGTAACTGTAGCTTCATAAAAGGAATGTGGCAATGCCTCTTCTGTTTCTGTATTGTGAAATACATTAAGGAGTATAGGTATTAGCTCTTCTTGGAAGTTCTGGTAGAATTCCGCATTGAAACCATCTGGTCCTGGGCTTTTTTTGGTAGGGAGGTTTTTGATAACCTCTTCTAATTCTTCGCGACTAACAGGTCTATTTAGATTGTTCACCTGGTCCTGGTTTAACTTTGGTAAATGATATTTATCTAAGAAAGTATCCATTTCCTTTACATTTTCCAGTTTTGTGGCATATAGGCTTTTGTAGTAAGCTCTAATGATTCTCTGAATTTCCTCTGTGTCTGTGGTTATGTCCCCCTTTTCATTTCTGATCTTATTAATTTGCAAATTCTCTCTCTGTCGTTTAATTAGTTTGGATAGGGGTTTGTCAATCTTGTTGATTTTCTCCAGGAACCAGCTTTTTGTTTCATTGATTCTTTGGATTGTTCTCTGTGTTTCTATTTGTTGATTTCAGCCCTCAGTTTGATTATTTCCAGTCTCCTACTCCTCCTAGGTGAGTCTGCTTCTTTTTTTTTTCTAGAGCTTTCAGGTGGGCTGTTAAGTCTCCAATGTGAGCTTTCTCTGTTTTCTTTAAGTGGGCACTTAGTGCTATGAACTTTCCTCTTAGGACTGCTTTCATAGTGTCCCATAAGTTTGAGTATTCTTCTCTTCTTCTCTGTGTTCTTAGGTCGCTTCCTTTTGAGTCAAATTACACAGACTGACTAAGAAAGTGTTCATTAATCTGGTCCTCTATGTAACTGAAGAGGGTGAGACTCAGAGAAGTAATAGATAAATCTGAGAAGGAGTTGGAGGGATGGTTAGGAGACCTGCTCCTCTTGCAGAGGACCCTGGTTTCTTACCCAGCACTTGCATCTAGGACTCATGACTGCCTGTAGCTCTAGCTCCCTGTGATCAGTGACCTCTTCTGGTCTGTGTGGGTGACTGTACCAATGTGACCCACTCACACAGACACACACTCACATTGACATACACTCATAGAGACACATACATAAAATAAATTTTATGTTTGAAAAACAAGCTATTTAATAACCTGTATCACAATACAATACACATCACTTGCTTAAATAATTTGTATATACACTGCAACCAAGCAAAATATAAAACTTATACATCATTGTAAAGTAAAGCCATGAGGAATCCAAACTGTTACAGTTTAGTCAGATAGAAAAGAGCAGTTTTTTAAACAAGGCATAAACCCACCTCTCGCAATTCAATACTTTCATGATCAATGAGTATATCAATAAATATTTTTCAGAATGGGTCTATAATATTCTTAGAACCATGTCGATATCTTATTGTATGGATCTAAGTTAAGAAATCAGATAACGAATCCTTCACTTAAATGGATGTAGAATGAGATCCTTTTGCAGCTCTTTGATGACAAACAGCTGGAAAATGTTGTGGAGAGCAACCAGGCATTAACAAAGGGCAGCTGCAAACAAGCCTCAGTCTGCTTCACACTGCATATTAATCTTGCAAAAAGGAAAATCCACATTTTTAAATCAACATAGAAACTATAGATGGATAAAATAAAACTTTACCGTGTATTCCTTATCCAGTTTATCCCCTATGGACCATCTTCATTCCTAAAGAGAACCTTCATAAATATAAGACCACAGAAACATTCCAGTACATTTGAGTTCTGTGACTAGTGTACTGGGATTCCAGGAAGTAGATGTAGTTCTTACCGTTTTCCACAATTCTGTAAAAACAGTTTCTACAGAAGGAAACATACAAACACTTTGCAGAACCCCAAATCACATCTTAGCTAAACTAACATTTAGCAAGTACAGCATCAGGTACAAGATATGGATTTCTTTGGATAACATGACTAAATCACTATGACACTGATAAATTTGATCAATTTCATCTGTGTGCTTCCTGTCTTGGTGACAGTAAAAAACAATTTTATAAAATATAATTATGACCATTTTCTTGTGCTGAAGACAGTTCAAGAATGGAGAGTTCTAACTTTTCTTCCAGAAAACCCATGCTTAATTCCTAGCAACCACACTTTGGTTGAGAGCAACCATCCCAACTCCAGTAAGTCACAGGACATTTAATGACCTGTTCTACCCTTTACAGGCACCAGGCATGGATGTGCTACAAGGACATAATGCAGGTAAGTTATTCATACACAAAAATATAGGAATTAAAATAATCACTTGAAAAAAGAGGAAAATTGGAGAATAAGATCTCTTTTATCACCATATGTTTCTAAGAACTCTCTCTCTCTCTCTCTCTCTCTCTCTCTCTCTCTCTCTCTCTCTCTGTCTCTGTCTGTCTGTCTGTCTCTCTCTCTCTCTCTCTGGTCAAGGCTGTGGCCACCAGAAAGAGAGTTTGAGAATAACCCCAACCTAACTTGCTCTGTGAGAATTTTTTGGTCTTACCCACAAAATCGCAGAACTGAGAACTCATTCACACTCATTGAACAGAAAAATGAAAGAGATAGTTTCTCAATTTCTCCCACTGAGCATGGCAACACTCAGGCAGAAGTCCATCCCTGCGAATCAACACAACAGGGCTGAAAGTTGCATAACCAAGGGCCAGAAATTTTTGAATATTTCCAACCACAGATTTGTCTGCTAAATAGATACTTACAATTAGAGAAAAAGCACAGTTAGTCCAATAGAAGAAAACAAAACAGAGCATCAGAAGGAGGACACTCTGAGCAGCTCTCAGCTCAGGGGGAGTTCTGTAGAGAAGCTTGGAGTTCTGGAGGTAGAGGACATGCTGGTGGTGCTTGTGGAGAAGAAACACCATGTAGCCACTGGCCCCTCCCATGGCTCCCTGAAACACAGCATCTCTCAGGACCATAAATGAAAGAACAGTCCATTTTGTATTTTTACTTTCGGGCATAAAATAACAATAGTCATCTTTATTCTTAAGCTGTGATATATTCAGGCTTACACTTGTGATGGAATGGATTAGGTTCGTACCTATTAAAGCATTGAGTATCCAAAAGAATGAAAAGATTGGAAGGATGTGCCATGCAGACTGTGGTCTGAGCCTCCTCCATCCAGATGTTCTGGGACTGATGATGGTTGCCTGGATCACAGTGAGGAAACTGCTGGTACAGATGGAGACCCCACGGGCCACCCTTGACAGGTAAATGGTGTACTTACATCCTATGTCATCTAGGAAGTTTCTCAAACCAAAATCTGCCATTTGTCTTTGGCAATCCTTTTGCCAGAAGAATTATGATGTTTGTAAAAGCCAAGTGGATGAGAATAAGGTGGATGTGTTTCTTCTCAGGGCCTCGCCACCAACTGAACATATAATTCACAGAAACATAAATGTTCCCCAGAGTTCCAAACACAGTCATGAAGAGGAAAACTATTTGCTTAATCAATTTTGAAAACATTTCTTCCTTCCTTGGTAGAAAATCTTGCATTCACGATACAAAGAGTCTTTCCAGAAAGCATCAGTAATGCTAGACATTTATCTGAAAAACATTTCACATAATAGCATTTTCTGGTATAAGAGAGTCAGTGATGGACACATGTGTTGCTGTAGACTGGGTCCCCGAACTCCTCCTCTTCCCTGTGGACTCTGAGTTATGTGTGTGCCCTGGCAGGGGAGCTTGGTAACTGGAATAAAACTCTAACGTTTTAAAGGAGGTATGTTTGAACTTTATACTAGCAAAATTGACTTGTTTGAATGTGTGTGTCCATTTTTCTGGGTGTGTGAATTATGCTAATTAATTCTCAGCATAGGTGAATTGAATTCCATCTTTTTGCAACCAAATTTCTTCCTATTTTTCTCTACTTCATCATATTTCTCCACCCAGTTTCAAAGACAAAGGCTCCTTTCTTATTTGCATCTTACTTAGTTTAACAATTTCTAGATTTGCATTTGATTTCAATGCTTTATTACTTCAATTTTACATCCTAATATTTTTTAATTTTCTGTTTATCATTCTGTTATTTCATTCCACATAAATGTTTACTAGTTATTTTTAATAAGTAGTTCTCACTGTCAAGTTCAATTGCATAACCTTTTCAGATAGAGCCCTATAGTTAAAGCTGAACCATCAAAATATAACCTGATATTTTTCATGTAACTGCCAGGCTTCAGCTACGGATGGTGTCTAGCATAACCTTGTGTTGCTTCCTAGAACACAGGGTAGCAGAGAACTGTGATCCTAGCAGATGACTTCAGGGCATCTGTAGCCCACTCAGTTACCTCAGGACACATAAGGGAACATGGAACAGCTCTCAACCAGGGGATCCTGATGAGGTAAACCTAAATGGGATTAATGAGGGAGTATATACTGTCATGAGATGAGTGCGTTTTGAGTCATGAGTCCTCAATGTCAACTGCATGTAGCACAGTAAGTAGGGGCAACGGTGTGTGCAGGGGTTCCACTATGTAAGAGTTCGTGTTCGCATTTGCTTCACTGGGGCCTTTTGAGCAGCAATTATGTCAAATGGTTTTACAGCCTGCTTTTCCTCCAACCTGTTTGTCAGGCAGGCTGCTTTTTATTTACCAGCCCCAGGTGATTCCAGAACTTGGACTCAGGTAAGATGCTATTCTTCAAGTTCTGGAGCTCCATTCTCATTTCTCAGGGATTTGCTATAAGCTTTGGGCACCTTTTCTAGAATATGAAAAATCAGAATATTACAGTGGCTGCATTGGTTTGTGTGTTCTGAGTACTTGCAGTGTCTCTATTCACTGCTCTCCTTCCTGTTAAACTCACAGGATAACTTTACATGTCTGTGTCCAAATGATCTTACCAGTGACCTTCATCAACCTACCCTCGTTCTGAAACTTGTGATCAGGTGGCCTCATGACGCTAGAAATGTCAGTTTTTGCTTTCAACTGTTCCTTTAGCAAAGAGGTAATTATTGCCTTTTTCAGTAAGTCCTAGAAATCATAACACCATCTAAATATCTGTACAAATAAAATATGCTCCAGATATTAAAAGAAAACATATCAGTATTCACTGACATATTTAGAATAAAAATTAAGTGTTTTTTCAGTGATTGGAATCTGCCACAATCCCTGATATCAGTTCACCAAAATACTGATGGAAGATATTAACATTTTTTTCTGTTTCTTTAATCCTTGCTTTCATGGGGATTCCTACTTTTCTTGTCCTCTCTTCCCTTTCCAAACTTTGAATCATATTTGAGACCAGGCTGTGATCTTCTAATAACTGATTCCTTTCTACTGAAGTCACTGTTAGTGGATGAAGAGGTGTCTCATCTTCCACATCATTTGTAAAATGCTAAAGGAAATGAATTTAAAGGACGGGATGGACTTGAGTTTAGATCGATGAAGTAAGTTATATCCATCCATTGTGTTTATCTCTAAAAGAGACAAGCAAGCAGGCAAAAGACAAAACTAAAAAGATTGTTGCTCATTGCTGCTTAGCATAGGATAAACTTAAGATGAGCTGTTTCAGGATGTCCTCCTCCACAGCCTGGATCTTAAATAGCAGCAGTTCTTAAGATGGTAATGATAACTGTTATACTGAGTGTTGTATTCTTCACCCAGCATGGCAAATAATGACTGAATTTAAGACAAGTATTATAATAGTATGTGAGAAAATTAAGAGTCTTTAAGGATGGATACAGACAGGAAACCGAAACACTGGGAGTTAGAAGCCTATTGTAACCTATGCCAATATTAGAAAAGTGAAAATGCATCGAAAGTAAAAAGTACAAGTGTTACAAACACTAGCGACACTGGTGAAGTCACAGCGCTGGAAAACTTACAAAACCTAAAAGAAGAAATTTTTTGTCTTTCATCTATCTAGTAATTTTTGAGAGAAAGTCTCTCTGTAAAATAGACTAGCCCTGAACGACAATGCCCTTGCCTCAATCTCTCTAGTCCTGAAGCTACATTAATGTATCATGATGATCTCCAGGGTCTGACAGACATCTGAAAATCTTATGTATCTTATTAATCAATTTAGAAATGTAGCCTTAGTCAAAGACCCATGGTACTCTTGCCTGGGGATGGATAGTGATGCCTCAGCATTTCTGTTCCATCTCTGTATCTCCAGGAAGTAGTCTTCTTTGATCTTTCTAGCACCAGGGACAGAAGGAAAGTGGAGGTCCTGAGGATCACAAAGCATGGCATCTGCTCCCTGGATTAGCCAGAGAGAGTCTTCTGCTTTAATGGAACTCCCCACAGACAGCTGAGGTGATGGAAGATCTTACCTCCATGTACTCACCTGGACCTCTGTGGTGCAGACAGGATCTGGAGCATCTCTAGGAAGGTGACACTTGCCTGGACATATTTGTACTTTAGGATTTGTGAGCTCTTGGCTTCTATCAGGAATTTCAGACTTCACGTTTCATGTTGTCACAGTGTCAGGGGGAAGGAAGGCCTCTGCTGAGCCCCAGTCCCTGAAGTACAGCTTCCCTCTCTCCACAATTACTACATCTGTTTTGCTCAGAATTTATTTCAAGCTTAATTAGATAGATATTAATTATTTTGAGAGGAAGAAGGTGAGTTGAGAAAATGAACAACTAAGTTTTTGTGTATGGTGCTCCCTGTGCTGTGTCTCCTGACTGTTTCTTGTCTTCCCAAAGTGACAAGCTGTGACCTGGGCAGAATCTACTTCTGACACATAGACCAGGTCTCTTGCTGTTCTTTCTCAAATCCCTCATTCTACAGAATTGGAATAAATGATGCTAAGCACTGGAGATTCTGCTGTCAGATCAAGTCCCTAACATGGACTAGGACGATTTAGAGTCCTTTGTTCGACCTGCGCCCATCTGCAGTGAAGAACTTTGCTGTAAATGACTCATTCATTCCTGCCCATTAAAAACTTTAAATATCATGTGGGACTTGAAATACAAAAACCTTTCCAATATTGACTTTATTCTAAAAGCAATCTTTACTTAGAAAACTTTAAGGGCACTATTTTAACTTAGGTGTGTCCTAGAGTGGTCCCTCTCTACTTTTCAAGCTAGTTCTCTTGAGGCCCTTCCTATCCCAAATGCAACTTGATACAAATAAAGGTGGGTTCAGAACTGAGACTAAAAACTATGGTACCATGTGTCAGGATACAAGATCAACTAAAAAAATACAGTAGCCCTCATATACACAAATGATAAAGAAGCTGAGAACGAAATCAGAGAAACATCACCATTCACAATAGTCACAAATAACATAAAATATTTTGGAGTAACACTAACCAAACAAATGTAAGACCTGTCTGACAAGAACTTTAAGTCTTTGAATAAGGAAATTGAAAAAGATACCAGAAAATGGAAAGTTCTCCCATAATCTTGGATAAGTACGACCAACATAATAAAAATGGCAATCCTACCAAAAGTAATCTACAGAGTCAATGCAATTCCTATCAAAATCCCAACACTGGTTTTCGTAGGACTGGAAACAATACTCAACATCATATGGAAAAACAGAAAACCCAGGAACAATCCTATATTTAAAAAAAACAATCCTGTATGTAAAAGGAACTTCTGGAGGCACCATCATCCCTGATATCAAGCTCTATTATGGAGATACAGTAATGAAAACAGGTTGATATTGGCATAAAACCGATAGATTGACCAATGGAATCGAATTGAAGACCTGAATATGAATCTACACACCTATGAACACCCTAGTTTTAACAAAGAAGCTAAAATTATACAATAAAAAAGAAAGCATTTTTAACATATGGTGCTTGCATAACTGTATGTCTGCATGTAGAGGAGTGCAAATAGATCCATACCCATACACAAAACTCAAGTCCAAATGGATTAAAGTCCCTAATAGAAATCCAAACACACTGAACCTCATCGAAGAGAAAGTGGAAAGTATTCTGCAATGCATGGGCACAGGAGACCACTTCCTAAATATACCCCAGTAGCACAGACACTGAGAGCAACAATAAATAAATGGGACCTCCTATAACTGAGAAGCTTCTGTAAAGCAAAGGACACAGTCAATAAGACAAAAAGGCAGCCTGCTGAATGGGAAAAGATCTTCACCAACCACACATCAGACAGAGGACTGATCTCCAAAATACATAAAGAACTCAAGAAATTAGACATTAAATTCTAAATAACACAATTTACAAAAAAGGGGCGTACTAAACCAAACAGGGAATTCTCAACAGAAGAATCAATGACCAAAAGATATTTAAGGAAATGTTCAACATTGTTAGCTATTGGGGAAATGCAAATCAAAACAACTCTGAGATACCATATTACACCTGTCAGAATGACTAGGATCAAAACCACCAATAATAGCCTATGCTGGAGAGGATGTAGAGTAAGGAGAAACACTCATATATTGCTGGTGGTAATGCAAATTTATATAGGCACTCTGGAAATCAGTATGCCGGTTTCTCAGAAAATTGGGTATTGACCTCCTGCAAGACCCAGCAATACCACTCTTGGGCATATACTCAAAGGATGCTCAAACACACTACAAGGACATTTGTTCATCTGAATTCACAGTAGCATTGTTTGTAATAGCCAGAACCTGGAAACAACCTTGACACCCCTCAATGAAAACTGGATAAATAAAGTATGGTGCATTTATATAATGAATGGGAAAAAGTTACATCTTGAAATTTGCATGCAAATGGATGCAACTAGAAAAAAAACATCCCGAGGGAGGTAACCCAGACCCAGAAAGTTGAGCATTGTATGCATTCATTGGTGATTACTAGGTATAAAGGAAAAAAAAATAAGAAGCCTGTTGTGAACGACCCCAGAGAAGGTAAGTAACAAAGAGAACCCTAAGAGAAATATACATAGATACCTCTGAGAAGAGGAAATAGGCAAGGTCTCCTGAGAAAATTGGGAGCATGAGAGCAGAGTGAGAAGGGAAGGCAGATGTGGGATTTCCTTCTGTATATGTGTTGCTTTTATTGGATAATGAGTAAAGCTGCTTTGGACAATGGCAGGTCATAAAATAACCAGGTTAGAAGGAATATATAGTAAGAGTAGGTGGAATCAGGCATATACCATGGAGCTGCCCAAGGAACCAGATGCCCCAGAACCCTACTGGTAGGTCACATCCTTGTGGTGATACACAGATTAATAGAAATGTATTTATTTAAGATGTAAGAGTTAGTTAATAAGAAGTCTGAGCTAATAAGCCAAATAGTTCTGTAACTAATATAGTTTCTGTGTGATTATTCAGGTCTGGGAGGCCAGGAAACAAAAGAGCAGTCTATGTCTACAGTCTCCAGACCCACAATGCCATCATTTGAGAGATTCTGTGTTCCAGACTTTCTTGTGGTGGTACTTTAATGTCTAACCTGTTCATAATTGTCCAGTTGCATTAACACTAGTTTTCTTAGTTTTAGAACTCAGCAATGTCACACAATTGTTGATCAAATGTGCTAACTATGATATTTGCTTGTCTTACTGTCATCTTCAATCTGCCATCAAACTCACCACAGATAAGGGTCATCTCATCTCCACCTCCGCTTTCTGATGTTGTTCTTGTGCTCTGAATTTGGGGATAAAATGAAATATCCATATCTGACAGAAGCATTACTGCCTGTACTTTCCCAGTGTTCACACAAATCTAAAAGTCACATGATAGCAACAGGAATGGGTGGAATGGGAAGATGGTGTGAATCTACTTTCTACCTGCCTGTTTCCTGCCTGTTTCCCTGAGCTAGTCTTGAGACTGTGAGATGCCAAACTTCTTAAGAAAAGGAGATATATTGTTATAATATTTATTTTAATGTCATAATACATTTCATCATTAAAGGAAATGTAAGAGTGGTGGAAAGGTCTGTAATCACAGCATTTGGGAAGCTGCAGCAGCTCAAGATCATCCTGTGCTGCTAACTGATGCCAGGTCAGCCTGTTCCACTGTGATGGCTACAGAAACTCCATTTTACCTAGGCACCTATCTTGGTACCACAGCCTTTTGTCTCTGACTCCAGTACTGGGAAGATAAGCTGCCAGTAACCATGATTGAGTGACCCCTTACTCAAAAATGTGACAATATTCCTTGTTATTATATGAATGATTGCCTTTTTGGCTTTTGTAAGTTGCTTATCCAGATACCCAGAGTGTTTTGAACACCTTAACCACTTAAACTTGGCAGGAAAGACCAGGTTTTGCTTGCTTTGGTAGATATTGAAGATCTTCTTGTGGTTTTACCACTTAAAAACCCTTCCCCATATCCCTCCTTGATGACATACCTTCTTTCTCCCACCTTAAGCTTCCACCATAATCTTCCATCACAAGCACATTAATAAAAGTAGACTTCTGTGTGAATAGTATTGTTAGGATCTTCGTTTTGGGGATCTCTTCTTGTATGGATGTTTTTGGGTTGTCATGCATGTTGAAGCCAGACTCCCTATATGCAGCTTTATATCTTCCATGTCCCTATAAATAACGATGCGCCCAGGGGATCCAAGTAAACGGCTTCACTCAACTGAGCCTGGATGGAACCAGTTCTTTGCACAGCTTTTTTTTTTTTTTTAGCATATCTGGGGTGAACAGATGCTTTTAATGTCGGCCTAGGAAAGTCACGTGACAGGGAGAATCTGAGGGTGAAGACTGTAAAGCTCTGAGTAGCCACAGTTATATATTCCTGATTATATGGACAAACCAGCCACACCCAGGTTCACAAATGGAGGGAGTTTCTGAGGACTGTAGGCTACACACCACACACTGATTACTCTATTCTCTTTTCATTTAGGTTCCACTTATTAGTAAGATTATGCAAAATTATATACTTGTCTACATGTAGCTGACCTATTCTATTTCACATAATGTTCCACAGGTCCATGTTAGCGACAAGCAATGCCTCCAAAAAATAAAAAAGAAAGAAAGGGAGGAAGAAAGGAAGGAAGGAAGGAAGGAAGGAAGGAAGGAAGGAAGGAAGGAAGGAAGAAAAACTATGACTACCACTTTACCACTTTTATTCCTAGCACTTGGGATGCAAAGACAGGCAGGCCTCAGTGAGTTTGAGCCCAGCCTGGTCTATAAGCAAGTTGCAGAATAACCAGGACCACAAAAAGAAATCCTGTCTTAAGAAAAAAAGGAAATTAGAAAGTTTGGGATGATGTTTATACTAATCTGATTCCAGTTGTCAAATCTCTTGTACATCACATAAAGAACATAACTGAGTCACATTTCCAGATTGCCTTTGCAACCCTTGACTTATTTAGATTTTTATTTATTTTCATTATGAATGAAAAGTTCTAATTTATCTAATTTATCTTCTTATCAATTTTTTTTTTATCTAATTTGACTTTTAAGGGAAAACTGAAAATTGCAACTTTATGTGCTACTCAGAGTCCAGATCATTCTTGGGCATGCTGTGTCAACAAGTATGTATCTCCTGTCTATTGTTTTATAAATTTTAAAAATTATTTTACAGTTTATTTTATGGTGTGTTACATCACACATCTGGAGGTTAGAGGACAACATGTGGGAGTCAGTTTTCTTCATTAGAGACAGAGATTGTCTGACCTGTTGACAGGTGCTTTTACCATAGAGGCATCTCTTCAGACCTGTATCTATTCTTAACCTTGAACTTTTCATCATTAAGATGTAACACATCTTTCTTCACTCCTTCTCTGGGTTCTTACATCACTTCATTTCAAGTCAAATTACACAAACTGTCTGGTAAAGTTTTTATAGTCTGGTTCTCTGATACTAGAAAACGGCTGTAACAGAAGAGGGTGAGACTCGGAGAAGTAGTAGATGTTCCCTACAAACAAGTCACACTACATGAGAAATGTGAGAAGGAGCAGCAGGGATGGTTAGCAGACTGCTCTTCTTGCAGAGGACCCTGGCTCCTTACACAGCACTCACATCTATGACTCATGACTGCCTGTAGCTCTAGCTCCCTGTGATCAGTGCCCTCTTCTGGTCTGTGTGGGGAACTGTACAAATGTGACACACACACACACACACACACACACACACAGACACATACATAAAATAAATCTTAATACTAGAAGAACAAGGTATTTAATAATCTGTAACAGAATTAAAATACACATCACTTACTTTAATGTTTTGTATATACAGAGCAACCAAGCAAAATATAAAAATGTATACATCATTGTGAAGTAGAACCATGATGCAACCAATATGTTACAGGTGTCTAGTCAGATAGTACAGAGCATTCTCTTAAATATGGCATAAAACTGGTGATTAGTGAGTCTACACTTTCATGTTCAATGATAATATCAATTACTATTTTTAGGGATGGGTCTAACAGATTCTTAGAACCTTGGCACTATCTTATTGTGTGGATCTATGTTAAGAAATCAAGCAGTGAATCCTTCACTTAAATGAATGTAAAATGAGATCCTTTTGCAGCTCTTTGATGACAAACAGCTGGATAGTGTTGAGGAGAGCAATCAGGCATTAACAAAGGGCAGGTGCAAACAAGTCTCAGTCTGTTTCACACTGCATTTTAATTTTGCAAAAAGGGAAATCTACATTTTTTAATCAACAGAGAAACTATAGATGGAGATAAAAAAGAAACTTTACCGTGTATTCCTTATCCAGTTTATCCCATATGAAAAATCTTAATTCCTGCAGAGAACCTTCATGAATATAAGACCAAAGAAACATTTCAGTGCATCTAACTTCTGTGACTGGTGCATTGGGATTCCAGGAAGTGGATGTAGTTCATACCATTTTTCACAATTCTGTAAAATATTTTCTACAGATGGAAGTATTCAGACACTTTGAAGAATCTCAAAACTGCATCATAGCTAAATTAACATTCAGCAAGTGCAGCATCAAGTACAAGATAATGAATTTCTTTGGATAACATATTAAATCAGTATAAAATTGATAAAATAAATCAAATTTGATGTGGGATTCCCCTCTGTATGCAGTGAATATGTTTCTTAACAGCGGTTAATAACAATCTGTTTTGTCCTATGGCAGAGCACACTAGAGCTAGGTGGGAAAACTATCCTTAATGAAGGGAAAAAGAAGGCAGAGTCAGGCTATTGCCATGTAGCTGCTGAGGAGAAGACACCAGAACTGTACTAGAAGGCTATACCATCCTGGTGATTAATAGAAATTAGTTAATTTAAGATGTAAGAGCTAAGCCTGCCTGCAGCAGGCAAGGTAGGCCCTTTGTTTACAAGCTACCCAAGCAGCACAAAGATCCGATCTGGGCAACAGGAGGGCCATAACTGGGATGAGTGAGTTTCTTAGCCTAGGCAGCAGCCCAGAACAGGGAACTCAGACATTCCTCATCCCTCCTACAATTCCTAGTCATCCTGCAGGGGCTATACTGACTGATAACTCCTCTCTCTTCCTATCCCACCCTGCTTGCATCCAGAACCCACCCCGCCCCGTCTGCCTCCCTCCCCTCTTTGGCCACATAACATCTCCCAGCTCAGCCTCTTCTGGCACTGGGACCGATTCTAAATCGGGAGGACAACCGGGAGGGCGGTAGTTCCTTTGTCTCAATAGCCTGCCTGCAGCAAGCAAGGTAGGTCCTTTGTGTAAGAGCTACCCAAGCAGCACGGAGATCTGATCTGGGCACCAGGAGAGCCATCATTGGGGAGTGACATCACTGGACAGGTACATTAGTGGGCAAGGAGACCTGTTCCTGTAAAAGAAGATCCTTAGGGGAGCATTCTGAGGAAGAGATAGGCAGGCGCCAATGCAAGAATTCACCCAACAATCTGAAAAACAACAAGAAACCACCAGAACACAGCAACCTCACAACAGGAGGACATGAACACCTTAAACAAGAAGAAGTAGAAAAGACTGACTTTATGAAAGTGATAGAGGCCCTTAAACAGCATGTAAAAAATGCCCTTATAGAAATGGATGAGAAGTATAACAGAAAGTTTGAAGAATTGAGTAAATCAGTGAATGATACCCTAGGAAACCAAGGAAAAACAATCAAACAGATAATGGAAACAGTTCAAGATTTGAAAACTGAAATGGAGGCAAAGAAGAAAACACAAACAGAGGGCCGGCTGGACATGGAAAATCTAGGTAAACAAATAGAGACTACAGCAACAAGCATAACCAGCAGAATACAAGAGATAGAAGAAAGAATCTCAGATTCTGAAGATAACATAGAGAAAATAAACACACTGATCAAAGATAACAGCAAGTCCAACAAACTCTCATCACAAAACATTCAGGAAATATGGGACACAATAAAAAGACCAAACCTAAGAATAATTGGAGTAAAAGAAGGAGAAAAAGTGCTGCTCAACAGTCCAGAAAATATATTTAATAAAATGATAGAAGAAAACTTTCCCAAACTAAAGAAAGAGGTACCTATGAAGGTTCAAGAAGCATACAGAACACCAAATAGGCTGGATCAAAAAAAAATCCCCTTGCCATATAATAATCAAAACACAAAGCATACAGAATAAAGAAAGAATATTAAGAGCTTCAAAGGAAAAGGGCCAAGTTACTTATAAAGGTAAACCTATCAGACTTACACCTGAATCTCCATGGAAACCATGAAAGCCAGAAGGTCCTGGATAGATGTATTTCAAAAAGTAAGAGATCATTGCTGCAATCCCAGACTACTATACCCAGCCAAGCTTTCGCTCACTATAAATGGAGAAAACAAAACTATCCAGGATAAAATCAAATTTAAACAATACGTAGCCACAAATCCAGCCTTAAAGAAAGTAATAGAAGGAAAATCACTAACCAAGGAGTCCAACGATGACCACAATAACTCAGACATCTAGAGACCCTAAACCAGCGCAACTCAAAGAAGGGAAACACACAAACTCTACTACTAAAAAAGTGACCGGAGTTAACAACCACTGGTCATTAATATCACTTAATGTCAATGGACTCAACTCACCTATAAAAAGGCACAGGCTAAGAGATTGGATACGAAAACAGGATCCAACATTCTGCTGTTTACAAGAAACACACCTCAACCACACAGACAGGCACTTACTCAGAGTAAAGGGCTGGGAAAAGCCTTATCAAGCAAATGGATCTAAGAAACAAGCAGGTGTGGCCATACTAATTTCTAACAAAGTTGACTTCAAACTTAAATCAATCAGAAGAGATTGAGAGGGACATTTTATACTCATAACAGGAACAATTCATCAGGATGAAGTCTCAATCCTGAATATCTATGCCACTGATATAAAAACACCCACGTATGTAAAAGAAACATTACTATAACTCAAGGCAGCCATCAAACCGCACACACTAATAGTAGGAAACGTCAACACTCCTCTCCCGCCAATAGACAGATCAATCAGACAGAAACCTAACATAGAAATTAGAGAATTAATGGAGGTAATGAAGCAAATGGACTCAACAGACATCTATAGAATATTCCGCCCAAATAGGAAAGAATATACCTTCTTCTCTGCAGCTCATGGAACCTTCTCGAAAATTGACCACATAGTCGGTAACAAAGCAAACCTCCACAGTTACAAAAAAATATTAGTAACCACCTGTGTATTATCAGATCACCATGGATTAAAGTTAAAATTCAACAACAATGCTACCCCCAGACAGCCTACAAACTCATGGAAAGTGAACAGTCAACTACTGAACCATACCTGGATTAAGGAAGAAATAAAGAAAGAAATTAAAGTCTTCCTTGAATTCAACGAAAATAAAGAAACAACATACTCTAACTTATGGGACACTATGAAAGTAGTGCTAAGATGAAAGTTCATAGCACTAAGTGCCCACTTAAAGAAAACAGAGAAAGCTCACATTGGAGACTTAACAGCCCACCTGAAAGCTCTAGAAAAAAGAAGCAGACTCACCTAGGAGGAGTAGAAGACTGTAATAATCAAACTGAGGGCTGAAATCAATAAAATAGAAACATAGAAAATAATACAAAGAATCAATGAAACAAAAAGTTGGTTTCTTGAGAAAATCAACAAGATTGATAAACCCCTATCCAAACTGATCAAACAGCAGACAGAGAATATGCAAAGTAATAAGATCAGATATGAAAAGGGGGACATAACCACAGACACAGAGGAAATTCAGAGAATCATTAGATCTTACTACAAAAGCCTGTATGCCACAAAACTGGAAAATGTAAAAGAAATGGACACTTTTTTAGATAAATACCGTATACCAAAGTTAAACCAGGACCAGGTGAACAATCTAAATAAACCTGTTAGTCACGAAGAATTAGAAGCTGTTATCAAAAACCTCCCTACCAAAAAAAGCCCAGGACCAGATGGTTTCAATGCACAATTCTACCAGAACTTCCAAGAAGACCTAATACCTATAATCCTTAATGTATTTCACAATATAGAAACAGAAGAGTCATTACCAAATTCCTTTTATGAAGCTAGAGTTACTCTGATACCAAAACCACACAAAGACTCAACCAGGAAAGAGAATTACAGGCCAATCTCACTCATGAACATCATTGCAAAAATCCTCAACAAAATACTGGCAAACCGAATCCAAGAACACATTAGAAAAATTATCCATTATGATCAAGTAGGCTTCATCCCAGAGATGCAGGGCTGGTTCAACATACGAAAATCTATCAATGTAATCCAGCATATAAATACTGAAAGAAAAAAAACCATATGATCATTTCATTAGATGCTGAAAAAGCATTTGACAAAATTCAACATCCCTTTATGATAAAAGTCTTGGAGAGATTAGGGATACAAGGGTCATACCTAAATATAATAAAAGCTATATACAGCAAGCCGACATCTAACATCAAATTAAACGGAGAGAAACTCAAAGCCATCCCACTAAACTCAGGAAAACGACAAGGCTGTCCACTCTCGCCATACCTCTTCAATATAGTGCTGGAAGTTCTAGCAATAGCAATAAGACAACATAATGGGATCAAGGGGATCCGAATTGGAAAGGAAGAAGTTAAACTTTCGTTATTTGCAGATGATATGATAGTGTACATAAGCGACCCCCAAAACTCCACTAAAGAACTTTTACAGCTGATAAACACCTTTAGTAATGTGGCAGGATACAAGATCAACTCCAAAAAATCAGTCACTCTCTTATACACAAAGGATATGGAAACAGAGAGGGAAATCATAGAAGCTTCACCTTTCACGATAGCTACAAACAGCATAAAATATCTTAGGTCAACTCTAACCTAGGAAGTGAAAGATCTATTTGACAAGAACTTTGAGGCATTGAAGAAAGAAATTGAAGAGGATACCAAAAAATGGAAGGACCTCTTTTGCTCTTGGATTGGGAAGATCAACATAGTAAAAATGGCGATTCTACCAAAGGCAATTTACAGATTCAATGCAATCCCCATCAAGGTCCCATCAAAATTCTTCACAGATCTTGAGAGGACAATAATCAACTTTATATGAAAAAACAAAAAACCCAGGATAGCCAAAACAATCCTATACAATAAAGGATTGTCTGGAGGTATTACCATCCCTGACTTCAAACTCTATTACAGAGCTACAGTGATGAAAACAGTGTGGTATTGGCATAAAACCAGAGAAGTCGACCAATGGAATTGTATAGAAGACCAGAATTTTATTGCACAAACCTATGATCACCTCATTTTTGATAAAGGAGCTAAAAGTATACAATGGAAGAAAGAAAGCATCTTCAACAAATGGTGCTGGCACAACTGGATGTCAACCTGTAGAAGAATGAAAATAGACCCATATCTATCACCATGCACAAAACTCAAGTCCAAATGGATTAAAGACCTCAATAGCAGTCCGAACACACTAAACCTGATAGACGAGAAAGTGGGAAGTACCCTACAACAGATGGGCACAGGAGATTGCTTCCTATGTATAACCCCAGCAGCACAGACATTAAGGGCAACATTGAATAAATGGGACCTACTAAAACTGAGAAGCTTCTGTAAAGCAAGGGACACTGTCACTAAGACAAAAAGGCAACCTACTGACTGGGAGAAGATCGTCAACAACCCTGCAACAGACAAAGGTCTGATCTCCAAAATATATAGAGAACTCAAGAAACTAGACTTTAAAATGCTAATTAACCCAATTAAAAAATGGGGCACTGAACTGAACAGAGAATTCTCAACAGAAGAAATTCAAATGGCCAAAAGACACTTAAGGTCATGCTCAACCTCTTTAGCAATCAGGGAAATGCAAGTCAAAACAATTTTGAGACATCATCTTACACGGTCAGAATGGCTAAGATCAAAAACACAATCATAGTCTTTGCTGGAGAGGCTGTGGAGGAAGGGGTACCCTCATCCATTCCTGGTGGGAATGCAAACTTTTGCAATCACTTTGGAAATTAGTGTTTCGGTTTCTCAGGAAATTCGGGATCAACCTTCCCCTGGACCCAGCAATACCACTCTTGGGAATATACCCAAGAGATGCCCTATCATATGACAAAAGCATTTGTTCAGTTATGTTTATAGCACTATTATTTGTAATATCCAGAACCTGGAATAACCCTAGATGCCCTACAATGGAAGAATGGATGAAGAAAGTGTGGAATATATACACACTAGAGTACTACTCAGCAGTAAAAAGCAATGACTTCTCGAATTTTGCATGCAAATAGATGGAAATAGAAAGCACTATCCTGAGTGAGGTAACCCAGACCCAAAAAGATGAACATGGGATGTACTCACTCATAATTGGTTTCTAGCCATAAATACGGGCCAGGGAGTCTACTATTGGTGAACCTAAAGAAGCTAAATAAGAAGGTGAACCCAAGGAAAAACATATAGTTTTCCTCTTGGCTATGGGAAGTAGACAAAATTGCCGGGGAGAAAATTGGGATCTTGGGGGTGGGGTGGGACAGGGGTAAGGGGAGATGGGGAGAAAAAAGTGAGAAGGGAAGGATGAGGGGAACTTGGGGAAACAGGATGATTGGGATAAAGGAATTTTGGATAGGGGAGCATGGAAGCACAATTCTTAGTTAAGGGAGCCACCTTAGGGTTGGCAAGAGACTTGAACCTAGAGTGGTTCCCAGGAGCCCAAGGCATTGTCCCCAGTTAGTTCCTTGGGCAGCTGAGGATAGGGAATCTGAAATGACCTTATCCTATAGCAATACTGGCGAATATCTTGCATATCACCATAGAACCTTCATCTGGTGATGGATGGAGATAGAGACAGAGACCCACACTAGAGCACTGGACTGATCTCCATGGTCCCAATGAGGAGCAGAAGGAGGGAGAACATGAGCAAGGAAGTCAGGACCACGAGCAGTGCACCCACCCACTGAGACAGTGGGGCTGATCTATTGGGAGCTCACCAAGGCCAGCTGGACTGTGACTGAAAAAGCATGGGATAAAACTGGAATCTCTGAACATGGTGAACAATGAGGGCTGATGCGAAGCTAAGGACAATGGCACGGGGTTTTGACCCTACTTCATGTTCTGGCTTTGTGGGAGCCTAGCCAGTTTGTGTGTTCACTTTCCTAGACATGGACAGGTGGGGGAGGACCTTGGACTGTCCACAGTGCAGGGAACCCTGTCTGCTCTTTGGACTGGAGAGGGTGGGGGGAGGAGTGGGTGGAGGGGGAGAAGGTTGAGACGAGGTGGACGGAAATGGGAGGCTGGGAGGAGGCAGAAACTTTTTTTTCCTTTTCTCAATAAAAAAAAAAGATGTAAGAGCTAGCTAGAAATCCATCTGAGCCATCAGGGAAAAAGTGTTGCAATTAATATAGTTTCTCTGTGATTATTTATTCAAGGCAGCCAGTATGTTTAGTCTCCTTTTACATAAATTCATCTGTGTTCTCCCCATCATGGTGATAGTAAAATTTGTTTTACACAATATAATTAAGACCATTTTCTCAATGGTGGAGACATGACTCACTAGCTTGTCTTCCAGAGGACCCAGGATCAATTCCTAGCAACGACACTTTAGTTCAGAGCAACCTCTCTAACTCCAGTCAGTCACGGGCTTTTGATTATCTCTTCTACTCTTTACAGGCACCAAGCATGTATGTGTTACAAGGGCATAATGCAGGTAAATTATTCATACACAGTACAAATATAAGATTTTTTTAAAAAAATCCCTTCTAAAGAGAGGAAAAATGGAGATTAAGGATTCACATATGACTGTAGTTTACAGAGATCTCTCTCTCAGCTCAAGGCTGTGACTTACTTGGAAGATTGTGTAAGAAAAAAACACGCTTAAAATCCTTTGTGAGATTATTGTCTTACATAAAGTATTATAAAACTAGGATATTATAAAATTCATTGAACAAATAAAGGAGAAAGGCATTTTCTCAATTTCTCCCACTGAGCATGCCACCACTCAGGGAGAAGTCTATCCCTGTGAATCAACACAGCAGGGCTAAAAGTTGCATAACCAAGGATTAAAAATTCTCTAATATTTCCAATCAAGGATTTGTCCACTAAAGAAAGACTTAAAAGTAGAGAAAAAGCACAGTCAGCCCAATAGAAGAAAACAAAACAGAGCATCAGAAGGAGGACACTCTGAGCAGCTCTCAGCTCAGGGGGAGTTCTGTAGAGAAGCTTGGAGTTCTGGAGGTGGAGGACATGCTGGTGGTGCTTGTGGAGAAGAAGTACCATGTAGCCACTGGCGCCTCCCATGGCTCCCTGAAACACAGCATCTCTCAGGACCATGAGAGGGAGAGCAATCCATTTTGTTTTCTGACTTTCTTGCGTATAAGAACAATAGTTGTCTTCACTCTTAAACTGTGATATATTCAGGCTTGTTCTTGTGATGGAATGGATTAGGTTCATACCTATTAAAGCGTTGAGTATCCAAAAGAATGAAAAGAATGGAAGGATGTGCCATGCAGACTGTGGTCTTAGCCTTCTCCATCCAGATGCTCTGGGACTGATGATGATGGCCTGGACCACAGTGAGGAGACTGCTGGTGCAGATGGAGACCCCACGGGCCACCCTTGTCAGGTAAATGAGGATCTTGCACCCTATCTCATCTAGGAAGTTTCTCAAACCAAAAGCTGCCATGGTCTTTGGCAATCCTTTTGCAAGAAGGATTATGATGTTTGTAAAAGCCAAGTGGATGAGAATAAGGTGTATAGGATTCTTCTCAGGCCCTCCACACCAACTGAAAATATAATTCACACAAACAGAAATGTTTCCCAGAGTTCCAAACATAGTCATGAAGAGGATAACTATTTGCTTAATAAATTTTAAAAGCATTTCTTCCTTTCTGGGTAGAAAATCTTGTATTCGGGATACAAAGAGTTTTTCAAGAAGACATCAGTAATGCTAGACATTTATCTGAAAAACATTTCACATAATAGCATTTTCTGGTATACGAGAGTCAGTGGTGGACACATGTGCTGCTGTAGACTGGGTCCCTGAACTCCTCCTCTTCCCTGTGGACTCTGAGTTATATGTGTGCTCTGACAGGTGAGTTTGGTAACTGGAATGAAACCCTAAAGTTTTAAAGGAGATATGTTTGAGTTCTATACTAGCAAAATTGACTTGTTAAAATGTGTATTCGTGTGTGTGCCTTTCTGTCTATGTACATGCATGTTTTAACAAGTTAACTTTCAACACAACTGAATTGTACTGCAAATTTCCCCAACCAAACTCTTTCTTTTTCTTTCTCTACATTTCCCCCACTGAATTTCCAAACACACAGGTTCCTTTCTTTCTTTCTTTTTTTGGTTTTTTGAGACAAGGTTTCTCTGTGGTTTTGGAGCCTGTCCTGGAACTAGCTTTTGTAGACCAGGCTGGTCTTGAACTCACAGAGATCCGCCTGCCTCTGCCTCCCAAGAGCTAGGATTAAAGGCGTGTGCCACCACAGCCAGGCCACAGGTTCCTTTCTTATTTGTATCTTAATTACTGTAACAATGTCTAGATTTGCATTTGTCTTCAAAGATTTATAACTTCAATTTCTACATCCTAATATTTTTAAAGTTTGTAAGTTCACCATTCTATGATTTCACTCAATAGGAATATTTACTGGTCTTTTTAAAATGTAGTTCTCAATGTCAAGTTCAATTGCACAACTTCTTTAGATAGAGTGCTACAGTTGAAACTGAATTATTAAAATATAACCTGAAAAATTTCATGTAACTGCCAGGCTGCAGCTAGGGATGGTGACTAGCAGAACCTTGTATTGCTTCCTAGAACACAGGGTAGCAGAGAACTGTGATCCTAGCAGATGACTCAGGGCATCTGTACCCCACTGAGTTACCTCAGGACATCTAAGGGAATATGGAACAGCTCTGAACTGGGGGATCCTGATAATTAATGGGATTAATGAGGGAGTATATACTGCCATGAGATGAGTGCATTTTGAGTCATGATTCTTCAATGTCAACTGCATGTAGCCCAGTACGTGGGGGCAACTCGTGTGAGCAGGTGTTCCACTATCTAATATTTCATGGTGCCATTTGCTTCTGTGGGGCCTTTTGAACAGCAATTATGTCAGTTGGTATTGCAGCCTGCTTTTCCTGCAACCTGTTTGTCAGACAGGCCGCTTTTTTATACACCAGTCTGAGCTGATTCCAGAACTTGAATCTGGGTAGGACGTTATTCCTCAAGTTCTGGAGATGCATTTTCATTTCTCAGCGATTTGTGGTTAGCTTTGTGCACATTTTCTAGGATTAGAGGAATCTGAATATTACAGTGGCTGCATGGGTTTTGTGTTCTGAGTACTTGCAATGCCTCTGTTCACTGCCCTCATTCCTGTTAAACTCACAAGTTTGTTTTAAATATCTATGTCCCGATGAATGACCTCATGGCTTGAAATGACAGTTATTGCTGTTAATTGTTCCTATAGAAAAGAGTTAATTATTGCCTGTAAGCTAGTCCTAGAAACTCTGATACCATCCAAATAGCTCTACAAATGAAATATGATTCTGATTTTAATAGGAAGCACATTGTATTGGCCCAATTATTTGGACCCTTTTTTACCTTGTCTGACGGGCAGAGAGTTAGAGGTTGTTGAAATGGTGGGCAAATGTTTCTTTGCACCTCCACTTACGATGTGTTTGTTTGTTTTGTTTTTGATATTAAATTAGTTTATTTAAGTAGGTCTGTGCCATCCTGACAGGTAGTCAGATTATGCAGGTGTACAGAGCGTGTCAGCCCTGATGACATCACAGGTACCAATGCCTTCGTAAAGAAAAGCAAAAAGAGGTTCCTAAGACCATAATCCTGCCCTCTTCACACCACCATGATGTAGGCCCAGAAAAGGGTACCTAAACCAATAACCACTTACTGCAGTCTAACAAGAAATAAAAAGATCATGGTGATAACTGGTGATTTCAAGCCTCCTGATGGACTTGCTGCACAGATTTTCAGACCTAATGAGTCCTGTTTACCTTGGAGCCATACCAAAAAATACAGACTGAACATTTGACTGTTTTACTCTGTGACACAGAACTCATTTTGACAGAATGGTATTCAATCTACTGTTAAAATATTAGACCTAAAATCTGAGACCTCAATTTTCCACCTCAGGGAAAAAGAACTCATTCCAAGGAATGACTAATGCCCCTCTTCAGACATGAGGACGGTGGCCTAAGGGTTTGCTGCTGTTCAGAGACTGAGACAATTACATAAAGAGCAATGCGGTTGGAGTTAACACATAAAAAAAACCTTTTTTTGTCTTTTAATTAAAATGGTTTATAAAAAATTGTAATGTGACAAATTATGTGTTTATCATTAATTTCCACTCTAAAATTATAGTATTGACGTGGTGATATTTGTAACTGCTTTAGTTAACCAAAAAAAATGTTTTTAAAAAGTTTGATGTTTCCTATGAGGGCTTAAATTTGACGTATTTAATAAAAAAATTTATATTTTTCATATGACAAAAAATTATTAAAAAACACGCCAGAGCAAATAAAAAAGACATTCCCAACCCTGGTGATCCTCCTCTCCTTTAATTAAAAGACTGTAGGAGCATGTTTATTCATAAAACATTATCTAATAGCACATAAACTTTCTTAACATAAATTTCCCTCAGAGACAGAGACCCCAGAGGAACTTTTCCCTGAACTTTTGTTTACAGGGGTCAGCAATCAGTGACAGGTTTGACCCTTTTTCCTCCCAGGCCGCTAAGACATAGACATGTATAATTAAAATACATGTGCCAAAGACAGCTAAGTCTGGGATATAGGATTGTGTTCAGTGAAGGCAGATATCATCATTTATCCTGCTGCAAAATTACAGGCTTTATTAAAATTAATAGAAAAGGAAGGAATTGTGGAGGCTCAAATTGTGGGCCTATTTCCACCTTATCTTGCAGTCAGAGAGTTGGATGTAGTAGTAGGAGCTGCAAGGCTGAGTCCCTGGCACCCGGCCGCCCGCAGGGCTAGCTTATGCCCCGAAATAATTACAGGGAAACTGTATTCTTTTAAACACTGCCTGGCCCATTAGTTCCAGCCTCTTATTGGCTAGCTCTTACATATTGACCTAACCCATTTCTAATAATCTGTGTAGCCCACGAGCTGGCTTACCAGGAATGATCTTAACCTGCGTCTGTGTCCTGTAGGAGAATCATGGCGACTCCTTGACTCAGCTTCTTCCTCCCAGCATTCTGTTTTGTTTACTCTGCCTACCTAATTTTATGTCCTATTAAAGGGCCTTTATTTAACCAATGAAATTAACACAAGCCAGAGGACTCTCCCCCATCAGTTAGAGGTTGCTCAAATGATCAACAAACTTAACTGCACATCTCAACTCAGGATCTGATTGCTTGGTTCCTTTAACATTGAAAGAGCTCATTCAAGTAGGTCCATGTCACCCTGACAGGGGTTCAAGAAATGCAAATTGACTTCTGCTCCTTCTTTTGTAACTATGAGGTCACCTGGGGAGTGGTTGCCTTTATCATCCATGGTCTAGAACAGCTTACTGTTTAAATAACAAAATTCTATGTTTTGATATCTCAGAATAAATCAATTGACTTTTTAGGTTGTCCTACATATCATGTTAATAAAGTCTTTTGTTGACTTCTCTCTCCCCACCCTCCATCCACACCCCTGTTTACTTGGGCATAAAAGCTGTGGAAAAATAAATGCAGGCAATTTTCAGTACTCACAGGAATGCATTCCCAATACTTTCTATGGTTTTTGTTCTGATATTTTCATGAGTCTCTGTATTCTTTAGTTATATTTCTAAATTCCCACATTCCTACCCTGGCAAGAGGCATTTTTGTCGGGGCTGGTCCTTGGCAGCACATCAGCATTCACTGACAGATTTAGATTTAAAAAATCAAGTGTTTTTTCGGTGACTGGAATCAGTTAAAATCCCTATTGTCAGTTCACTCAAGTACTGATGGAAGATATAAACACTTTTCTGTTCGTTTAATTCTTGCTTTTGGGGAGATTTCTACTTTTCTAGTCCTCTCTTTCCTTTTCTAAACTTTAAGTCATATTTGAGACCAGGCTCTGATCTTCTAATAATTGATTCTTCTCTACTGAAGTCACTGTCAGTGGAGGAAGAGGTGTCTCATCTTCCACATTATTTGGGAAATACTAAAGAAAATGAATTTGAAAGACAGGATGGACTTGTGTTTAAATGGATGGGTGATGCCAGGATTAGTCTAACTCCTAAGAGCCCAAAGTAAGTTACATCCATCCATCCTGGTTTTCTCTAAAAGAAACAAGCAAGCAGGCAAACAAACCAAACTAAAATGATCATTGTTCTTTGCTGCTTAGCATGGGATAAACATAAGATGAGCTATTTCAGTATGTACCCTTTCACAGCCTGGGTCCTAAAAAGCAGAGTTCTCAAGATGGTAACAATACTGTTACACTGAGTGTTATAATCTTCACCCAGCAAGGATTACAATGACTAAATTTAAGACAAGTTTTGTAATAGTATGAGATAAAATCGAGAGCCTTTAAGGATAGATACAGGAAGCAAAATATCAAACTGGGAGTTAGAAGATCATTGTAAAACTATGCCAATATTAGAAACTTGAAAATGCATCAAAAGAGAAAAGTGTAAGTGTTACACACGCTAGTGACACTGTTGAAGGCACAGCGCTGGCAAAATGACACCTGAAAGAGAGATGTTTTTGTCCTTCATCTATCTAGTTATTTTAGAGAGAGAATCACCCTCTGCAAAGCAGACTAGCACTAAACACTTCCCTTGCCTCAGTCTTTCTAATGCGGACATTACAGGAATCAATCATGATTTTCTTCAGGGTTTACAGACATCTGAAAATCTTATCTATCTTATTGATCCATTTAGAAAGGTAACTTAGGCAAACACCCAGCCAGAGGGGATGGAAGATATTACCTCCATGTACTAACCTGGACCTCTGTGGTGCAGACAGGATCTGGAGCAGCTCTGGGAAGGTGACACTTGTCAGGTCATATTTGTACTGTCAGGATTTGTGGGGCTCTAGGCTTGCATCAGATATTGCAGACTTCAAGTTTCATGTTGTCACGGTGTCAGGGGGAAGGAAGGCCTCTGCTGAACCCCAGTCCCTAAAGTATAGCTTCCCTCTCTCCACAATTACCACATATATTTTGTTCATCAGTTATTTTAAGATTAATTATGGTTTAATTATTTTTGACAAGAAAAACAAGAGGTGAAAAAATGAACAACTAACTTAAGTTTCTGTGTACAGAGTGCCCTGCATCTTCTGACTGGTTTTCATCATTTCAAAGTGCCAAACACCTGGGCAGGACCTGTTTCTGACACATAGACTAGGTGTCTTGCTTTTCTTTCCAAAATCCCTCATTGCACAGGAGTAGAATAAATGAGGCTAAGCACTGAAGATTCTGAGAAAGTCCCAAACATGGACCAGGATGATTTAAAGTCCCTTGTTCTAATTGTTCCTGTCTTTGTAAAGTACTTTTCTGTAAATGATTCTTTCATTCCTACCAATTAAGTACTTTACATTTCATATGACACTTAAAAGATAAATGCCTCCCCAATACTGACTTTATTCTAAAAGTAATCTTTACTTAAAAAACTTTAAGGGCGTTTTTTCTTTTTAACTTAGTGGTGTCCAAGAGTGGTCCTTCTGTGTATTTTTCAAGTTAGTTCTTAGGAAGCCCTTCCTATGCCAAATGAAACATGATGTAAATAAAGGTGGGTTTAGGACTGAGATTAAAAATGATGGTATCATCATTGTATTCTTGAAAAATGCACAACAGGGTTGCCTTGGGAGATGAATTCAAAGTTATGGCTCTTTCTCTGTGCCTTGAATCATGTGTCTCCATACATATAGATGCAACTGGCACATTACAGAAGCTAAACATGCTTTTGTATAAATGAAATGACAGATTTTGAGGAAACCAGGATTTCTATCCTTCCTATTGAAAGGGGAATCCAGAAACATGGAAACAAAGGTATATATTACATATGTCAGGATCAATTGAAATTGAAAAATAAGAGTTGCTGGTCAAATGGGCATGATGGGAATCCAAACAACCCAGGATACTGCTAAGACTGTAGGTTGTTCCTCACAAACTCATAGCAAGGCCCCACTGCTGAAGACAACACCTGCTTAGCTCATTAAAATGAACAGGTGGGATCATTGCCTACATAGAGGCTTTACCCTGTGTTTCGGCTTCTTTGGTGCAGGAATGTACTCTGTATGCTTTCAAAAGAGAAATAAAACAGCAATTAGCCACAAACCCTTTATCTGCAATGGTGTCTTACCTGCCTGCAAGAAAAGCCAAGGTATAATGAAACAAAGCTTGTGGCAGTAACCAACCGATGAGTGATTTCACTTACAGTGTCCATCAGATGAAACCCATGTCTCATCCTGCTAAGGTGATCAAGAACCTGAAAACAGATTGTCAAGGGATCTAGAATAAAACCAAGTAGGACTGGTTCAAGAAAAGAGAAAAATGTAGTAATAAAATGACTCCTAATGATATTCTATTGCATTCCTTGATCAGTGTCTTGTCCAGACATCATCAGAGAAGCTTCCTCCCAGCAGATGGGAACAAATACACAGACCCACAATCAGACAATACACAGTGAATGAGAGACCTGAAACACTCGTTCTTAAATTGGATGTCTACATCAAATTTTTCCCACAGAGAATCCTGTAGGAAGTAGGTGAAAAAAGTCTTAGAGCCAAATGGAATGCAGGATATCAAGAATACCAGACTCTCTAAATCGACACGAGCAAAGCCCATGTGAACTCACAGCGACTGAAGAAGCATGCCCATGGACTGCAGGTCCTCTGTGCATATATCATGGCTTAAAGTTTAGTGTTTTTATAGGATTCCTGAGTGTAAAAATGAGTTTTTCCCTGATTCTTGTGCCTTCTTTGGGTTATTTTCCTTCTGTTTGTCTTAGCCAACATCAGTATAATAGCACTTATTTTATCTTATACTTTTTTTAAAAAAATGAATGAATTTACTAAATGAATGAAAACCTAACCAGTGGGTTAAAGGTTAATGACTAAATTGTCACTTATCCTTTCTCTGAAAGCAAAAATCAGTTTTCTCCAAGAGTCACACTGGGTGTACCATCCACTCCAGGATAGGTCTCAGGTGCAGGAGTAGCTGAAAATATATGATTGCACTACAGAAACTTTGTTTCTGTTTGGTTGGTTTTGTTAAAAATTTTGGGTGCTTTTATTTGGTTAAAGTTTGGTGTCTGTTGTTGCGATTTTTTTGAATGTTTTTTTTTGTTTTTATGTGATTTTGCTGTTATATCCATTTTTGCATGTGTTGTGTGTGAGAAAGAGTTAAGTTTGGGTAGGTCGAGATGAGAAAATGATCTTGAAGGATTTAGAACAGAGGGAGAATTATAATCAAAATGTATTTAAATTTTAAAATTGTTTTAAATAGTAAGGTAAAAAATAATAAAAAATTAAAATAATTATCTCTGATTCAACAAAGAGCACTTCCTTCTGTCTTTTTATTTTGTTCAGAAAAAATTCTAAATATCTTTGTTGTCTTTGAAATAATGAAAAAAATATTGCAGTTTAAAGTTTGCAAGGCTTGGAATAAGTTGATCTATAAAAGATGAGAAAATACCAGAAAGAGAACTCTGCATGTAGCTTCTATCTGGGAGATGTGTAGATAAAATTGGCTCCCACAAGGAGAGTACGTGGTGGGGGTCACTGGTGACCTCCATTTTGTCCCACACTCTAACCTCATATGAAGGATATCACCTTGTAACAGGGTAGCACTGAAGAGTAATAAACCCTGGCTGGAGAGACTGCTCAGTGCTTAGGATGCTTTGCTTCTAAGTCTGAGTGTCCCCTCAGTTAACACCTGGTGGGTGGCAGCTTGCCTGTAATTCCAGGTTCAGAAGCCAGGGACAGGCTATCTCTAGAGGAACTGGGTGGTGAGATTGGCCATTTGTTGTGCTCTGTGTTTGACTGACAGCTCCCGATGCAGTAAAGAGGACGATAGAGGATGATTCCTGACACCAACCTCAGTCTCCTGCATGCAGGGGGCACAAATGTGCTGTGCACCTCCTCACACACGAGTGCCCGTCCAGTCCCAAAGATGTAAACACACATGAAAATCAACACTACAAAAAAAATCCACAAGGCCACTGCTTCTTTGAGAAATTAGGAGCCAAACTGACAAAGCAAATGGCTTTGTTTATTGTTTGGCTAAAGCAGGGAAAAAGACTCTTCCTTTCTCTCCCTCTTCTCACAGCAAAGTTACAATTTTATAACAAAATAGAAAATCCAGAAAATGTCCATGTGCCCTCATTACTATCAGAACTTTCTTGCAGGGGTGCAAATTCCTTTTCTGGGAACAGAACTTTATATTTTTGATTGTGAGCCTAGCCTTTAATGACTGAGCCATTTCTCCAGCCCAAGTTCCTTTTTTGACAGTGCCAGGACTCCAGCCTTTTCCCCCCCGCCCCAAGGGTGGGACAGGCTCACGGGCAAATTTCAGTTATCTTTGAAATTTTTGTAAAAAGTTGGGAACATATGTCCCTTTTTAGAATATCTGATCTTCTGCCATGCCAGTGACATCCTGACACCTCTTTCCCTGTTTGCTTCACGCTCTTTGTTCCTGGCAGAGCCTATGATAAACAGGCAATGCTGGGGTATTTCCCTGTCGTGATAACCATGGGAGCACATTGAGGGGACACAAATGTGGATGATCATTAGCTCTTCCCTCTTGTTTGTAGCCCTACGTTCCTGGCAATGGGGTCTCCTTCAGTGTTTTTGACAAGTGAACACGAGATCCCAAGTCACATGATGGGCGCAGTGGAGAGGGAGGCAGGTAGGGATCTGTCCGGCATCCATCCAGGGAAATGTTTCTGCCATTGAAACATCTATTTGGATGATTTAGTAATCTATTTTGTGTTGTTATGTTTAAGTGCTTTGTGTAAAGGTCTATTTGGATCACAATTCTATTAACTGGAAGGTACAAATGACATAGCACTATTGTGCTGGTGAGGGACTCCTGGATGCTTCACAATGTGTTAAGAAAGAGAACAGGAAAGGACTACATACAGAAGAGGTCTTGTTATATAACACACTCCCATAAGGATGACTTAATCCTTCACATCTCCACTTTGGAAGAGTCACCGATGAACAGACTCCATTCCAAATAAGGTTCTACATCATCAGTACTGCCAGATGGGCACCACACTGCCAACCCATAGATTAGTAAGAGACCCTTACACTATATGAAACCACAGGATTTGTTTAATATGCAAATAATATTTAACATATCTTAAACTCTACTTGTTGTATGCAATCCAATCCTCCAAACCATATTCAGCCAGTGAATTACCATCAACAGTTACTGAGGATTTCAAGTAAAAAAAAATCTGTCAAACTTAGCATTGTAGTCTCCAGTAAACATTATTGATTCTATCTTAAATTATAGGAAATCAAGCTAATCATACTATCCCTATAATTACTAACATCCAAATCCAAACATCTCGCATTTTTATATCTACAGAGATTGCTTGATCACATCTCACGTGACAACATCATGCTCTTTCTGTCAAAGAGGACCAGCTCTTGCGTGGGGATTTTGAGTTTAAGCTGCCACATTTTCTGTCTACCAAGCCACCCTTTCCCCAGGCTCATCCCCGATGGTGAGGCACAGGGAGTATAAAATATGTTTTCGGTTTTGGTTTCTGTTGAGAGCATTTTAATTACTGCTTCTATCTGCTCCGATTTAACTGGATTTAGAGATCTGTTTACATTGTTCATTTGTTTGATCTTAATTTAACCATGATAGGTTGCATGTATCAAGAATTTCTTTGATGTCTGCCAGGTTTTCCAGTTTGGTGGTGTTTCATTCTGACTGTTGGTTGTTTTGTTTGTTTGTTTGTTTTTGTTTTGTTTTGTTTTTTGAGACAGGGTTTCTCTGTGGCTTTGGAGCCTGTCCTGGAACTAGCTCTGTAGACCAGGCTGGTCTCGAACTCACAGAGATCCGCCTGCCTCTGCCTCCCGAGTGCTGGGATCAAAGGTGTGCACCACCATCGTCCGGCACTCTGACTGTTGTTGTATGATGTTTCTGTCCTGTCAGGTTCCCACAGTTGTTAAATCCCAAAGAAATCACACAGAGGTCTACCTTGGTTATAAACTGATTGGCCTAGTAGCTCCAACTTCTTATTAACTCTTATAACATATATTAGCCCATTATTCTTGTCTATGTTAGCCATGTGGCTCAGTACCTTATTCGGCGAGGCAGTTATATCTTGCATCTTCTGTGGCTGGGTCACCACAGCAGACTGTGCTTCCCTCTTCCCAGCATTCCCATTGCCCCGCCTCTACTTTCTGCTTGGCTTCTGGCCAATCAGCATTTTATTAAAAATGAAACAAGTGGCAGGATAAAAGACCATCGTTCCACAGCAGACTGTGAACAGAGGTGTGCTCAGAGCTTCAGGTTACTGTAATTATTGTCTAAAAAAACCAACATCTGCTTAAGCTACTGTGACGAGGTTTTGTTTTACATAAAACTCAGAATTCTTTCAAACTCATTTGTTAGCAAAGTGAAAGAAAGAGACTTTTCCCCAATATCTGTGTCTCCTGTTGACATGGCGAAATTCAGCCTCATGTCTAGCTTTGTGAATGAGCACATAATCAGGACCTAAAGGTTTTTTTTCTCCTAAACTTAGCCTTGTCTACCTAAACTTAGCCTGCTCTGCCAATACCTTGCCAGGTCCAAGAGACACCAGACAGTTCCACAGAGCTTGGGGAGCAGTGAAACAACCAGATACCCTAGGATGATTCCAGCACCCCAGCTTTCTCAGGTCCCCCAAGATTTCAACACCCACAAATCAGCAGGAAGCAGTCTTGAGAACCTGGTGCCCCTATCCCTGTCCCACATGTTATTCCCTTTAATCTCACCAACTTTATAACAAGGAAAGACAGGAATATTAGGATGCAGGCATTATGCTGCCCTGCCCTGTCATCTGGCAGGATGTAACCAGGCAGTAGCCTGGCCAGCCCAGGGTCCTAGTCTGTATACAGGCACAAAAGGTCCTTTTAAAAGACAAGCTCTATCCCCCCCTCCTTCTCTCCCCCTCTTCTCTCTCTCTCTCTCTCTCTCTCTCTCTCTCTCTCTCTCTCTCTTTCTCTCTCTCTCTCCCTTCCAATCCTTCTAGCCGTTTTTCATAAATTTCCACACTCAAACTCTATCTCTATGGTATATTTGTCACCTGCTGAGGTTTGGACCCACCCACCAGCCACTAATGTCACTCTTGTGTGGTCCTCAACCTCCATGGGACCCATAAAGGTCCCAACTCATGTTGAAATCCTAAAAATGACAACAGGTAACTCTAGTTCCCTGGGACTCAATGTCCTCTTCTGTTCTGTGTGGGTACCTATTCAAATGTGGCATACACTCATACAATACCTGCATACAAATACATCATTATATTAGAAGAACAAGCTATTTAATAATCTATAGCACAATACAGTACACATCACTTACATAAATGTTTTGTATATACAGTGCAACCAAGCAAAATATAAAAATTTACACATCACTGCAAAGTAGAGTCATGATGCTCCCAAAATGTTACAAGGATTTAGTAATATATGACAGAGCAGTTTTAAAAAAAGACATAAACTGACCTCTAGTGACTCTACAATTTCATGTTCCAATGATTATATCAATTAGAATTATTCAGAATGGGTCTATCAGAGTCTTAGAACCATGTCAATATCTTATTGTTGGTGCCCGAATGTGCCCAATTTAAGAAATCAAGTAGTGAATGCTTTATTTAAATGAAAGTAGAATCAGATAATCTTGCAGCTCTTTGGTGACAAACAGCTGGATAGTGTTGTGGGAAACAACCAAGGCATTGACAAAGAACAGCTACAAACAGGCCTCAACTACTTCAATCTCACTACTTATTATTCTTACAGAAAGACAAATCCATATTTTGTACTTAACATAGAAACTATAGATGGATATAAAAGGAAACTTTACTGTGTATACCTTATTCAGTTTATCCCATATCTACAATCTTTATTCTTGCAGAAAACCTTCATGAATATAGCACCAACGAAATATTTCAGCACATTTACTCTCTGTGACTGGTGCATTGGGATTCTATGAAGTGGATGTAGTTCATATCATTTTTTCACAATTCTGTAAAACATTTTCTAAACATGGAAACATACAAACACTTTGACGAACCCCAAATAGCATCATATTACTAACATTTAGCAAGCAGAATATCAGGTATAAGATATGGAATTTCTTTGAATAAGTTGATTAAAATTGATAAAAATTTACCAAATTCATTTGTGTGCTTCCAGTCATGGTGACAGTAAAACCAGTTTTACTAAATATAATTAAGACCATTTTCTTTGTGCTGGAGACATGTCTCCATAGTTGAGAGCACCAGCTTGTCTTCCAGAGGACCCAGGATCAATTCCTAGCAACCACACTTTGGTTGAGATCAACCTCTCTAACTCCAGTCAGTCACAGGTCGTTGGATGATCTCTTCTACCCTTTACAGGAACCAGGCATGGATGTGCTACACGGACATAATGCAGGAAAATATACATGCAATTCAAATGTAGAAAAGTTTTTTTTAAAAAAATTAAAAGAAAAAAAAGTGGAGAATGAGGTTTCATTTATCACTGTTATTAACTAAGTTCTCTCTCTCAGCTCAAGGCTGTGAGTCACCAGGAAGATTGTCAGAGAATAAACACATGCCTGACCTGCTTTGTGAGATTTTTTTATCTTACCCACAACATTATGGAACTGAGAGCTCTTCACACTCATTGAATAGAAAGATTAGAGAGATATTTTCCCAATTTCTCCCACTGAGCATGCCAACACTCAGGCAGAAGTCCATCCCTCTGAATCAACACAATGGGGCTAAAAGTTGCATAACCAAGGACCAAAAATTTTTGAATATTTATCATCAAGGAATTGTGCGCTAAAGAGAGACTCATAATTAGAGAAAAAGCACAGTCAGCCCAATAGAAAAAAACAAAACAGAGCATCAGAAGGAGGATACTCTGAGCAGCTCTCAGCTCAGGGGGAGTTCTGTAAAGAAGCTTGGAGTTCTGAAGGTAGAGGACATGCTGGTGGTGCTTGTGGAGAAGAAGTACCATGTAGCCACTGGCTGCTCCCATGGCTCCCTGAAACACAGCGTCTCTCAGGACCATGAGAGGGAGAACAATCCATTTTGTTTTCTGACTTTCTTGCATAAAATAACAATAGTTGTCTTCACTCTTAAACTGTGATATATTCAGGTTTATACTTGTGGCAGAACAGATTAGGTTCACACTTATTAAAGCATTGAGTATCCAAAAGAATGAAAAGAATGGAAGGATGTGCCATGCAGACTGTGGTCTTAGCCTTCTCCACCCAGATGCTCTGGGACTGATGATGATGGCCTGGACCACAGTGAGGAGACTGCTGGTGCAGATGGAGACCCCACGGGCCACCCTCTGCAGGTAAATGACAATCTTACATACTATGTCATCTAGGAAGTTTCTCAAACTAAGAGCTACCATTGTGTTTGGCACTCCATTCGAAAAAAGGATAAGGAAGTTTGCAAAGGCCAAGTGGATGAGAATAAGGTGGATGGGTTTCTTCTCAGGGCCTCCCCACCAATTGATCATATAATTCACTGAAACAGAAATGTTTCCCAGCATGCCAAGCACAGTCATGAAGAAGAAAATTATTTCTTTAATAAATTTCAAGAACATTTCTTTCTTCCTGGATAGAAAGAGTTTTTCAAAAAAGCATCAGTAATGCTAGACATTTATCTGAAAAACATTTCACATAATAGCATTTTCTGGTATACGAGAGTCAGTGGTGGACACATGTGCTGCTGTAGACTGGGTCCCTGAACTCCTCCTCTTCCCTGTGGACTCTGAGTTATGTGTGTGCTCTGACAGGGGAGCTTGGTAACTGGGAAAAAAACCCTAAAGTTTTAAAGGAGATATGTTTAAGCTCTGTAAAGGCAAAATCAGCTTCCTCAAGTGCATATTTGGTGTCTGTCTGCTGTCTGTCTACACGTATAGATTATCCTAGTTCGTTCTCAGCACGACTGAATTGAACTGTAAATCTTTCTACTTTTTCCTCTATGTCATCGTATTTCCCCACCCAACTTACAAAGACACAGGCTCCTTTCTTATTTGCATCTTAATTAGTGTAATATTTTCTAGATTTGCACATGACTTCAAAGCTTTATAACTTCTAATATTTTCTAATATTTATAACTTCTAATAATTCTAATATTTTTAAAGTTTTTATGTTGATTTTACTCCATGTAAATGTTTACTAGACAATTTTTAAAAGTATTTCTCAATGTCAAGTCCAATAGCACAGGCTTTTTAGATAAAACGCTACAGTTAAAGCTAAATCATAAAAAAAAAACTTGAAAATTTTCATATAACTCCCGGGTTGCATCTAGGAATGGTATCTAACAGAACCTTGTGTTGCCTTCTCGAAGAGGAGAAAACAGAGAGCTCTGATCCTAGTGGATGACTTCTGGGCATCTGTACCCCAGTGACTTACCTCAGGACATGTAAGGGACCATGGGACAGCTCTGGACCAGCGGATCTTGATGAGATAAACCTAAGAATTGCATTAATGGGGTGTTATATACTGCCAAAAGCTATAAGTCCTCAATGTCAACTGCACGTAGCACAGTAAGTGGGGGCATACTGGTGTGAGCAGAGGTTCCACTATCTAAGAGTTCAGGGTGGTGTTTGCTTCTGTGGGGCCTTTTGAGCAGCTATTATGTCAGCTGGATTTGCAGCCTGCTTTTCCTCCAACCTGTTTGTCAGGCAGACGGTTTTTTATACCTGGTGGCTGAGCTGATTCCAGAACTTGGACTCGGGGAGAATGTTATTCTTAAAGTTCTGGAGCTCCATTCTCATTTCTCAGGGATTTATGGTAAGCTTTGGGCACCTTTTCTAGGATATGAGGAATCAGAATATTCCAGTGACCACATGGGTTTGTGTGTTCTGAGTACTTACAATGTCTCTGTTCACTGCCCTCCTTCCTGTTAAACTCACAAGATTGCTTTAAATGTCTATGTCTTCATCAACATAGCCTTGCCCTAGGTTTGTGTCCAGGTGGCCTCATGACTCTAAAAATGTCAGTTATTACTTTCAACTGCTGCTCTAACAGAGAGGCAATTACTGTCTATATCTCTGAGTCCTAGAAATCACAATACCATCTAAATATCTGTACAAATAAAAAAAATGCTCCAGATAGTAATAGAAATCACATTAATATTCACTGACATAATTAGAATAAAAGCATTAAGTGTTTTCTTAGTGATTGGAATCTGTCAAAATCCCAAGAACTAATAGAAAATTTTAACAATTTTCTATTTCTTTAATCTTTGTTTCCATGGAGATTCCTACTTTTCTTGTCCTCTCTTCCTTTTTCCAAGATTTAAGTCATATTTAGACCAGGCTGTGATCTTCTAATAATTTATTACTTTCTACTGAAGTCACTGTCAGTGAAGGAAGAGATGTCTCATCTTCCACATTATTTGAGAAATGCTAAAGGAAATTAATTTAAAAGACAGTATGGACTTGTGTTTAGATGGATGGATGGATGATGCCGGGATGAGTCTAACCTCCAAGAGCCTGAGGTAGGTTGCATTCCCCCATCCTGGTTTTCTCTGAAAGAAACAAGCAGGCAAACAGACAGAACTAAAAAGATTATTTTTCTTTGCTGCTTAGCACGGGATAAAGTTAAGATGAGCTGTTTCAGGATGTACTCCTTCACAGCCTGGATCCTAAATAGTGCAGTTTTCAAGATGGTAACAATAACTGTTACACTGAATATTATTTTCTCCACCAGCCAGGAATACAATGACTGAACAAGTATTATAATAGTATGTGATAAAATCCAGAGCCTTTAAAGACAGATACAGACAGAAAACCTTCAAACTGGGAGTTAGAAGGCTATTGTAAAACTATGCCAATTTTAGAAAAGGGAAAATGAATCAAAAGAGAAAAGTGTAAATGTTACACACACTAGTGACACTGTTGAATCCACAGTGCTGGCAAATTTATACCTGAAATAAGGATTTTTTTTGTCTTTAATTTATCTAGTTATTTTTGAGAGAGAGTCTCCCTCTTTAAACCAGGTTACCCCTGAACAATTCTGTTGCCAAAGCTCTCTAGTACTGACATTAAAGGAGTGATCTTCTCCAGGGTTTGACAAACATCTGAAAATCTTATATTTCTTAATGATCCATTTTGACAGGTAACCTCAGGCAAAGGCCCAGCCAGAGCTCCATAATGATCCTCCAGCCTGAGGATGGATAGCGAGGCCTCAGCATTTCTGTCCCATTTCAGTATCTCTAGGAACTAGTCTCCTTTGATCTTTCTGGTGCCAGAACCAGCCTTTTCAGGGCCGGAAGGAAAGTAGGGGTTCTGGGGATCACAGAGCCTCTCAACTGCTCCCTGGATTAGTCAGAGAGTCTTCTGCTTTAATGAAACTCTCCATAGCATAGCTGAGGGGATCACAGACCTTACCTCCATGTGCTCACCTGGACCTCGTGGTGCAGACAGGATCTGGGGCAGCTCTGAGAAGGTGACACTTTCCAGGTTGTATTTGTGCTTCAGGATTTGTGGGCTCTTGGCTTCTGTCAGACTTTAGGTGTCATGTTGTCACAGTGTCAGGGGGAAGAGCCCCTGTCCCTGAAGTACAGCTTCCCTCTCTCTTCACAATTACTGCATCTGTTTTGCTCAGAAGTTATTTCAAGCTTAATTAGGGTTTAATTACGAGAAGAAGGATATGAAGTGAGAAAACGAACAACTAAGTTTCTGTGTACAGAGCTCCCTGCATCTCCTGCCTGTTTTCCATCTTCCCAAAGTGCCAACTATGGCCTGGCAGGGGATCAACTTCTCACATACAGATCAAGTCTCTTTTTTTCCTTTCTAAATCCCTCCTTAAACAATAGTAGAATAAATGATTCTCAGCACCGAGTAGTCTGCTTACTGAGTAAGTCCCATACATGGACGAGGACAAGTTCAGAGTCCCCTTGTTCTACCTGTGACCATCAGTCGTTAAGGTGTTTGCTGTAACTCATAGTTTCATTGCTGTCCATGAAATATATGAGACTTGAAATATTATTTGCCTCACCAACGTTGGATTTTGGATCTCACCAACTGTTTAAGGACTAATAAGGCAGACTCTGAACTGGAACCTGCCGAGGTGTAGCAATGTCTCATCCTGCTCAGGTGTAATTGAGATGTGCTCAGAAGCAGATGTCCAGTGTTGTTACGTCCCACATAAAAAGAAGGACTTGAGAAGGTGACTTATTCTATCCCAGAAGCATGTCTCTGATTCACCGTTTTGGAATTTTAGAAAAGTTAACAGGCAGTGGAGAGAGAAGAACCCGTAGGCATAGAAACTTAGGCAGGAGGACCCCTAGGCATAGAAACTTAGACAGAAGGACCCCTAGGTGTAGACACTTGTTCACTTTCTCACAGTGCCTCCCTCTGTTAAAATAATTAAAACACAGAGTCCATCCACCCACTCACCTGTCAGGCACTTCATCCATGTGTTAGATGTACTAGCATGGCTCTCGGAGAGCTGGACTCTAACCTGGTCTTCCAGGTAGCACCCCCAGAGCCAGTCTGCATACCTGTCAACCTGTCAGCCACCCACCCGTGTCGCTGATCCAGGACTGACCGACCTTGAACTCCAGGTAGGAACCACAGACTCAGTCACCTTTCCACCAAACAGTCTATCCCATAATTAAGGGCTGGGCTGTATGGCATCTTGTGCCCCTGGTTCTAGATAAGGAACCCCAGGTGGCCTATACCTCACCCACCTTCTCCTATAGATGTAGTAGCACCCTGTCCCCTGCCTCCACAGATCACCACCCACACCCACTCTGACCGAAACCCCCGTCACCCAAGGATCACCTGTAGAATCCAGTGGCCATCTATAGACTTCTGAAAATTGGAAGAAAGATTTTTCTACAAATGTAAAAAGTTTGCCTCTAGGCTTGGTCAGAAGTGATATGCACCCTAGCTGAGCTTAGACCACTCCTGACATCTAATTCACATAGCAAAACAGAGCAGCCCCTAGACTAGTATTATTCAGCGGGCCCACAATCTAACAAATGGATGTAATAACAATCAAAGATCTAAACACTCACTTAACAAAGGTGAGACAGATATCAGTTCCAAGAAACATCACCAATGACCTAAATCGACATGCTCATGTCCCATGAAACAAACGCAAACATGAATACCCAAGACACGTCTTCTCCAGGAATCGGTGATTAGCCGTTACTCTGACACTTGATCATCTTCTATTATCAGTGTTACTATCCTTTGAAAACATCCAGAAAGTGACTCCCTTGGGATTATCAATGTTCCTTTCAAATCAGTTCCCGGTTTTAATGTGAAAGTAGAAGGGAACAAAACTGGGACAAAGTCTGAGACACCAGCACCCTCAGGACGCTGATCCCTTCCCACCCCCTTACCTGCAGACTCTGTGATCACAGTCATCATGATTCTGAGTCAGCAAATGACAGAGAGCCAGGGAGAGGCCTGGCCTCTGAGATGGAGAATGCAGAAGGAGCCTCTTTCTCCTGGTGAAGCCAAACTCCTGAGAGCAGTGAGAGCTGCCGAGAGCAGAGGGATTAGGGAATGGGAAACAGGACTGGGCTGCTGCGGTGAGGATCCCCTGAGCCCTGCACAGACTGCACAGAATCCTAGGCTCACATAAGCAACTGCTTATGCCAAGTCCGGGAATTTACATGGGTTACAGGAGAAAATAATCTATTAATCAAGTCTGCAGGGAAACAGCTTTATGGCAGTCACCCTGAGAGAAGCTTCAGAGATGGCCAGGAACTACCAGAAAAAGCCTGGCCCCACAGCCTTGAATAAAGTTTCAAACTTCCCTCTTGTATTTTCCTCCTTATGCTACTTGCAGGATAAGAAAATCTAGTTTGGATTTGGGACATTTATCTCAGTGGTCAGCCTTTCTGCCCAAAGTGTCCATTCGTTCTTTTGCCTCTTGCTTTACCTCGGTTGTCATGGTTACTCACAGATTTTTTTTTCCCCCTTGCCCCACCTATTGGTTGCTAGTGATCTGCTTCCAGGTTGTGCAACACTCTCCTGTCAGGACCACCGGGGCTGAGGGGAAACAGGCATCCTTAAGTTTCATTAATCTAAAAGGTCATCTTATAAAGTCAGTTACATCTAAGAAATGTAGGTTAGTACTCAACCCCTTCTTTGATTCCGCTGTAATTTACCTTTTCTTCCTTGTAACTCAGGCAACCTATCTCCATCAGAGATAAAGGATAACACTGTAGCCAGAACTCCCTTTTACAATCATCCACCACCAGACAGCTGACAAGCTCTCTTGTTTGTCTATTGTTTACTCAAGGAATGCATTATGAGAAACAGCCTGTGTAACCTTTTCTACTGCGTAAAGTCTGCCGTATTGTATGTATAAAAACTGTATGAACAAAGAGGCTCGGGAGAAGGAGAGCTGGAAATAAAGAGTGCAAGACACTGAGATGCCTGTGAGTCTTTGTCCCTAAAATCCTCCCTGCTTTCGAGACTTTTTTTTTTTTGTCCACCCTGGGTGCAGCTTTGGGAGCAGATCTCACGGGCCGCAGAAATGGATCTAGTATGCATCTTCTCGATGTGTGCACTCAGTTTCCCCAGCACCATTTGTCCTTCTCTGTGGACCAAGCATACTGAACTACCAACTTAACACACAAGACGTGCTCAACTGTTGCTATAAAGGAATGGCTGATACGGAGGTAACCAGATGTTCTCTGATTGAATCTGGAACACAATAAACAGAACGAAATTCTTTTTTTTTAAAATATTTATTTATTTATTTATTATGTATACAATATTCTGTGTGTACGACTGCAGGCCAGAAGAGGGCACCAGATCCCATTACAGATGGTTGTGAGCCACCATGTGGTTGCTGGGAATTGAACTCAGGACCTTTGGAAGAGCAGGCAATGCTCTTAACCTCTGAGCCATCTCTCCAGCCCCTAGAACGGAATTCTTATCTGGTACCAAATAGATGGTCTAAAGTCTGTATTATGGAGATCCTGCAGCTTTGGGTCTGCATGTCAGGTCCCTTCACGTGCTGCAGCAGATCATAGATGGGGTGGATACTGGAAAAGGCAAATCATAAAGCCTGAGTCTGGGTCTGGGCAGCGGTAGGGTTGGTTGCAGGATGGGAAATGGGTACAGCTGTCCCATGATCACAATTTCAGGGCTGGCTCACCCACACCCCACTACAACCAAGCCGTTATGTTGTAAATAATTTCTGGTGTGTAATGGGGCAAACATGGTAAATGCAATCGTACAGATATTTGACAAAGGACTCTATTCTTTATTCTGTGGAAACTTTTGTGGGTCAGCCTGGAGTCTCGAATACTTTCTGGATGACTTCTATTAAAAAATCTACTTTTCAATTCAGGATGTTCACGAGCATTATGCCACCCAGACAAATGTACTTCTTCAAGTCCATATAGAGACAATGGTGATAACCATGTCCTTGAAATACAAGCTAAATAAATTTGTCTTAATAAAGTTAGCTTGCCTCATGTATTTATTGCAACAAAAGTAGACAAACACAATGACTATAGACTTACTCTCTGGCACATTGCTTTTTTTTCTTTTTTTGTTGACCACTCTGTCTGCTGATGCAGAAATTGACAAAGATTTGAGTAAGTAAAAAAAAAAAAAAAGTAAGGCTCAAAAGAAAAGAAAGTTGCTAATAGTCTCTGTCTAGAATAAATGGATTCAGTAAGATAGGGCCTTAAATGTAAAAGAAAACACACTAGTAGTATTAATATATCAGAGACTAATAAAAGTGGTAATGATTGTTATTTTCTTTCTCTCAGAAAGCTGCATAATGAAAGCGGCATGATTTTTTCATTATCATAATTCTAAGAGATACCCTGTTGAAAGGCATCGAGATGACCCATTGGCTGCATAGTGTAGCCAATAATTATTTTATTTTTCCATTTCTATCTATCATGGTATATATAATGTACAACTTAGCTTCTCTGCATCTATATTTCCCCCACTCAATAGAGAGGATAGACATCCTGGTTTCCCCAAAAGCTGTCATTTCATTTATGCAGAAACACTTCTAAATTCTATTATATGACAGCTTCACCCACATGTTGGAGATACCATTACACAGGGCACAAAGAGAGACCAAGTGACCTCGAACTCATCTCCCAAGAAAACCCAGTGGAGCTTAATCCTCAAAAACAAAATGATGACATCATCACTTCTAATATCAGGCCTACACCCATGTTTATTTACATCAGGTTGTATTTGATTTAGGAAAGACTCCTAGGAACTAGGATAAAAAGTACACAAAAGGACCACTCTTGGACACACATAAATTTTAGAAGTGTCCTTGACGTTTTATATTGTACAAACATTGCTATTATTTTTTATCTATTTATTTATATTTTGCATGCCACAGATTTTTGTTAAATACTGTTTAATTTTCCCCCTATTTTTGAAGTTAAGTTTGTAGCAAGGTAAAAGAAACACAAAAGTATATATCTCACCTTCGAGCAACCATTATGTTTAGGGAGGCCCTTTATCTACACAATCTCATCTTAACTACTGAGGACTCCTGCCGCCAAGACAATTCCCATTTGCAGGTGGAGAAAGGGAGTCTGAAGGGAGATGACACCTAAGCAGCTGGGAAGCACCATGGCCAGGATTACAGCCCTCGTCCACCTAGTCAAACATTGCTTTTAGAATCAGGCCAACGTTGGTGAGGCAAATAATATTTCAAGTCTCATATATTTCATGGACAGGAATGAAACTATGAGTTACAGAAACACCTTAACGACTGACGGTCACAGGTAGAACAAGGGACTCTGAACTTGTTCTGGTCCATGTTTGGAACTTACTCAGTAAACAGAATCTCCGGTGCTGAGAATCATTTATTCTACTATTGTTTAAGGAGGGATTTAGAAAGGAAAAAAAGAGACTTGATCTGTATGTGAGAAGTTGATCCCCTGCCAGGCCATAGTTGGCACTTTGGGAAGATGGAAAACAGGCAGGAGATGCAGGGAGCTCTGTACACAGAAACTTAGTTGTTCATTTTCTCACTTCATATCCTTCTTCTCGTAATTAAGCCCTAATTAAGCTTGAAATAACTTCTGAGCAAAACAGATGCAGTAATTGTGAAGAGAGAGGGAAGCTGTACTTCAGGGACAGGGGCTCTTCCCCCTGACACTGTGACAACATGACACCTAAAGTCTGTAATACCTGACAGAAGCCAAGAGCCCACAAATCCTGAAGTACAAATACAACCTGGCAAGTGTCACCTTCCCAGAGCTGCCCCAGATCCTGTATGCACCACGAGGTCCAGGTGAGCACATGGAGGTAAGGTCTGTGATCCCCTCAGCTGTGCTATGGAGAGTTTCATTAAAGCAGAAGGCTCTCTGACTAATCCAGGGAGCAGTTGAGAGGCTCTGTGATCCCCAGAACCCTTACTTTCCTTCTGGCCCTGGGAAGGCTGGTTCTGGCACCAGAAAGATCAGGGGAGACTAGTTCCTGGAGATACTGAAATGGGACAGAAATGCTGAGGCCTCGCTATCCATCCTCAGGCTGGAGGATCATGACAGAGCTCTGGCTGGGCCTTTGCCTGAGGTTACCTGTCAAAATGGATCAATAAATACATAAGATTTTCAGATGTCTGTCAAACCCTGGAGAAGATCACTCCTATAATGTCAGCACTAGAGAGACTTGCCAAGGGAATTGTTCAGAGCTAGCCTTGTTTACAGAGGTACACTCTCCCTCAAAAAATTACTAGATAAATGAAAGAAAATAAAATCCTTTCAGGTGTAAGTTTGCCAGCACTGTGGATTCAACAGTGTCACTAGTGTGTGTAACATTTACACTTTTCTCTTTTGATTCATTTTCCCTTTTCTAATATTGGCATAGTTTTACAATAGCCATCTAACTCCCAGTTTGAAGGTTTTCTGTCTGTATTTGTCTTTAAAGGCTCTGGATTTTATTACATACTATTATAATACTTGTCTTAAATTCAGTCATGTATGCCTGGCTGGTGAAGAATACAACACTCAGTGTAACAGTTACCATTAATTTCTTGAGAACTGCTGCTATTTAGGATCCAGGCTGTGAATGGGTACATCCTGAAACAGCTCATCTTAAGTTTATCCCATGCTAAGCAGCAAAGAACCACAATCTTTTAGTTTTGTCTGTTTGCCTGCTTGTTTCTTTTAGAGAAAACCAGAATGTCCTACTTCAGGCTCTTAGGGGTTAAACTAATCCTGGCATCACCTATCAATCTAAACACAAGTCCATCCCTTCTTTTAAATTCATTTCCTTTAGTATTTCCCAAATAATGTGGAAGATGAGAAACCTCTTCCTCCACCGACAGTGACTTCAGTAGTAAGGAATCAGTTATTAGAAGATCAGAGCCCGGTCTCAAATATGACTTGAAGCTTGGAAAGGGGAAGAGAGGACAAGAAAAGTAGGAATCCCCCATGAAAGCAAGAATTAAAGAAACAGAAAATTGTTAATATTTTTTATTAGTACTTGGGATTTTGACAGACTCCAATCACTAACAAAACATTTAATGTTTTAATTCTAAATATGTCAGTGAAAGCTGATGCACTTTCTATTAGTATCTGGAGCATATTTCATTTGTACAAATATTTAGATGGTATTGTGATTTCTAGGACTCATAGATACAGACAATAATTGCCACTTTGCTAGAGGAGCAGCAATAACTGACATATTTAGAGTCATGAGGCCACCTGGACACAAACCTCAGACAAGGCTATGATGAAGACATGGACATTTAAAGCAATCCTGTGAGTTTAACAGGAAGGAACAGAGGCATAGCAAGTTCTCAGTACACACAAACTCCTGCAGCCCTCTAATGTTCAGATTCCTCATATCCTAGAAAAGGTGTCCAGAGCTCACCACAAATCCCTGAGACATTAGAATGGAGCTCCAGAACTTGGAGAATAACATCCTTCCCGAGTCCAAGTTCTGGAATCAGTTCAGTCTGGTGTATAAAAACCAGTCTGCCTGACAAACAGGTTGGAGGAAAAGCAGGCTGCAAATCCAGCTGACATAATTGCTGCTCAAAAGGCCCCACAGAAGCAAATGGCAACATGAACTCTTAGTGGAACGGCTGCTCACACCAGTATGCCCCACGTACAGTGCTATGTGCAGTTGACGTTGAGGACTTGTAACTTTTGGCAGTATATAACACCTGATTAATCCAATTCTTAGGTTTACCTCGTTAGGATCTCCTGGTTCAGAGCTGTCCCATGCTCCCTTACATGTCCTGGTCACTCACTGGGGTTCCCGATGCCCTGCAGTCATTCACTAGGATCACAGTGATTTCTGTTTTCTCCTCTTCTAGAAAGCAGCACAAGTTTTCTGCTAGACACCATCCCTAACTGCAGTCTGGTAGTTACAGGAAAAATTTCAGCTTATATTTTGATGATTCAGCTTTATCTGTAAGGCTTTATCTAAAACGGTTCCACAATTGGACTTGACATTGAAAACTAACTTTAAAAAATAACTAGTAAACATTTATATGGAGTAAAATCACAGAATGATCACCATAAAAATTTTTAAAAATATTGGGATGTATCTCAACTGACCTTCTGAAAAAAAAATTGGGATGTAGAAATTGAAGTTATAAAGCTTTGAAGCCAAATGCAAATCTAGTAATTGTTACATTAATCAAGTTGCAAATAAGAAAGGAGCCTGTGTCTTTGGAAACTGGGTGGGGAAATACGATGACATAGAGGAAAAAGTAGAAAAATTTACAGTTCAATTCAGTCATGCTGAGAACGAACTAGGATAATCTATACGTGTAGCCAGACAGCAGACAGACACCAAATACGCACTTGTGGAAGCTTATTTTGCCTTTACAGAGCTTAAACATATCTCCTTTAAAGCTTTAGGTTTTTTTTCCCAGTTACCAAGCTCACCTGTCAGAGCACACACATAACTCAGAGTCCACAGGGAAGAGGAGGAGTTCAGGGACCCAGTCTACAGCAGCACATGTGTCCACCACTGACTCTCGTATATAGAAAATGCTATTATGTGAAATGTTTTTCAGATAAATGTCTAGCATTACTGATGCTTTTTTTGAAAACCTCTTTCTATCCAGGAAGAAAGAAATGTTCTTGAAATTTATTAAAGAAATAATTTTCTTCTTCATGACTGTGCTTGGCATGCTGGGAAACATTTCTGTTTCAGTGAATTATATGATCAGTTGGTGGGGAGGCCCTGAGAAGAAACCCATCCACCTTATTCTCATCCACTTGGCCTTTGCAAACTTCCTTATCCTTTTTTTGAAAGGATTGCCAAACACAGTGGTAGCTCTTGGTTTGAGAAACTTCCTAGATGACATAGTATGTAAGATTGTCATTTACCTGCAGAGGGTGGCCCGTGGGGTCTCCATCTGCACCAGCAGTCTCCTCACTGTGGTCCAGGCCATCATCATCAGTCCCAGAGCATCTGGGTGGAGGAGGCTCAGACCACAGTCTGCATGGCACATCCTTCCATTCTTTTCATTCTTTTGGATACTCAATGCTTTAATAAGTGTGAACCTAATCTGTTCTGCCACAAGTATAAAACTGAATATATCACAGTTTAAGAGTGAAGACAACTATTGTTATTTTATGCAAGAAAGTCAGAAAACAAAATAGATTGTTCTCCCTCTCATGGTCCTGAGAGATGCTGTGTTTCAGGGAGCCATGGGAGCAGCCAGTGGCTACATGGTACTTCTTCTCCACAAGCACCACCAGCATGTCCTCTACCTTCAGAACTCCAAGCTTCTCTACAGAACTCCCCCTGAGCTGAGAGCTGCTCAGAGTGTCCTCCTTCTGATGCTCTGTTTTGTTTTTTTCTATTGGGCTGACTGTGCTTTTTCTCTTATTATGAGTCTCTCTTTAGTGAACAATTCCTTGATGGTAAATATTCAAAAATTTTTGGTCCTTGGTTATGCAACTTTTAGCCCCATTGTGTTGATTCAGAGGGATGGACTTCTGCCTGAGTGTTGGCATGCTCAGTGGGAGAAATTGGGAAAATATCTCTCTAATTTTTCTATTCAATGAGTGTGAAGAGCTCTAAGTTCCATAATGTTGTGGGTAAGATAAAAATCTCACAAAGCAGGTCAGGCATGTGTTTATTCTCTGACAATCTTCCTGGTGACTCACAGCCTTGAGCTGTGAGAGAGATCTTAGTGAATAACAGTGATAAATGAAACCTCATTCTCCATTTTTTCTTTTAAAATTTTTTTTAAAAAAAACTTTTCTACATTTGAATTGCATGTAGATTTTCCTGCATTATGTCTGTGTAGCACATCCATGCCTGGTTCCTGTAAAGGGTAGAAGAGATCATCCAACGACCTGTGACTGACTGGAGTTAGAGAGGTTAATCTCAACCAAAGTGTGGTTGCTAGGAATTGATCCTTGGTCCTCTGGAAGACAAGCTGGTGCTCTCAACTATGGAGACATGTCTCCAGCACAAAGAAAATGGTCTTAATTATATTTAGTAAAACTGGTTTTACTGTCACCATAACTGGAAGCACACAAATGAATTTGGTAAATTTTTATCAATTTTAATCAACTTATTCAAAGAAATTCCATATCTTATACCTGATATTCTGCTTGCTAAATGTTAGTAATATGATGCTATTTGGGGTTCGTCAAAGTGTTTGTATGTTTCCATGTTTAGAAAATGTTTTACAGAATTGTGAAAAAATGATATGAACTACATCCACTTCATAGAATCCCAATGCACCAGTCACAGAGAGTAAATGTGCTGAAATATTTCGTTGGTGTTATATTCGTGAAGGGTTTCTGCAAGAATAAAGATTGTAGATATGGGATAAACTGAATAAGGTACACACAGCAAAGTTTCCTTTTATATCATCTATAGTTTCTATGTTAATTACAAAATATGGATTTGCCTTTCTGTAAGAGTAATAAGTAGTGAGATTGAAGTAGTTGAGGCTTGTTTGCAGCTGTTCTTTGTCAATGCCTTGGTTGTTTCCCACAACACTATCCAGCTGTTTGTCACCAAAGAGCTGCAAGATTATCTGATTCTACTTTCATTTAAATAAAGCATTCACTACTTGATTTCTTAAATTGGGCACATTCGGGCACCAACAATAAGATATTGACATGATTCTAAGACTCTGATAGACCCATTCTGAATAATTCTAATTGATATAATCATTGGAACATGCAATTGTAGACTCACTAGAGGTCAGTTTATGACTTTTTTTTAAATTGCTCTGTCATATATTACTAAATCCTTTTAACATTTTGGGAGCATCATGACTCTACTTTGCAGTGATGTGTAAATTTTTATATTTTGCTTGGTTGCACTGTATATACAAAACATTTAAGTAAGTGATGTGTACTGTATTGTGCTATAGATTATTAAATAGCTTGTTCTTCTAATATAATGATGTATTTGTATGCAGGTATCTGTATGAGTGTATGCCACATTCGTATAGGTACCCACACAGAACAGAAGAGGACATTGAGTCCCTGGGAACTAGAGTTACCTGTTGTCATTTTTAGGATTTCAGCATGAGTTGGGACCTTTATGGGTCCCATGGAGGTTGAGGACCACACAAGAGTGACATTAGTGGCTGGTGGGTAGGTCCAAACCTCAGCAGGTGACAAATATACCACAGAGACAGAGTTTGAGTGTGGAATTTATTGAAAAACTGCTAGAAGGAAGGGAAGAGAAAGAGAGAGATAGAGAGAGAGAGGGGAGGGGGAGGGAGGGAGGGAGGAGAGGGGGGATAAAGCTTGTCTTTTAAAAGGACCTTTTGCACCTATATGCAGACTAGGACCCTGGGCTGGCCAGGGTACTGCCTGGTTACATCCTGCCAGATGACAGGGCAGGGCAGCATAATGCCTGCATCCTAATATTCCTGTCTTTCCTTGTTATAAAGTTGGTGAGATTAAAGGGAATAACATGTGGGACAGGGATAGGGGCACCAGGTTTTCAAGACTGCTTCCTGCTGATTTGTGGGTGTTGAAATCTTGGGGGACCTGAGAAAGCTGGGGTGCTGGCGTCATTCTATGGTATCTGGTTGTTTCACTGCTCCCCAGGCTCTGTGGAACTGTCCGGTGTCTCTTGGACCTGGCAAGGTGTTGGCAGAGCAGGCTAAGTTTAGGTAGACAATGCTAAGTTTAGGGAAAAAAAAAAAAACCTTTAGGTCCTGATCATTGAGGGGGAGGGTGTGAGGACCAGGGAAAGGTGGGGAGTTGTAGGCTGTTAGGGCAGGGCAATTGAGTGAGGGAGGGGTGCATCTGAGCTGTTTGACGTCAATCCTCCAAGTTGGCTCCCTGGATCTTACAAGAATTCTTTGACTTTGTGAAAACGTGAGTTTTAGGCACATTAACATTTCCTAATATGACAGTAGCATAATGAAAGAGAGAAATACGCAACAGGTTTTATTCTTTAAAGCATCTCAGATCCCTTGCCTTTTTCAATCACCTAAGCTTTCAATCCTCATAACTTCATGACTTGCATTACACACTTTAGAACACTTTCTTAAACCCTCAAACATCCTCAATCCTCACATCTTAAGCTTTGCATTTTTACACGTGACCCTAAAAAGCACCTGTTCCTTTCCCATCACTATGACATCACCTTAACATTCAGTAGAAATCTGTTTTGTGAGTTTATTTCTTATCTGAGCCTGGCAATGATATAATTTGTGTCTAGACTTAGTATTGGATCTAGGAGAGTGAGGCCTGTGACCTGAATTTTACAGAGAGAACTGAGAAGGCAACTGGCAAAGCTACCAGTCACCAAACTCCATCAGAGAACTTGAGGAGGGTAAATTTTACCTGATTATCAATTTTAAAGAGACAGACTTACTTGATTGGCTACCTAGACAGCCACCCCAGGTCCTCCACGGTCGTTGAGGTCAGGTCTTAGGGCAACATTCATCTTTTGGCTGACCCTCACAAACTTTAGAAGATTCTGTGGATTAGAAGTTTGTAGTAAGACCAAACTTTCCCTGAGAAACATGAGGAAGTTGATTCCAGTGTCCCATCATCCACATCTGAAGAGGTTTGCAGCAGTTGAGGTGAAAGGCAGTATGCTCAATGGCTAGCACTTTCACTTGATGAAGTGAGTTATGGGTGGAAGTTTTTTGTATCCATTTATCTTCTTCAGTGGAAATAGGGGTTGCTGCCAGGAGCCAACCTGTCTTTCTGTTATGAAAAGCCCGAATTAAACATCTAGATGCCAAATTCTGCATATTTCTGAGCATTTGAGTGATGTCTATTGGGTATATATTTGGGTAAATATATTATGTCTATAATATATAATATTATATATAATATATCACATATTATTATATATAATATATAATTATGTCTATAATATACAATATATGATAAATATAATATATAATATAATAAATTATGTCTATAATGACATTAGAGCAGGATTCACCTGAAGAGCTGGATCCCCGCTGAGAGGGTGTGAAGGAATGTTTACCCAGATTCCTCCAGCTTGACTGTAACCGGCTTTGACTTAGCAGGACAGATTTATACTTGCAAAGGGCAAAGGAGTAAAAGAAAAATTTGCAGTAGAAGCGTAGCAGTAAAAACTGACAGTAGTGGAGAACAGCTTACAGGAAATCTCTAGGTTAACTTTTGTTAATCTGAAATCGATCTTTATAATGTAGAACATATATTAAAGCAGGGTTGAGTCACATATACATTATGTGGTAACAGATCTAACCATATTGTTATCATCATTTAAAAGCACATACCAATTTAAAAATATTTGACACTTGCTTTTTGTCTCGAAGGAGATACAATGAACAGAGTTTCTTAGGACTGTTCAATCACTTTTTAACAATAAGTACATGTACATATACATGAAATTGGATTTAAGGTGTATACACATATACAAACACATGCAGCGTTGAAGTTAGCTAAAGCATCATGTGAATAGTGAGGGAAAGGAAGCTGGCTTTTCCATTTCTGATTCACACATGGTATCAAACAGATAGTACGTATAAAGAGAGAGACAGAAAAAAGAAAGACAGTGGAGAATCAAAGTCAGAGATTCCTAGCAGGTAGAAGAGAACAAATCCATTGCATATGGAGCAGGCAGGTAGGTGGAGTCCCTACAAGCCAGGAGGGCGAGCTAGAGAGATAGCAGGCAGAAGTCACTCTTAGCAAAGATGGCTGTTAGGCCTTCTGACCTGTCCTTTGCTAAGATGATGCCTGACCACATGTTGCAAGGCACTGCATAGATTTTCAACCATATGCCCTTAGAAAGACAGATATAAAGGATGCAGGCATTCAGAATCTCACGCGTGAGGCCACACAATTCACACTTACATCCTCTGCCAGCCCACAGCTGGGGGAGGGGGGAAGAGGGATGGCCCCCGATGGCAGCAAGGAAAAGATAAACAGAAGAGTGAGACATTTTGAACAGGATGCGAACATTCCCAGGTGGAAAGAGAATCCTGCCACCAAAGCAAAAGGTGGCCAAAGTTAGCCACTGTTGGAGGAGGCAGGGGCCACTGTGGCTGCTGTGGGCAGAAAAGAGATTTATCATGGCCGGGTCACATGCCAGGAACAGGAGACAGACAGACAAGGAAAGGAAACAGGGAGAGAAGCAGAAAGAGCTTGCAGCAGCAGGGCACACATTTCCAGCTATTGCGTCCTGGCAGAGAAGCCCCGTCAGGTGACGGGATATGGAAGCAGCTGTTTGGATTGCTATCTTTCGGGATAGGCACAGTTCTCATGAGTGAGGTAGAGATAAGGTCTAGAGACTGAACTCCAGCGTCCCAGAAGTTTAACGTGGACCATGACACGAGCTGGCCTTGGGTCATCACCTACAGGGGCAGTAGCAGTGGGGTGGTGTGGGGCACAAGCTGCAGCCCAACCCCATCTCCTGGGTACTGGGGCCCAGAAGGGATCTAAGCCTGAGAGCCATGTGGTTGACCAGTATTGGGACTTTCGACTGGAGCTGGGAGATGAGAAATCATGGTCAAGAGGTGAATTCTCAGTCATGAGAAACAAGCAAGAGGTGGGGAAGGGAAGGAGCCTACTGTCACTGCTGATTTTGCCGGTGTTGGGTATAGAATTCCAGCGACCCTTAGTTGGACCAGATTGAAAGTTACATGGTTCTGGCAGTCCTCAAATGAAGGCAGACATGAAGAAATGCCGGAAAAGTCTGCCCAGTGTTATGGCACCATTGTTATGATTATGGCTAGGGAGGGACCATGAAGTGGGTGTTGGGTGAGGGACCAGGATCCTCTGCAAGGGGAGCAAGTCTCTTAACCATCCCTCCAGCTCTTTGTCTTCCTCTTGTAATGTGACTTGTTTGTAGGGAACATCTACTGCTTCTCTGAGTCTCACCCTCTCCTGTTACAGCCGTTTTCTAGAAACTGACATAGAAGACCAGACCAATGAACCCTTTACTTTCTCAGTCAGTCTGTGTAATTTGACTCAAAAGGAAGTGATGTAAGAACATGGAGAAGGAGTGAGGAAAGATGTGTTTAATCTGAATGATGAAGAGATTGTTCAACATTAGGAATAGAGAGGGGTCTGGAGAGAAGACTCGGTGGGTAAAAGCACCTGCCGACAGGTCAGACAACCCCTGTCTCTGGAGAAAAAAACTGGCTCCCACATGTTGTCCCCTGACCTCCACGTGTGTGCTGTGACACACACATAAACACACAAAATAAACTTCTGAGCCAAACACTGTAAGGATTGTGGAGGAAGAAGAAAAGCTTCACCACAAGGACTGAGACTGCAGTTTCCTGACATGGTGACAATGACACCTGAAGTCTTTGTGGCGCTTCCTTGAACAAAGAACCACAGGAATCCTGAAAGTACAAAGAGAATCAGGAACTGCTTCCTCTGTCAGTCTTGAGACAGCATTCACCTGTGGGCTCACACAGCAAGGAGATCTTGAAACCCTTTAGTTGACTTGAGTGTAGTGATAGGGTGGTTTGTGACAAGTTCTTACTGTTTATCTCTAGGTAGCTTCTAAGTCACAATCCTCCTGCCGCAGTCTCTCTGGTGCTGGCATTACAGATTTGCACTTGTTTTTTTTTTCGTTTGGTTGGTTTTTTTTTTTTTGAAAAGGTCTTACTATATCACCATGGCTGGGATAGAACTGGCCATGTGAATCAGCCTGGATTCAAAAACATAGGGATCTGCCAGTCTCAGCTTCCCAGTACTGCGAATAAAGGCATTCACCACCACACCTGGCTTGAGGATAGTCATGTTTAAGAGCTTCTGATCTCTGACTCTGGAGTTATCCATTCAGTAGCCTACCTTAATTAATGACCACTAATGTTCTTTTGATGGAAGATTATCACATAATTCATTAAATGTTAGACACCCAGAATTGGATACTGCTTCCATCAGTGTGGTACTGGCTTCAGGTGTCCCCATATGCAATGGAAAAGCATGAGTTAAAAGGCAGAACCTAAAGCCAGGTGATACCAGCTATCAATTCTAGGTACAAGCCAGGGTTCACAGTTCTGGCTTCCAAAAATCTGCAGGGCAGAAAACTCTAAAGCAATCCTGTAATGATACCTAGGAAGTAGAAGAGGAAGGGTTCAGATTGGCTTTCCAACTATTTAGCATATATGCAAATCTTGGGGACCAAACATCATAACTTCCTTTATCGTAACATGCTGTCCCATATTCATATGTTTATATACATATGACATATACATATATATACAACAGCAAATTACTCTATTTCAAATATAATTCAGAAGGTTCAAATATAATCCAAGAAATAATAAAGCTATGGATCAAAAACACACAAACTGGACAGGAAAAGGCAATCCTTAGAAGCCATGCTTACCAAAGGAAAGGTCAGAAGGGAAAACTGGATCAAATCAGGGGGACAAAGAGATTGCTCAGGCTCTTGGTGATCAAGAACCTGAGAACAGATTGCCAAGAGATCTAGAGGATGACTGGCTTAAGAAAAGAAAAAAAATGTAGTAATAAAATGACTCCTATATATCTTTAAAAACATTGACTCTTTTCGTGTGTGTGTGTGTGTGTGTGTGTGTAAGTTAGAGGACAATTCTGAGGAATGGATTCTATCTTTCTACCATGGTTCTGGGAAAAAGCTCAGATGTCACGCTAGACAGCAAGCACTTTTTTTTGGCCCTTGATAGGACAGAAAATTAGGTAGGCGGAGTAAACAGAACAGAATGCTGGGAGGAAGTGGGGCAATTGCCATGCTTCTTTTCTCTGAGCCAAATGCGATGAAGCTCCGGCCTAAGATGGATGCAGATCAGACATGCTGAATCTTTCCAGGTAAGACACCACCTCATGGTGCTACACAGATTACTAAATATGGGTTAGTCAAGATATGAGAGTTAGCCAAGAAGAGGTTAGATATAATGGGCCAGGCAGTGTTTATATGAATACAGTTTGTGTGTTGTTATTTCAGCTATAAAGCTAACCAAGAGAGAGCCAGGTGGGACGAAAAGCAGGCCCGCCACTCCTTCTACACAATATGATATTTAAAGTACTTAAGGGGCAGGAATGAAAGAATCATTTACAGAAGAGTCCTTCAATACCAATAGACCGAGGTAGAACAATGGACTCTAAATCGTCCTGGTCCATGCTTGGGACTTGATCAGAAAGCAGCATCTGCAGTGCTTAGCATCATTTATTCTATTCCTGTCTGATGAGGGATTTCAGAAAGAAAAGCGAGAGATCTGGTCTATGTGTCAGAAGTAGATTCTGTCCAGGTCACAGCTGGGCACTTTGAGAAGATGAAAACCAGTCAGAAGTTGCAGGGTACTCCGTACACAGAAACTTAAGTTAGTTGTTCATTTTCTCACCTCTTGTTTTTCTTGTCAAAATAATTAAACCATAATTAAGCTTGATATAACTGTTGAGCAAAACAGATGTAGTAATCGTGGAGAGAGGGAAGCTGTAAATCAAGGACGAGGGTTAAGCAGAGGCCTTCCTTCCCCTGACACTGTGACCACATGAAACTTGAAGTCTGCAATACCTGATGGCAGCAAAGATCCCACAAATCCTGAAGTACAAATATGACCTGGAAAGTGTCACCTTCCCAGAGCTGCTCCAGATCCTGTCTGCACCACAGAGGTCCAGGTCAGTACATGGATGTAAGAGCTTCGGTTCTCCCAGCTGTATCATGGAGAGTCATTAAAGCAGAAGACTCTGTCTGACTAATCCAGGGAGCAGGTTCCAAGCTCTGTGATCCTCAGGACCTCCACTTTCCTTCTGGCCCTGGCTCCAGAAAGATCAAAGGAGACTAGTTCCTGTAGATACAGAGATGGAACAGAAATGCTGAGGTATCGCTATCCATCCTCAGGCTGGAGTATCATGACAGTTCTGGCTGGGTCTTAGCCTAAGTTACCTTTCTAAATGGATCAATAAGATACCTAAGATTTTCAGATGTCTGTAAACCCTGGAGACGATCATGAGACATTGCTGTAATGTTAGCACTATAGAGATTGGCAAGGGAATTGTTCAGGGCTAGCCTGATTTACAGAGGGAGACTCTCTCTCAAAAATTACTAGATAAATGAAAAAATAAAATCCTTCTTTCAGTTGTAAGCTTTCTATCATTGTGGCTTCAACAGTATCAATAGTGTTTGTAAGCCTTGCACTTTTCACTGTTGATACATTTTCATGTTTCTAATATTGGCATAGTTTTACAATAGCCTTCTAACTCTGTTTTATGGTTTTCTGTCTGTATCTGTCTTTAAAGGCCTTCAATTTTTATCACATACTATTATAATACTTGTCTTAAATCCAGTCATTGTATGCCTGACTGGTGAAGAATATAACACTCAGTGTAACAGTTATCATTACCATCTTGAGAACTGCACTATTTAGGATCCAGGCTGTGAAGGAGGACATCCTGAAACAGCTCATCTTAAGTTTATCCCATTCTAAGTAGCAAAGAGCAACAATCTTTTTAGTTGAGTCTCTTTGCCTGCTTGCTTGTTTCTTTTAGAGAAAACCAGAATGCGTGGATGTAACCTATCTCAGGCTCTTGAGGGTAAGACTCATCCTGGCATCACCCACCAATCTAAAGACAAATTTGTTCCATCTTTTAAATTCATTTCCTTTAGCATTTTCCAAATAATGTGGAAGATGATACAGCTCTTCCTCCACTGACAGTGCACTTTCTATTAATATCTGGAGCATATTTTATTTGTACAGATATTTAGATGGTATTGTGCTTTCTAGGACTCACTCAATCAGGCAATAATTACCTCTTTGCTAGTGGAATAATTGAAATCAATAACTGACGTTTCTAGAGTCATGAGGCCACCTGGGTACTAATCTCAGAACAAGGTTAGGGTGATGAAGGTCACCCATACAATCATCGGTATATAGACAATTAAAGCAATCCTGTGAGTTTAGCAGGAAGGAGGGCAGTGAACAGAGACATTGTAAGTACTCAGAACACATCAGCCCATGTATCTACTGTAATATTCAGATTTTTCATATCCTAGAAAAGGTGCCCAAAGCTTACCACAAATCCCTGAAAAATGAGGATGGATTTCCAGAACTTGAAGAATAGCATCCTACCGCAGTCCAAGTTCTGGAATCAGCTTGGACTGGTGTATAAAAAACCAGTCTGCCTGACAAACAGGTTGGAGGAAAAGCAGGCTGCAAATCCAGCTGACATAAAAGATGCTCAAAAGGCCCCACAGAAGCAAACACCACCCTGAACTCTTAGATAGTGGAACCCCTGCTCACACCAGTATGCCCCCACTTACTGTGCTACGTGCAGTTGATATTCACTCATGATTCAAATCCTGTACTCATGGCAATATATAATCCATCACTTATCCTGTTCTTAGGTTTACCTTATCAGCATCCCCTGGTCCAGAGCTGGTCTATATTCCCTTATGTGTCCTGAGGTAACTCACTGGGGTTACAGATGTCCAGAAGTCTTTTACTAGGATCAGAGATCTCTGCTACCCCCTATTCTAGAAAACAACACAAGGTTCTGCTGGACACCATCCCTAGCTGCAGCCTGGCAGTTACATGAAAAATTTCAGGATATATGTTTATGATTTGCTTTAACTGTAGGGCTCTATCTGAAAAGGTTGTGCAATTGAACTTGACATTGATAACTACTTTTAAAAAAATTAGTAAATACTTATATGGAGTGAAATCACAGAATGATCAACATAAAACTTTAAAAACATTAGCATGTCAAAATTGAAGTTATAAGGCTTTGAAGCCAGATGCAAATCTAGAAACTGTTGCACTAATTAAGAGGAAAATAAAAACAAAGAGAAAAAAAATTTTAGGGGAAATTTGCAGTTCAATTCATTTATGATGAGAGTTAACTATATCAATCCATGCATATGGACAGGCAGGCAGACAGACAAACAGACACACACACACACGCATGCACACAAATACACGTTTTAACAAGTCAATTTTGCTAATATAGAGCTCAAACATATCTCCTTTAAAACTTTAGAGTTTTATTCCAGTTACCAAGCTCCCCTGTCAGAGCACACACATAACTCAGAGTCCACAGGGAAGAGGAGGAGTTCAGGGACCCAGTCTACAGCAGCACATGTGTCCACCACTGACTCTCGTATATCAGAAAATGCTATTATGTGAAATGTTTTTCAGATAAATGTCTAGCATTACTGATGCTTTATGGAAAAAAACTTTTTGTATCCTGAATACAAAATTTTCTACCCAGAAAGGAAGAAATGCTTTTGAAATTTATTAAGCAAATAGTTTTCCTCTTCATGACTGTGTTTGGCACTCTGGGAAACATTTATGTTTCTGTGAATTATATAATTCAGTTGGTGGGGGAGCACTGAGAATAAACACATCCACCTTATTATCATCCACTTGGCTTTCACAAACATCATAATCCTTCTTGCAAAAGGATTGCCAAAGACAATGGCAGATTTTGCTTTGAGAAACTTCCTAGATGACATTGGATGTAAGATCATTGTTTACTTGGAGAGGGTGGCCTGTGGGGTCTTCATCTACACCAGCAGTCTCCTCACTGTGGTCCAGGCCATCATCATCAGTCCCAGAACATCTGGGTGGAGGAGGCTCAGACCACAGTCTGCATGGCACATCCTTCCATTCTTTTCATTCTTTTGGATACTCAATGCTTTAATAGGTATGAACCTAATCCAGTCCATTACAAGTACAAGCCTGAATATATCACAGTTTAAGAGTGAAAGCAATTATTGCATTTTATGCAAGAAAGTCAAAAAACAAAATGGATTGCTCTCCCTCTCATGGTCCTGAGAGACGCTGTGTTTCAGGGAGCCATGGGAGCGACCAGTGGCTACATGGTACTTCTTCTCCACAAGCACCACCAGCATGTCCTCCACCTCCAGAACTCCAAGCTTCTCTACAGAACTCCCCCTGAGCTGAGGGCTGCTCAGAGTGTCGTCCTTCTGATGCTCTGTTTTGTTTTCTTCTACTGGACTGACTGTGCTTTTTCTCTATTTTTAAGTGTCTCTTTAGTGGATAATTCCTTGATGGTAAATATTAAAAAATTTCTGGCACTTGGTTATGCAACTTTTAGCCCCCTCATGTTGATTCACAGGAAAGGACTTCTGCCTGAATGTTGGCATGCCCAGTGGGAAAAATTGAGAAACTATATCTTCTATTTTTCTATTAGATGATTGTGAAAGAACTCTCAGTTATGTAATATTGTGGGTAAAACAAAATTTTCACAAATCAGCGTAAGTATATGTTTATTCTCAGACAGTCTTCCTGGTGACTCAGCCTTGACCTGATACAAATATCTTATTAACTTACAATTGAAACCTTATTCTCTCCTTTTCTTCTTTTTGGAACAAGTCTTTATAATTCCTATATTTGTATTGTGTATTGATAATTTACCAGCATTATGTTCTTGTAGCACATCCACACCTGGTGCCTGTAAAAGGTAAAAGAGATTATTGAATGTCCTGTGATTGACTGGAGTTAGAAATATTGTTATACACAAAAGTGTGATTGCTAGAAATTGAACCTGGGTCCTCTGGAAGACAAGCTAGTGCTCTCAGCTACTGAGCCATGTCTCCAGCACAAAGAGAATGGTCTTAATTATATTTTGTAAACTGATTTTCCTATTACTGTTACCGGAAGCACACAGATGAATTTGTGTAAAAGGATAGCGTGCATTGGTTTTCTGGCTGCTCAGACCGGAATAATCACAGAGAAACTATACTAATTGCAACACGGTTTCCCTGATGGCTCAGCTGAATTTCTAGCTAGCTCTTACATCTTAAATTAATCCATTTCTATTAATCACTATGAGATTGTGGCCTTCTAGTACGGCTCCGGTGTCTTTCTCCTCCAGCAACTACATAGCAACTGCCTGACTCTGCCTTCTTTCTCCCTTCCTTCAGTTCAATTTTCCCTCCTAGCTCTATTCTGCACTACCATTGAACAAAGTTGCTTCTTTTATAAGCAATGGTAATAAACCACATTCACAGCATAAAGAGTAGAATTTCCATATTAAATTTGGCAAATTTTGTCAATTTCATAGTAATTTAATCACGTTATTCAAAGAAATCCATTCTCTTGTACTTGATGTTGTACTTGCTAAATGTTAGTTTAGCTATGATGCAGTTTTGAGGTTCTTCAAAGTGTCTGCATGTTTCTATCTATAGAAAATATTTTACTGATTTGTGCAAAATGATATGAACTACGTCTGCTTCCTGGAATCTCAATGCACCAATGACAGAACTTTAATGCACTGAAATGTTTCTGTGATCTTATATTTATGAAGGTTCTTTGCAGAAATGAAGGTTGTCCATATGGGGTAAACTGGATAAGGAATACACTGTAAAGTTTCATTTTATCCATTTATAGTTTCTATGTTGATTAAAAAAATGTAGATTTGCCAATTTGCAAGATTAATATGCAGTGTGACTGAAGCAGACTGAGGCTTGTTAGCAGCTGCCCTTTGTCAATGCCCTGGTTGCTCTCCACAACACTATCCAGCTGTTTGCCCTCAAAGAGCTGCAAAAGGATCTAATTCTTCATCCATTTAAGTGAAGGATTCGCTGCTTGATTTCCTAACATAGATCCACACAATAAGATATCAATATGGTTCTAAGAATCTGATAGATGCATTCTGAAAAATAATAATTGATATAATTATTGATCATGAACTTGTAGAATCACTAGAGGTAGTTTTATGCCTCATTTGTAAAAATTGTTCTGTTATATCTGACTAAACATTTGTTACATTTTGGTTGCATCACGGCTCTACTTCACAATGATGTATACATTTTTATATTTTGCTTGGTTGCGCTGTAGATACAAAATATTTAAGTAAGTGATGTGTCTTGTATTGTGCTACAGATTATTAAACAGCATGTTCTTCCACTATAAAGATTTATTTTATGTATGTGTCTGTGTGAGTGTGTCACAGTTGTACAGTTCCCCACACAAACCAGAAGAGGGCATTGACCACAGGGAGCGAGAGCTACAAACAGTCATGAGTCCTAGATGTGAGTGCTGGGAAAGGAGCCAGGGTCCTCTGCAAGAGGAACAGGTCTCTTAACCATCCCTCCAGCTCCTTCTCACATTTCCCATGTAATGTGGCGTGTTTTGAGGGAACATCCACTACTTCTCTGAGTCTCACCCTCTTCTGTTACAGCCATTTTTCAGAAACAGACATGAAAGGTGAGACTAACAAACACTTTCATGTCATTTGACTCAAAAGGAAGTGATGTGAGAACATGGAGAAAGAGGGAAAGAAGTTGTGTTTAACCTGAATAATGGAGACAGTGTTCACCATTAAGAATAGAGAGAGTTCTGGAGAGATACCTTGTTGGGTAAAAGCACCTGCCGAAAGGTCAGACAACTTGATCTATCTCTGATGAAGAAAACTGACTTGCACATGTCGTCTTCTGATCTCCATTTTCATGCTGGGCATTCACACTTGAACTTACCACGGAAACTTTAATTTAAAATTAAAAAAAAAACAGACAAGAGATACATACCTGTTGACACTGGTCTCTGAGTGCCATATAGAGTTTCTCTTGTGAATTTTTCCCTAAAGAAAAGTAGATTGGGAAAATATAAAATGAAAGCTTTATCATAACATAAATTAAAATTTAACATATGGTGAAAATTCTAAATATATAGAGGATAGTAAAGGCAACCTGGATATCAGATTCATTTATGCCCTTCAGGTAAAGCACATGAGATTGGACACATGAATTGGTATAAGTGACTTCATCGTTTCCTTAAGCTGGACAGATTTCTCATCACTAGCAATGACCTGTGGGACATAATGATAAATGATATAAGTCAGCTGCATATACACAATTACCACGTAATTTTAACTAATAAGTGGAACCTGATAGAACAGAGAATAGAGCCTTCAGAGTGTGGTGTGTACCCTACAGCCCTCAGAAACTGCCTCCGTTTGTGAACCTGCTGGTGGCTAAGGTCCTCATTGTTGTCTAAGTTCTCTGGGATTGTGACTTGTGGGCTTGTTTTCTTTAATTTATGTTCAAAAACCACTTATGAGTGAGTACAGTTGTTTTTCTGGATATGGGTTACCTCACTCAAAATGATGTTTTCTAGCTCTATCCATTTGCCTGCAAAATTCAAGATGTCATTATTTTTCCCGCTGTGTAGTACTCCATTGTGTAAATGTACCACATTTTCCTTATCCACTCTTTGGTTGAGGAGCATTGAGGTTGTTTCCAGGTTCTGGCTATGACAAACAATGCTGCTATGAACATAGTTGAGCATATGTCCTTGTGGCACGATTGAGCATCCTTTGGATATATACCCAAAAGTAGTATTACTGGGTCTTGAGGAAGGTTGTTTCCTAATTTTCTGAGAAATCGCCACACTGACATCCAAAGGGGCTGTACCAGCTTTCATTCCCACCAGCAATGCAGGAATATTACCTTTACCCAACAACCTCTCCAGTATTAAGTTATCATCAATGTTTTGATCTTGGCCATTCATACAGGTGCAAGATGGAATCTCAGAGTTGTTTTGATTTTCATTTCTCTGATGAATAAGGATGCTGAACATTTTCTTAAGTGTCTTTCAGCCATTTTAGATTTCTCTGTTGAGAATTCTCTGTTTAGGTCTGTACTCCATTTTTTTATTGGATTATTTGTTCTTTTGGTGACCAATTTCTTGAGTTCTTTGTATATTTTGGAGATCAGATATCTGTCTGATGTGGGGTTAGTGAATATCTTTTGCCACTCTGTAGGCTGTCATTTTGTCCTGTTAAACATGTCCTTGTTTTACAGAAGCTTTTCAGTTTCAGGAGATCCCATTTATTAATTGTTTCTCTCAGTGTCTGTGCTATTGGGGTTATATTTAGAAGGTGGTCTCCTGTGCCAATGTGTTCAAGTATACTTCCCACTTTCTCTTCTATAAAGTTCAGTGAAGCTGGCTTTATGTTGAGGTCTTTGATCTATTTGGACTTGAGTTTTGTGCATAGTGATAGATATGGGTCAATTTTCATTCTTCTACATGTTGATATCCAGTTTGCCAGCACCATTTGTTAAATATGCTTTCTTTTTTCTACTTGATATTTTTTGCTTCTTTGTCAAAAACCAGCTGTTCCAAGGTGTGTGGATTGATATCTGGGTCTTTAATTTAGTTCCGTTGGTCCTCCTGTCTGTTTTTATACCAATACCAGGCTGTTTTCAGTACTGTAGCTGTGTAGTAGAGTTTGAAGTGAGGGATTGTGATGCTTCTAGAAGTTCTTTTATTGTACAGGATTGTTTTGGCTATTCTGGGTTTTTTGCTTTTCCATATGAAGTTGAGTACCGTTCTTTCATGGTCTGTGAAAAACTTTGCTGTGTTTTGATTGGCATTGCATTGAATGTGTAGCTTGCTTTTGGTAAGATTGCCATTTTTACTATGTTAATTCTGCCTATCCATGATCATGGGAGATCTTTCCACTTTCTGGTGTCTCCTTCAATTTCTTTCTTCAAATATTTAAAGTTCTTGTCATATAAGTCTTACACTTGTGTTGTTGGGGTTTCTGTCTTGCCTGGTTTCTGTCCTCCCACTAGGTCCCATGGCCATTTAACCCCAAAGAAATCACACAGAGGTCTATATTAATGATAAACGGATTGGCCCATTAGCTCAGGCTTCTTATTAACTCTAATTTCTTTTTTTTCATGTTATTATTGCTTTAAATTTTTATAACATTTATTTACTTATTTTTTTCTTTTTTTATTGAGAAAAGGAAAAAAAAGTTTCCCCCTCCTCACAGCCTCCCATTTCCCTCCCCCTCCTCCCACTCCTCTCCCCCTCCCTCTCCAGTCCAAAGAGCAGTCAGGGTTCCCTGCCCTGTGGAAAGTCCAAGGTCCTCCCCCCTCAATAACTCTAATTTCTTGAGTTCTTTATATACGTTGGAGATCTGTCTTTTGTCTGATGTGGGTTGGTGAAGATCTTTTCCCATTCTGCAGGCTGCCTTTTTTGTCTTATTGACTGTGTCCTTTGCTTTATAGAAGCTTCTTAGTTTCAGGAGCTCCCATTTATTTATTGTTTCTCTTAGTGTCTGTGCTACTGGGGTTGTATTTAGGAAGTGCATATTTCTAGCCATGTGGTTGTAGCCTACCAGTAAGGTTTTTTCCGGTTTCCGGCATGTCTCCTAGGGTGGCTCCATGGCTTCTCTTTGACTCAGACGACTCTCTCTCTCTTTATTGTTCCCAGCCTGTCTATATTCTGTGAAGCTATTGTCCAAAAACAGTTTCTTTATTAACCAATGGCAATAAAACGTATTTATAACATACAAAGGGAAATCCCATATCAGAGAAAATCTGGTTTACTCAAAACCTATCATTTCATTTACAGAAGAAGCATTTTTGGATTTTAATATGTGTAGCTTCACCTATATGTATGGAGACACCATCATGCAGGGCACAGAGTAAGAGCCATGACCTCAAACTCATCTCTTATGTCAACCCAATGGTACTTTTCTTCAAGAACAAATTAAAGATGTCATCACTTCTAATCTTAGCCTTGTATATTTCTTTATGTCATTTTCCATCTGGTTCCTTTTAGGAACTAGAATGGAATGTAAATTGAATGTCCACTCTTGTGTAAGCATAAGTTTTAGAAATGTCACTGAAGTTTTATAATGAGTAAATATTGCTTTTTAAATAAGGCCAAGAAGGCATCATTTCAAGTCCCATATGACATTTAATATGATGGAAATGAAAGAATCAGGAGAGCTCTGTATACAGAAACTTAGTTCATTTTCTCACCTCACATCTTTCCTCTTAAAACAATTAATCCCTAATTAAGCTTGAAATAAGTTCTGAGCAAAACAGATGTAGTAATTATGAAAAGAGGGAAGCTGTACTTCAGGGACCCGGGCTTTGAAGAGGCCTTCCTTCCCCCTGACACTGTGACAACATGAAACTTGAAGTCTGCAATACCTGGTAAAAGCCAAGAGTTCACAAATCCTTAAGTATAAAATGACCTTCCCAGAGCTGCTCCAGATCCTGTCTGCACCACAGAGGTGCAGGTGAGTACATGGATGTAAGAGCTTCGATTCTCTTAGCTGTGCTATGGAGAGTTTCATTAAAGCAGAAGAGTCTCTGACTAATCTAGGGAGCACGTTCCAGGCTCTGTGATCCTCAGGACCTCCACTTTCCTTCTGGTCCTGGCTCCAGAAATATCAAAGGAGACTAGTTCCTGGAGATACAGAGATGGAACAGAAATGCTGAGGCATTGCTCTCCATCCTCAGACTGTAGTATCCTGACAGAGCTCTGGATGGGTCTTTGATTAAGGTTTCTTTCTTTTGTTTTTGTTTTTCTTAAAGGAATCATTAGTTTATAGAAGATTTTCAGATGTCTGTCAAACTCTGGAGATAATAATGACACACTCGTGTAATGTCAGCACTAGAGAGACTGAGGCAAGGTTATTGCTGCTCAGGGCTACCCTGGTTTACATACATGTCTCAAAAATAACAAGACAAAAGAAAAGCAAACAAACTTTCTTGTTTTAGTCACCATGTTTGTCAGCCTTGTGACTCCTTCAGTATCACTAGTTCTTGTGACATTGGCTCTTTTCACTTTTGGTGCGTTTCCACTTTTCAAGTATGGGCACATATTTCTTTTACAGTGATATCATAACTCCTAATTTGAAGGTTTTCCTTCTGTATCTACCCTTAGTCTCTGCAGTTTTTCACTATATATATATATATGTGTGTGTGTGTGTCTGTGTGTGTGTGTGTGTGTGTGTGTGCCAACTATAGTCTTTGTATGTCTAGTGTATGTGGAGGAACTTAAACCACTAAGTGAAAGAGTTATCAATACCATCTTGAGAAGTCCTGCTACAAAGGATCAAGGTTGTGAAATAGAACATCCTGAGATAGTTCATTTTAGTTCTATTCCAGTGCTAAGCAGTAAAGACAAATAATCTGTTTTGCTTTTGTTTGCTTGTTTTTAGAAAACCTGATAGGATGTAATCTATCAGGTTATTGAGGTTTATTCCCAGACATGGGATTATCGATATAGCTAAAAACAAGTCTATCCTGTCTTTTAAATTAATTTCCTATAGCATTACTTAATATGATTTGGAAAATGAGTCATCTCTCTCCCCTCTAACAGTGCATTCCAGTAGAAGGAATCCCTTATTAGAAGATCAGAATCTGTTCTGAAATAGGATCGAAACTTTTGGGGAAAAAAAGAGAAGACTAGAAAAATAGGAATTATCAGAAAATCAAACATTAAATGAACAGGAAAGTGTTAATATTTTCCATCAGTATGTAAGGTGAATTATTGAAGGGATTTTTACAGATTCCAACCTCTGACTAAACACTAAATTTTTATTCCAAATATGTTGATGAATGATTACGTGCTTGATGTTAACGCCTGGAGCGTAATTCATTATGTGCAGATATTTGAGTTGCTATTGTGATTTCTAGGAAGTACTGATAATTCAGGTAACAATTACCCCTCTGTCAGAGGAGAAGTTGAACAACAATAACTGACATTTCTAAGTCATGAAGCAGCATAAACTTAAACCTGGGAGCACAGCTCAGATTATGCAGGGCACAGGTGACATCATCAAGACACAGACATTTAAATCAATCTTGTGAATTTCACAGGATGAAGAGCAGTGAGAACAGAGGCATTCCAAGTACTCATAACACACAAACTCATGAAACATGCAGACTCCTTCTAGAAAAGGTGCCAATAGTTATCACAAATCCCTGAGAAATGTAAATGGAACTTGCAGACATGAAGAATAGCATCCCGCCGAGAGCTAAAGTTCTAGAATCAGCTCAGATTGATGTAGAATAAAGCAGCCTGACTGAAAAATAGATTGGAAAAAAACAAGAGTAGAAGCACATTTCAAAGCAAGCTGACATAACTGAGGCTTGCACAGCCCCACAGAGGCAAAGGCCATCATGGCTTCTTTGATGGGAGAATTCCTACTCATCCCAGTATACCTAAACCACTGTACTGTACACAGCCAATGCTGAGGGCTCATCAGACATTAACTGCACTCATCTCACCACAGCACCTCATTAATCCCTTTCTTCCATCCCCCCTCATTTTCTCCCCTGGTGGAGCGCTGATCCCTGCTCCCTGAGATGCCCTGAGGTCACTCACAGGAGTCACAAATGTTCTGAACTCATCCACTGGAGTCACAGTTCTCTGCTACCCCCTCTCCTAGGAAGCACTACAAGGTTCTGCTAGACACACTCCTTAGCTGCTACCAGGGGGATCCTTGAATTTTTCAGCATATCTTTTTATGACTCAGTTTTAATTGTCAGGTCCTATCTGGAAAAGTTTTACAATTTGACATGGCATTGAGGATTACATAAAAAAAAAAATAACCAGTAACATGTATATGGAGTGAAGTCACAGAATGGTCAACATAGTAACCTTTAAAATATTAATATAGAAACAAAAGTTATAAAGCTTCAAAGCCAAAGGAAAATCTAGAAATTATTATATTACTTGAGATGCAGAAAAGGAAGGAATATCAGACAAAGGAGGGCGCCGTGTGGAGGGTAAAGTTAGCAGATCTGAGAGATGTTACATGTGCTTACCCAGCAGGGTTTCCCAGTGTCTGTGTGATGTGGGTAAGGCAGATAGGGTCAGCAGGAACCTTAGACTTTGGGAGTTGGGTGGGAAAAATGAAACAGAATGAGAAGCAGAAAGAACTTTTGGATAGAGAACTTTGAGTTCAATTCAGCTATGCTGAGAGTTAACTAGAATAATACATGCATGCAATCAGACAGACACACAGACACACAATGTGAACAAGTCATTTTTTCCTAGTGTAGAACTAAAAAGAAAACTCTCCTCTAAAAGTTTAGATTTTGAATAGCAATTACCAAACTAACCTGTTAGAGCACACAGAACATCCCAGAGTCCACAATGGAGGGGAAAAGGAGGCATGTCAGGGATCTAATCTGCAACATTATATGTGTCCATTGCTGCATCTTGCACACTTTATTATTTAAACTTTTTCATATTTGTATTCATTCCTTGTGTATGAATAGTCCTGTATTATGTTTGTATATCTTGTGTGTGCCTCTAGATGCTGAAGATTCTATAAAATGCCCTGTTACTGACTGGAATAAGACTTACGGTTCTGAACCAAAGTATGTTTGCTAGGAATTGAACCTGGATCCTCAGCAAAACCAGGTAGTACTCATAACTGAACCATCTCTCAAGCACTGAGAAAATGTTTTTAATTGGGATTTGTAAAATTGATTTATTACTACCATGACTGGAAGCATAAAGATGCATTTTGTAAAATTTATCAAAATTCAAGTGATTTAATTCTGTTAGTCCAAGAAATTCAATATCTGGTACCTGACACTCTTTTTTTCTAAATTTTAGTCCCACAAGGCTATTTTGGGAATGTCTGTCTGTAAGATTCCACCCACATAAAAGACTTTACAGAATTGTGAGAGGCTGACATGTGCTGTGCAGTCAGTCACTAGATAATCAATGCTCAGTCACTGCACTTAAATGTCCTGAAACTTCTCACTGGTCTTATATTGGTGAACATTCTCTGCAGGAATAAACACTGTACATAAAGGATGAACTGATTAATGAATATCCAGTTAAGTTTCCTTTTTTATCTGTCTATAGCTTCTATGCTGAGTAATAAAATGTGAATTTGCCTTTTTCAAAATACATAAATAAATGTACATGGAAGGTGACTGACCCTCCATGTTGAAAAGCTCAGTTTTCTGTGCAGGCTTCATAAGAGCTTTGATGAAGATGTGATGCTGAAGAGTGTTTCAAGTTTTCAATTAAGGGTTCACCTTTAAAAAAGAAAGAAAAGAGAAAAGAAAAGAGACAGAGGCTTGTTTGCAGCTGCCCTTAGTTAATGCCAGGTTCTCTACACAACACTATCCAGCTGTTTGTCACCAGAGCTGCGGAGGGTCTGATTCTACACTAATTTAAATGAAGGATGTCAGATGTGACACTTAAAAATTAAGGCATAAACCTACCTCTAATGTGCAATATTCCTTTACACTGTGTATTTATGTCATTGTGATTAGTTTAATAAAGAAGCTGACTGGCCAATAGCTAAACAGGTAGAGGTTAGGCGGAACTGGCAAATCAAAAGAGAGTTCAAAGAAGAAGGGAAAGATTCTCGGGAGTCTCAAGGAGATTCAGAGGAAGCAGAAGATGAACTTGCCCACTGAGTATAGGTACTGAGCCAGGTGGTAGCGTGTAGACAAGAAATATGGGTTAATTCAAAAATATGAGAGTTAGCTAGTAAGAACCCTGAGATATTGGTGAAGCATTTATAATTAATAATAAGTCTTGGTGTGGTTATTTGGGGAGCAGCTGACAGGATAGAGCTGATTGGCTGTTTGGACAGACAACTCTGCCTACATCTAACAATTGTACAGTTTTCTTTTCAGTTATCATATCCACAACTATTTTTCAGATGTGTCACATCCAATTAAAACAGCTATAACAGTCTGGGTTTGGGGTACACTGTAGTTCTACTCTACCATGTTGAGTACATTTTTTTCTTGATTACACTCTATATACAAAACTCTATGTATTACACTCTATATACAAAAGTGAGTGATTTGTATCATATTGTACTATAGTTTATTAATTAACTTGGTTTTCTAACATAAAGATTTGCTTTTATTTATCTGTATGTGTCGTTGCCTGTGTGAGTATGTGTGTCACATTTTAACAGGTACCCAGAAAAGGACATTGGGTCCTTAGGAGCAAGAGCTATAGGCCGTCATGAGTCCTAGATGTGAGTGCTGGGTAAGGAACCAGGGTCCTCTGCAAGAGGAGCAGGTCTCCTAACCATCCCTCCAGCTCCTTCTCACAGTTCTCATGTAATGTGACTTGTTTGTAGGGAACATCCACTACTTCTCTGAGTCTCACCCTCTTTTGTTACATAGAGGACCAGACTAAAGAACACTTTCTCAGTCAGTCCGTGTTATTTGACCCAAAGGGATGCTATGCATGAACATGGAAAAGGAGTGAAGAAAGATGTATTACATCTAAATGATGAAAAGATTGTTCAACATTATGAATAGAGAGGGTTCATGAGAGATGCCCCATGGTAAAAGCATCTACCAACAAACTAGAGAACCTGATCTTTCTTTCATGAAGAAGACTGACTCCCACATGTTGTCCTCTGACCTCCACATGCATGCTATGACACATGCATAAACACAAAAAATTAACTGTAAAATAATTAAAAATGTTTTGCTTGGTGGTATTTCTTTTTTAATTTATTTTATTTTTCTTAAATTAAAACTGTCTTTTTTTATTTTACATATCAATCCCAATTCCCACTCCCTCCCCTCCTCCCAGTCCCTCCACAAACCCCACACTCCACCCCACCCATTCCCTCGTCAGAGAGGATAAGGCACATTGCTTTGGAGAAGATCCAAGGCCCTCCCTACTATATCTAGGCTGAGCAAGGTATCCATCCAAAGAGAATAGCTTCCCAAAAAGCCAGTCTAGGCACTATGGATAAATCCTGGTGCCACTGCCCAGTGGCCCCACAGTCTGCCTCAGCCATACAATTGCCACCCACATTCAAGGGGTCTAATTTGGATATATGCTGGTTCCTTCCCTGTCCTACTGGAGTTGGTGAGCTTCCATAGCTCAGGTAAACTGTTTCAGTGGGTGTCCCCATCACATTCTTGACCTCTTTGTTCATATTCTCACTCCTCCCACTCTTCAACTGGACTTTGTTAGCTCAGCCCAGTGCTCCACTGAAGGTCTCTGCCTCTGTTTCCATCAGTTGCTGGATGAAGGTTTTATGGTGACATTTAAGATATCAGTCTGACTATATAGGGCAAGGCCAATTTGGGAACCTTCTCCTCTTTTGCTTAGGGCCTTAGCTGGAGTCATCCATGTGGATTCCTGGGAATTTTTCTAGTATCAGGTTTCTTGATAGCCCCATAATGGTGCCATCAATTAAAATATCTCCTTCTTTGCTCTCATTGTTGTCCTACCTTCATCTGGGCTATCCTTTTCCCTTAAGTTCTCCTCGCCTCTGCCCTTCTCCTCTCCTCTTCCCCTTACATGCTCCCTTCTCCTCCAACTTCCATGTGTCCACTTTTTGTCAGGTAATCTTGTCTATTTCCCCTTTCCAGGTGAATCTATGTATGTTTTTATTAGGATTCACTTTGTTACTTAGTTTCTCTAAGATCATGAACTATAGGTTCCTTATCCTTTGCTTTATAGCTAGTATCCATTTATAAGTGAATACATACCATGTTCATCTTTCTGGGTCTGGGTTACCTCACTCAGGATGTTTTTTTTTTCTAGATATACCCATTTGCATGCAAATTTCGAGATGTCATTTTATTACTGCTGAGTAGCACTCCATTGTGTAAATGTGCCACATTTTCTTTATCCATTCTTTGGTTGAGGGGCATCTCGGTTGTTTCCATGTTCTGTCTATTACAAATAATGCTGCTATGAACATAGTTGAATAAATGCCCGTGGGGTATGATTGAGCATCTTTTGGGTATATGCCCAAGAGTGGTATTACTGGATCTTGTGGTAGGTTGATTCCCAATTTTCTGAGAAAGCACCATACTGATTTCCAGAGTGGTTGTACAAGTTTGCATTCCCTCCAGGAATGAAGGAGTGTTTCCCTTATTCCACATCCTCTCCAGCATAAGCTATCATTGGTGTTTTTGATCTTAGTCATTCTGACAGATGTAAGTCATTTTGATTTGCATTTCCCTGATGGCTAAGAATGTTGAACATTTCCTTAAGTATCTTTCAACCGTTTGAAATTCTTCTGATGAGAATTCTCTGTTTAGCTCTGCATCCCATTTTTAAAATTGGATTATTTGGAATTTTGATGTCTAATTTCTTGAGATTTTTTTAATAGATTTTAGAGATCAGTCCTTTGTCTGATAGTGTATTGGTGAAGATTTTTACCCATCCAATAGGTTGCCTTTTTGTCTTGTTGACTGTGTCTTTTGCTTTACAGAAGCTTCTCAGTTTCAGATAGGACCTGGAATTGCTTACACTGCAGACTTGGGCCAGCACTCACCTTTGGGCTCACACAGCAAGGAGACCTTGAAACCCTTTAGTTGACTTGAGTGTAGTGCTAGGGTGGTTTGTGACAAGTTCTTACTGTTTATCTCTAGGTAGCTTCTAAGTCACAGTCATCCTGCTGCAGTCTCCCTGGTGCTGGTAATACAAGTTTGCACTCACTTTGTTTTTTGTTTTTTTTCCCCTTCGGTTGAAGTTTTTATTTTGTTTTATTTTTTATTTTTTTGACGTGGTCTCACTACGTCACCATGGCTGGGATAGAACTGACCATATGGACCAGCCTGGATTCAAACTCATAGTGATCTGCCTGTCTCAGCTTCCCAGTACTGGGATTAAAGACATTCAGCACCATATCTGCCTGAGGGAAGTCATGTTTAAGAGCTTCCGATTTCTGACTCTATAGTTATTCATTTGGGAATTTGTTAATGACCTCTAATGTTCTTCTCATGGAAAATTATCACATACTTGATTAATCGTTAGAGACTCAGGATTGGATACTGCTTTCATTACTATGTTGCTGGCATCTGGTGTCCCCACATGCAACGGAAGAAGCAGGAGTTGAAAGGCAGAACCTAAAGCTAGGTGCTACCAGCTACCAATTCTAGGTGCAGGCCAGGATTCACAAAGGTCAAGTGTGCAGAAACCTGCAGGGCTAAAATTTCTAAAGCAATCCTGTAATAATAACTAGGAAGTAGAAGAGCCAGGGATCAGTTTGAATTTCTAACTATGTTTGGGGACCAAACAGCATAGCTTCCTTTATCATATGAATATGTCTATATGGGAGATGTGATGGAGGAGGTTCTGGATGTGAAACAGTAAACTTCTGCTCCATCTAGAAATCAGAAAATCAACTTGATCTGACAGAGACCACAGTGACCCAGTTATTAACAGTATTGAGGGAAAGGATATGGGTAAGGCCATCGACTCCAGAAATTTTTTTCTGAATCCCTTGACAATACACAACAGCAAATCATTCTACTTCAAAGACAACCCAGGAGATTCAAATGTAACCCAGGAAATAATAAAGCCATGGAACAAAGACAGAAGTCACCATGCTTACCAAAGGGAGAGACAGAAGGGAAAACTAAACCAAATTAGTGTGACAACGGGACTGCTCTGCAAGGAAAACATGCTTCCTTCCTAGTGTGACATATGAGTTTCATCCCAGAACCATGGTGTAAAGAAACAGTTCCTAGGAATTGTCCTCCAACTTACACACACACACCATAGAGTTTTTGTGTGCCCAAACATATACATATATACAGACATTAAAAAAATCAATGTTTTTAAAGATATAAAATTATATCTTTAGACAGAGTAGAAGCTGCAACACCCATAGACTCTGAGATGTAAAAGAGCTTGAATCAGCAAATTCTCCAAGTGTCTGTACATAGGACATAGATAGGATACACTGATTTAGCCCCTGCCATTTGGAATTGCATGATGGTAATATGATAGAATGAGATAATGGAAATGAAATAAGAAATAACTCCACAAGTTAGGGAAAAAATAGGTTATCTTCAACCATCCTGAGCTTGACCATGGGCAGAATAAACAAGGATTCAAACAACTTGATTTTCCACTATGGGGCTCAAGCAGTGTGGCTAGAAAATTTTGATATTTGTTCTGTGTTGTTGAATATTCCTTTATACTGTGTGAAGATGTGCCACTGTGATTGGCTCAGTAAAGTGCTAAATGGCCAATAGCTAGGCAGGAAGAGTACAGGTGGGACTTCTGGAGACAGAGACAACTCAGAGAGGAAGAAAAGCAGAGTCACCCGCTGGATGCAGAGGAAGCAGGAGATGCAGGAGGAGAGAGAAAAGCCACGAGCTACATAACATCATGTATGTTTATAGAAATGGGTTAATTTAAGTTGTAAGAGCTAGGTAGAAAGCAGCCTAAGCTGAGGCCAAACTTTCATAATTAACAAGAAGTCTCTGTGTCATTATTGGACAGGTGTCTGGTTGGACAGAGAAAGACTCTCGGACACAAATGTAGCAATTTGAATGTGGTGATTTGCATAAGAATGACCCTCACAGGCTCCTGTATTTGAAAGGTTAGTCATCATGGTGGGACAATATATGAGCAGGATTAGGAGCTGTGACCTTGGTGGTAGAATTATGTCAGCAGGGGAAGCTTGGTGGTTTCAAAAGCCCACTCCTGGCCCAATCTTTATCTCTTTCTCTTTCTCCCTTTCCACGCCACACCCCCTCTCTACCTGCAGACTAGGACATAACTCTCCACTGCTGCTCCAGTGCCATGAGTTCCACCATGCTTCCACCTTGTCCCCAAATGATGATAATGGACACCCCTCTAAAACTGTAAACATATCCCCAGATAAATGCTTCCTTTGACGACTGCATTGCTTGTGGTGTCTCTTCACAGCAAAATAACAGGGACTAAGACAAGTAGATGTCATATATCTATCAGATAGTATAAGCAAAGTGGAGCTTACAACAGCATTTGTGGCAACACAGAATGATCTATAAACATTACCACAGATGAAGGCCCAGAGCTATTGGAAGGATGGGGGACTGCAACCTTACAAGCATGACTGTCCTTTACACAGAAGAAAGGAGCTCTGAGATGAAAGAGATTTGCAGATATATATTATGTTATTGATGCTTTCTTTAAAAGGGTATTTTCAAGATCCAGGTTTATCAGTCTGTGACCTACGAAATGGATTTGAATTTTGACAAGGGAATTATCAAGTTGTTCTGACTGCGCTTGGTATTATGAGGAACAACTGGGTTCTTGTGAAATGTATATTCAGTTTGGGGGAAGGAGTTGAAAAGAAATCTACCTTCTTCGCATCCATCTGAATTTTATCAACATTATAACGCTTCTTTAGATAACAGCGGTTGGTTTGAGAAGTTTTATGGATGATACAAGCTAATGGGTATTGTTTACATGAACAGGGTCTCCCAGGGCTACTCTGTTTTATGGGAAGTTCAAAGCATCACAGTGAGCTCCGAGCCTCCAGGTCTGAAGAGACTCAGGCTGAGGTCTGCACAGCAGGGGCTTCTCTCGCTGCTTTTCTTTTGGATCCACAATTCTGTCACCAGCATGAATCTCCTCCATCCATCAGAACACAGTACAGCTGAGGAGGATGGCTCAGCACTGCTGATTGCTACAGGAAGGACAGAAGGTGAAATGGACTTTCCTCACTCTCAGTCTTCTACATCCTACAATTTTTCAGAGAGGCGTGGGAGAAAACAGTGATTGCATGGTATCTCATCTCCTTTAGCACCACTGGTACGTCCTCTACCTTCAGAACTTTAAGTTTCCCCAAAAATGTAATCCTGACTTGAAAGCTGCCTGGTGTCCTCCTCCTAACGTTGTGTTTTCTTTACTTTAATGGACAGAATGTGGGCTTCCCATGCTTGTAAGTTTCTCTTTAGAGAACAATTCATTGATAGTAAACATTCATGACTTTCTGACCCTTGGTTATACAATATCAGCCCTCTTGTGCTCATTCACAAAGCTGGACTTGAGGCTGAATTTCGCCGTGTCAACAGGAGACACAGATATTGAAAAAAAGTCTCTTTCTTTCACTTTGCTAACAAATGAGTTTGAAAGAATTCTGAGTTTTATGTAAAACAAAACCTCATCACAGTAGCTTAAGCAGATGTTGGTTTTTTTTGACAATAATTACAGTAACCTGAAGCTCTGAGCACACCTCTGTTCACAGTCTGCTGTGGAACGATGGTCTTTTATCCTGCCACTTGTTTCATTTTTAATAAAATGCTGATTGGCCAGAAGCCAAGCAGAAATTAGAGGCGGGGCAATGGGAATGCTGGGAAGAGGGAAGCACAGTCTGCTATGATGACAGAGCCACAGAAGAAGCAAGATGTAACTGCCTCGCCGAATAAGGTACTGAGCCACATGGCTAACATAGACAAGAATAATGGGCTAATATAAGTTATAAGAGTTAATAAGAAGTTGGAGCTACTAGGCCAATCAGTTTATAACCAAGGTAGACCTCTGTGTGATTTCTTTGGGACTTAACAACTGTGGGAACCTGACAGGACAGAAACATCATACAACAACAGTCAGAGTGCCAGACGATGGTGGCGCACGCCTTTGATCCCAGCACTCGGGAGGCAGAGGCAGGCGGATCTCTGTGAGTTCGAGACCAGCCTGGTCTACAGAGCTAGTTCCAGGACAGGCTCCAAAGCCACAGAGAAACCCTGTCTCAAAAAACAAAACAAAACAAAAACAAACAAACAAACAAAACAACCAACAGTCAGAGTGAAACACCACCAAACTGGAAAACCTGGCAGACATCAAAGAAATTCTTGATACATGCAACCTATCATGGTTAAATTAAGATCAAACAAATGAACAATGTAAACAGATCTCTAAATCCAGTTAAATTGGAGCAGATAGAAGCAGTAATTAAAATACTCTCAACAGAAACCAAAACTGAAAACGTATTTTACACTCCATGTGCCTCACCATCGGGGATGAGCCTGGGGAAAGGGTGGCTTGGTAGACAGAAAATGTGGCAGCTTAAACTCAAAATCCCCACGCAAGAGCTGGTCCTCTTTGACAGAAAGAGCATGATGTTGTCACGTGAGATGTGATCAAGCAATCTCTATAGATATAAAAATGCGAGATGTTTGGATTTGGATGTTAGTAATTATAGGGGTAGTATGATTTAGCTTGATTTCCAATAATTTAAGATAAAATCAATAATGTTTACTGGAGACTACAATGCTAAATTTGACAGATTTTTTTTTTACTTGAAATCCTCGGTAACTTTTGATGGTAATTCGCTGGCTGAATACGGTTTGGAGGATTGGATTGCATACAACAAGTAGAGTTTAAGATATGTTAAATATTATTTGCATATTAAACAAATCCTGTGGTTTCATATAGTGTAAGGGTCTCTTACTAATCTATGGGTTGGAAGTGTGGTGCCCATCTGGCAGTACTGATGATGTAGAACCTTATTTGGAATGGAGTCTGTTCATCGGTGACTCTTCCAAAGTGGAGATGTGAAGGATTAAGTCATCCTTATGGGAGTGTGTTATATAACAAGACCTCTTCTGTATGTAGTCCTTTCCTGTTCTCTTTCTTAACACATTGTGAAGCATCCAGGAGTCCCTCACCAGCACAACAGTGCTATGTCATTTGTACCTTCCAGTTAATAGAATTGTGATCCAAATAGACCTTTACACAAAGTACTTAAACATAACAACACAAAATAGATTACTAAATCATCCAAATAGATGTTTCAATTGGCAGAAACATTTCCCTGGATGGATGCCGGACAGATCCCTACCTGCCTCCCTCTCCACTGCGCCCATCATGTGACTTGGGATCTCGTGTTCACTTGTCAAAAACACTGAAGGAGACCCCATTGCCAGGAACGTAGGGCTACAAACAAGAGGGAAGAGCTAATGATCATCCACATTTGTGTCCCCTCAATGTGCTCCCATGGTTATCACGACAGGGAAATACCCCAGCATTGCCTGTTTATCATAGGCTCTGCCAGGAACAAAGAGCATGAGACAAACAGGGTAAGAGGTGTCAGGATGTCACAGGCATGGCAAAAGATCAGATATTCTAAAAAGGGACATATGTTCCCAACTTTTTACAAAAATTTCAAAGATAACTGAAATTTGCCCGTGAGCCTGTCCCACCCTTGGGGGGGGGGAGAAGGTTAGAGCCATGGCACTGTCAAAAAAGGAACTTGGGCTGGAGAAATGGCTCAGTCATTAAAGGCTAGGCTCACAATCAAAAATATAAAGTTCTGTTCCCAGAGGAGGAATTTGCACCCCTGCAAGAATGTTCTGGTAGTAATGAGGGCACATGGACATTTTCTGGATTTTCTATTTTGTTATAAAATTGTAATTTTGCTGCAGACAAGAGGGAGAGAAAGGAAGAGTCTTTTTCCCTGCTTTAGCCAAACAATAAACAAAGCCATTTGCTTTGTCAGTTTGGCTCCTGATTTCTGAAAGAAGCAGTGGCCTTGTGGATTTTTTCGTAGTGTTGATTTTCATGTGTGTTTACATCTTTGGGACTGGACAGGCACTCTTGTGTGAGGAGGTGCACAGCACATTTGTGCCCCCTGCATGCAGGAGACTGAGGTTGGTGTCAGGAATCATCCTCTATCGTCCTCTTTACTGCATCGGGAGCTGTCAGTCAAACACAGAGCACAACAAATGGCCAATCTCACCACCCAGTTCCTCTAGAGATAGCCTGTCCCTGGCTTCTGAACCTGGAATTACAGGCAAGCTGCCACCCACCAGGTGTTAACTGAGGGGACACTCAGACTTGGAAGCAAAGCATTCTAAGCACTGAGCAGTCTCTCCAGCCAGGGTTTATTACTCTTCAGTGCTACCCTGTTACAAGGGAGTACCCTTCATATGAGGTCAGCATGTGTGACAAAATGGAGGTCACCAGTGACCCCACCATGTACTCTCCTTGTGGGAGCCATTTTCTCTACACATCTCCCAGATAGAAGCTACATGCAGAGTTCTCTTTCTGGTATTTTCTCATCTTTTATAGATCAACTTATTCCAAGCCTTGCAAACTTTAAACTACAATATTTTTTTCATTATTTCAAAGACAACAAAGATATTTAGAATTTTTTCTGAACAAAATAAAAAAAGGAAGTGCTCTTTGTTGAATCAGAGATAATTATTTTAATTTTTTTATTATTTTTTACCTTACTATTTAAAACAATTTTAAAATTTAAATACATTTTGATTTTAATTCTTCCTCTGTTCTAAATCCTTCAAGATCATTTTCTCATCTCGACCTACCCAAACTTAACTCTTTCTCACACACATAACACATGCAAAAATGGATAGAACAGCAAAATCACATAAAAACAAAAAAAAAACAAAAAAAACATTCAAAAAATTGCAACAACAGACACCAAACTTTAACCAAATAAAAGCACCCAAAATTTTTAACAAAACCAACCAAACAGAAACAAAGTTTCTGTAGTGCAATCATATATTTTCAGCTACTCCTGGCCCTGAGACCTATCCTGGAGTGGATGGTACACCCAGTGTGACTCTTGGAGAAAACTGATTTTTGCTTTCAGAGAAAGGATAAGTGACAATTTAGTCATTAACCTTTAACCCACCAGTTAGGTTTTCATTCATTTAGTAAATTCATTCATTTTTAAAAAAAAAGTATAAGATAAAATAAGTGCTATTATACTGATGTTGGCTAAGACAAACAGAAGGAAAATAACCCAAAGAAGGCACAAGAATCAGGGAAAAACTCATTTTTACACTCAGGAATCCTATAAAAACACTAAACTTTAAGCCATGATATATGCACAGAGGACCTGCAGTCCTTGGGCATGCTTCTTCAGTCGCTGTGAGTTCACATGGGCTTTGCTCGTGTCGATTTAGAGAGTCTGGTATTCTTGATATCCTGCATTCCATTTGGCTCTAAGACTCTTTTCACCTACTCTCTACAGGATTCTCTGTGGGAAAAATTTGATGTAGACATCCCATTTAAGAACGAGTGTTTCAGGTCTCTCATTCACTGTGTATTGTCTGATTGTGGGTCTGTATATTTGTTCCCATTTGCTGGGAGGAAGCTTCTCTGATGATGTCTGGACAAGACACTGATCAAGAAATGCAATAGAATATCATTAGGAGTCATTTTATTACTACATTTTTCTCTTTTCTTGAACCAGTCCTACTTGGTTTTATTCTAGATCCCTTGGCAATCTGTTTTCAGGTTCTTGATCACCTTAGCAGGATGAGACATGGGTTTCATCTGATGGACACTGTAAGTGAAATCACTCATCGGTTGGTTACTGCCACAAGCTTTGTTTCATTATACCTTGGCTTTTCTTGCAGGCAGGTAAGACACCATTGCAGATAAAGGGTTTGTGGCTGGGTTGCTGTTTTATTTCTCTTTTGAAAGCATACAGAGTACATTCCTGCACCAAAGAAGCCGAAACACAGGGTAAAGCCTCTATGTAGGCAATGATCCCACCTGTTCATTTTAATGAGCTAAGCAGGTGTTGTCTTCAGCAGTGGGGCCTTGCTATGAGTTTGTGAGGAACAACCTACAGTCTTAGCAGTATCCTGGATTGTTGGGATTCCCATCATGAACATTTGGCCAACAACTCTTATTTTTCAATTTCAATTGATCCTGACATATGTAATATATACCTTTGTTTCCATGTTTCTGGATTCCCCTTTCAATATGAAGGATAGAAATCCTGGTTTCCTCAAAATCTGTCATTTCATTTATACAAAAGCATGTTTAGCTTCTGTAATGTGCCAGTTGCATCTATATGTATGGAGACACATGATTCAAGGCACAGAGAAAGAGCCATAACTTTGAATTCATCTCCCAGGGCAACCCTGTTGTGCATTTTTCAAGAATACAATGATGATACCATCATTTTTAATCTCAGTCCTAAACCCACCTTTATTTACATCATGTTTCATTTGGCATAGGAAGGGCTTCCTAAGAACTAACTTGAAAAATACACAGAAGGACCACTGTTGGACACCACTAAGTTAAAAAAAAAAAAACGCCCTTAAAGTTTTTTAAGTAAAGATTACTTTTAGAATAAAGTCAGTATTGGGGAGGCATTTATCTTTCAAGTCTCATATGAAATGTAAAGTACTTAATTGGTAGGAATGAAAGAATCATTTACAGAAAAGTACTTTACAAAGACAGGAACAAGTAGAACAAGGGACTTTATCATCCTGGTCCATGTTTGGGACTTTCTCAGAATCTTCAGTGCTTAGCCTCATTTATTCTACTCCTGTGCAATGAAGGATTTTGGAAAGAAAAGCAAGACACCTGGTCTATGTGTCAAAAACAGGTCCTGCCCAGGTGTTTCGCACTTTGAAATGATGAAAACCAGTCAGAAGATGCAGGGCACTCTGTACACAGAAACTTAAGTTAGTTGTTCATTTTTTCACCTCTTGTTTTTCTTGTCAAAAATAATTAAACCATAATTAATCTTGAAATAACTGATGAACAAAATAAATGTAATCGTGGAGAGAGGAAAGCTGTACTTTAGGGACTGGGGCTCTGCAGAGGCCTTCCTTCCCCTTGACACCGTGACAACATGAAACTTGAAGTCTGCAATACTTGATGCAAGCCTAGAGCCCCACCAATCCTGAAGTACAAATATGACCTGACAAGTGTCACCTTCCCAGAGCTGCTCCAGATCCTGTCTGCACCACAGAGGTCCAGGTGAGTACATGGAGGTAAGAGCTTCCATCCCCTCAGCTGTGCCATGGAGAGTTTCATTAAAGCAGAAGAGTCTCTCAGACTAATCCAGGCAGCAGTAAACCTCAGGACCTCCACTTTCCTTCTCTCCCTGGCACCAGAAAGATCAAAGGAGACTAGTTCCTGTAGATACAGAGATGGAACAGAAATGCTGAGGCATTGCTCTCCATCCTCAGGCTGGAGTATCATCACAGAGCTCTGGCTGGGTGTTTGCCTAAGTTACCTTTCTAAATGGATCAATAAGATAGATAAGATTTTCAGATGTCTGTAAACCCTGAAGAATATCACGATTCATTCCTGTAATGTCCGCATTAGAAAGACTGAGGCAAGGGAAGTGTTTAGTGCTAGTCTGCTTTGCAGAGGATGATTCTCTCTCTAAAATAACTAGATAGATGAAGGACAAAAACATCTCTCTTTCAGGTGCCATTTTGCCAGCGCTGTGCCTTCAACAGTGTCACTAGCGTGTGTAACACTTACACTTTTCTCTTTTGATGCATTTTCAAGTTTCTCTAATTGGCAAAGTTTTACTATGGCCTTTTAACTCCCAGTGTGATGTTTTGCTGCCTGTATTCATTCTTAAAGGCTCTCGATTTTATCACATACTATTACAAAACTTGTCTTAAATGCAGTCATTGTATTCCTTCCTGGGTGAAGAATATAACACTCAGTGTAACAGTATCGTTACCATCTTGAGAACTCTGCTTTTTCGGATCCAGGCTGTGAATGGGTACATCCTGAAACAGCTCGACTTATGTTTATCCAATGCTAAGCAGCAAAGAACAATGATCTTTTTAGTTTGGTTTGTTTGCCTGCTTGCTTGTTTCTTTTAGAGAAAACCAGGATGGATGGATGTAACTTACTTTGGACTCTTAGGAGTTAGACTAATCCTGACATCACCCATCCATTTAAACACAAGTTCATCCTGTCTTTCAAATTCATTTGCTTTAGTATTTCCCAAATAATGTGGAAGATGAGACACCTCTTCCTCCACTGACAGTGACTTTAGTTGAAAGGAATCAATTATTAGAAGATCAGAGCCTGGTCTCAAATATGATTTAAAGATTAGAAAAGGAAAGAGAGGACTAGAAATGTAGTAATCTCCCCAAAAGCAAGGATTAAACAAACAGAAAAGTGTTTATATCTTCCATCAGTACTTGGGTGAACTGACAATAGGGATTTTGACAGATTCCAATCATTGAAAAAACACTTCATATTTTAAATCTAAATCTGTCAGTGAGTGCTGATATGCTGTCAAGGACCAGCCCTGACAAAAATGCCTCTTGCCAGGGTAGGAACGTGGGAATTTAGAAATATAACTAAAGAATACAGAGACTCATGAAAATATCAGAACAAAAACCATAGAAAGTATTGGGAATGCATTCCTGTGAGTACTGAAAATTGCCTGCAGTTATTTTTCCACAGCTTTTATGCCCAAGTAAACAGAGCTGTGGATGGAGGGTGGGGAGAGAGAAGTCAACAAAAAACTTAATAACATGATATGTAAGACAACTCAAAAAGTCAATTGATTTATTCTGAGATATCAAAACATGGAATTTTGTTGTTTAAACAGTAAGCTGTTCTAGACCATGGATGTTGAAGGCAACCACTCCCCAGGTGACCTCATAGTTACAAAAGAAGGAGCAGAAGTCAATTTGCATTTCTTGAACCCCTGTCAGGGTGACATGGACCTACTTGAATGAGCTCTTTCAATGTTAAAGGAACCAAGCAATCAGATCCTGAGTTGAGATGTGCAGTTAAGCTTGTTGATCATTTGAGCAACCTCTAACTGATGGGGGAGAGTCTTCTGGCTTGTGTTAATTTCATTGGTTAAATAAAGAGACTGCCTTGGCCCTTTAATAGGACATAAAATTAGGTAGGCAGAGTAAACAGAACAGAATGCTGGGAGAAAGAAGCTGAGTCAAGGAGTCGCCATGATTCTCCTACAGGACACAGACGCAGGTTAAGATCATTCCTGGTAAGCCAGCTCGTGGGCTACACAGATTATTAGAAATGGGTTAGGTCAATATGTAAGAGCTAGCCAATAAGAGGCTGGAACTAATGGGCCAGGCAGTGTTTAAAAGAATACAGTTTCCCTGTAATTATTTTGGGGCATAAGCTAGCCCTGCGGACGGCCGGGTGCCAGGGACTCAGCCTCGCAGCTCCTACTACTACATCCAACTCTCTGACAGCAAGACAAGGTGGAAATGGGCCCACATTTTTGAGCCTCCACAATTCCTTCCTTTTCTATTAATTTTAATAAAGCCTGTAATTTTGCAGCAGGATAAATGATGATATCTGCCTTCGCTGAACACGATCCTATATCCCATACTTAGCTGTCTTTGGCACATGTATTTTAATTATACATGTCTATGTCTTAGCGGCCTGGGAGGAAAAAGGGTCAAACTGTCACTGATTGCTGACCTCTGTAACAAAGGTTAAAAGAAAAGTTCCTCTGGGGTCTCCATCTCTGAGGGAAATTTATGTTAAGAAAGTTTATGTGCTATTAAATATTGTTTTGTGAATAAACATGCTCCTACAATCTTTTAATTAAAGGAGAGGAGGATCACCAGGGTTGGGAATGTCTTTTTTATTTGCTCTGGAGTGTTTTTTAATAATTTTTTGTCATATGAAAAATATAAATTTTTTATTAAATATGTCAAATTTAAGCCCTCATAGGAAACATCAAACTTTTTAAAAACATTTTTTTGGTTAACTAAAGCAGTTACAAATATCACCACATCAATACTATAATTTTAGAGTGGAAATTAATGATAAACACATAATTTGTCACATTACAATTTTTTATAAACCATTTTAATTAAAAGACAAAAGGGCTTTTTTTTATGTGTTAAGTCCAACCGCATTGCTCTTTATGTAATTGTCTCAGTCTCTGAACAGCAGCAAACCCTTAGGCCACCGTCCTCATGTCTGAAGAGGGGCATTAGTCATTCCTTGGAATGAGTTCTTTTTCCCTGAGGGGAAAATTGAGGTCTCAGATTTTTAGGTCTAATATTTTAACAGTAGATTGAATACCATACTGTCAAAATGAGTTCTGTGTCACAGAGTAAAACAGTCAAATGTTCAGTCTGTATTTTTTGGTATGGCTCCAAGGTAAACAGAACTCATTAGGTCTGGAAATCTGTGCAGCAAGTCCATCAGGAGGCTAGAAATCACCAGTTATCACCATGATCTTTTTATTTCTTGTTAGACTGCAGTAAATGGTTCTCCAGATTATTGGTTTAGGTGCCCTTGTTTCAGTCTGCAGTGTGTTGGTATGAAGAGGGCAGGATTATGGTCTTAGTAACCATAATCTTTTGCTTTTCTTTACAGAGGCATTGGTAGCTGTGATGTCATCAGGGCTGACATGCTCTGTATATCTGCATATCCTGACCACCTGTCAGGATGGCACAGACCGATTTAAATAAACTAATTTAATATCAAAAACAAAACAAACAATCACATTGTAAGTGGAGGTAGAAAGAAACATTTGCCCACCATTTCAACAACCTCTAACTCTTGCCCATCAGACAAGGTAAAAAGGGGTCCACGTTTTTGGGCCAATGCAATGTGCTTCCTATTAAAATCAGGATCATATTTCATTTGTGGAGCTATTTGGATGGTATCAGAGTTTCTAGGACTCGCTTACACAGGCAATAATTAAGTCTTTTCTATAGGAACAATTGACAGCAATAACTGTCATTTCAAGCCATGAGGTCATTCATCGGGACATAGATATTTATAACAAACTTGTGAGTTTAACAGAAATGAGGGCAGTGAACAGAGGCATTGCAGGTACTCAGAACACAAAACCCATGCAGCCACTGTAATATTCAGGTTCCTCTAATCCTAGAAAATGTGCACAAAGCTAACCACAAATCGCTGAGAAATGAAAATGCATCTCCAGAACTTGAGGAATAACGTCCTACCCAGATTCAAGTTCTGGAATCAGCTCAGACTGGTGTATAAAAAAGCGGCCTGTCTGACAAACAGGTTGCAGGAAAAGCAGGCTGCAATAGCCAACTGACATAATTGCTGTTCAAAAGGCCCCACAGAAGCAAATGGCACTATGAACTATTAGATAGTGGAACACCTGCTCACACCAGTTGCCCCAACTTACTGGGCTACATGCAGTTGACATTGAGGACTCATGACTCAAAATGTGTACCGGCACAAAATAAAGTCAATGCAGATATCAAAGAATATTTACCAGTTTATTGTTAAACTTACTGAACCAAAGTTCCAGCGTAGCACAGGTAGCGAGGAACAAAAGGGGCGAGCCGCCTCTCCGCACACCCTTTATTGGCAGGGATTCGCCTGAGGCAAACCCCGCCCTCTAAAGGGAGCTGATTTAACCTCTTTATCTCCCCCTTTTGTCTAAATAAGACACAACTAAACCAAATATAACTATAACAATAATAACAAATGATAAATATAACAAACAATATTGAGAGCAAAAGTTTTGCTAAAGAGTAACTACAATTAAATAATCTTCAACTCCATCAAAGATCTGAGAAGGGAGTAAATATTACTTAACAAAAAAGAGATATCCAAAATGTGCAACAAATGACAGAGACAACTGACTGCCTGGGCAATCACCCAAAATCTCGTTTGCAATGTTGAGTCAACCAACTTTGGCTAAGGCCTAACATAACTGACATACCATTCTCAAATGCAAGGAACTTTCTTAGGATTATCCTACCCTGTCTTGGCAAGATAAGACAATCCTGTTTATATCTTAGTCAGTAGTTGAGGTATGGGTTTTTCTTAACCCAAAGGCCAGTTCTGCCAGGAAGACAAGCTCCCAGTGGAGTGTCTTTGGTGCTCAACGTTCTCTCGGGAGTAGAGTGGTGTTGCCAGGAGTAAATTGTGTCTCGATGGCACAGAATTCTAGGTTAGATTAAAGGCCATTTTCTACAGCTCTTCAAAGAGGCTGAAGATTATACTATTTATACTGAAAATAATCTCTATGTATCTAAAAAACCTGATTAACCTAAAAATAATATGACAAACATGTAATTCTCAATACCTATCTAATTTGAAAACTAAGGGAATAAACAATTGTGCAATGTATGAAGACAATGATCTTCACCTGTAAACAATGTCATTACTTATCAAATGTAAACAATGTTATTACATAAATAGTACCAGAGGTAGAAATGTACATTGTGATATGATAGATGTATCCATACAATATAAGCATACTCTTCTACCAAAATAGAGGTAGGAACACTCACATTCAATATTCAATATATCAATATACAAGAAACAGTACCAACATAATTTTCTAAAAACAGTAAGTCACAAATACCAATCATCCCATCAACCCAGTTAATCCCCCTCTTTTTATATATATATATATATATATATATATATATATATATATATATATATATATATCCCTAATTCCATACAATATCTCCCCATCCCCTCACCCCTAAACCAACCACTAAAAGATGTCCCTAACCCTGTGGGCAAACTCTGTTGGGAGAGGGGACGTCGTCCTCTTAGATTGCTTCTAGCTGACATGGGGGCGACGTTCTTCTTAGGGGCCCCTGTGAAAGCAAACGATGGTAAAATTCCCAAATTAACCTTTGACTTAAGAAGACTATAACTAGTCTCTGTGTGTTTCGAGAAGGTCCGGCCAGAGCGTTGTCAAAAATGTGTATCATATGAAATTGTCTCTTGCAATTGGTACCAAAAAACAGATCCAAAATTAGTGCTTAAAAAAAAAAATTCATGACGTCATAAAAACCAGATTGAGTTGATGTTGTGGGGCCCCATCTTCATCCTGGAAACTTCAAAAATTACTGTAGGAAAATATGTTGCTTGTTATGGGAAATTTAAACATTAACAACAAGGACTTATACTGACATATAAAGAAAGACACAGATGTGAGGGAAGGCAAAGAAAGTTTATCAAGTATAAAATTATTCTTATTCTGTCCCATTTCATGGCTCCTGACCTGAGACAGAAACTTTGAAATATCTCTTATCAACAGGCTTGGAATTGAAGAAGGACTGAGCCATAGTCCAACTCCAAAACCAGCTCTACACATTTATAAAGAAGTGTTCAATAAAACATATAAATATACATAAATATATATAAAACCAATACTTACGATACGTATAGAATTTTATTGTTGATGTTTAATGGGTCGTATCTATTTTCCATCCATCGGTAATTAAATATTCAGGGTCCCTCAAATTCTTTGGAGATGAATATTTTCCTGTGGAGATAAGAAAAGAACCCTGCCCCCATCCTATTAGTAATCCTTACCATCTGTATGTCGGTCATCCTTGTGAATGAATTGTTATTTATCTTTTCCAAGTGACTTCTCTTCCTCAAACCGAACCTTTATTAATTTTGACGGTATCCATAATTTTTCCTCACCTGTGGAGATAAGAGCAAAACCCCTTCCCCAATGCAGCACATCTCCTGGCTTCCATTGTGAGGTCAGTACATCCTTGAAATAAACTGGTTGATTTAGTTCAGCAGACTTTTCCATTATCCAATGTCTTTCTGCAGCCGTCGTTCCCTTCTCGTTAGCGTTGAGAAAATTCAAGGTTAACAAAGCATTATGTAACCTATTTCTAGGAGTGTTTTCCACCCCTTTCTGTTTGTTCAACATATCCTTTATAGTTCGATTTGATCTTTCTATGACTGCTTGACCTGTAGGATTGTATGGTATACCTGTAACATGCTTGATATTGTAATGATCAAAAAACCGTTTCATCTTCCTAGAGACATAAGCAGGACCATTATCTGTCTTTATTTGTGTAGGTATACCCATGATAGCCATGACTTCTAATAAATGAGTGATTACTGAATCAGCTTTTTCTGAACTTAAAGCAGTTGCCCACTGAAAGCCTGAATAAGTGTCGATGGTGTGATGAACATATTTCAATTTGCCAAATTCTGCAAAGTGGAACACATCCATCTGCCAGATTTCATTTCTATGAGTGCCCTTTGGATTAACTCCTGCTGGCAGTGGCGTTTGGTTATAGAAAGAGCAGGTAGGGCATTTCTTCACAATCTCCTTAGCTTGTTGCCATGTAATAGAAAACTCTTTCTTTAAACCTTTGCTATTAACATGATGTTTTTTATGAAATTCAGAGGCTTGAAGCACACTACCAATCAATAATTGATCAATTTCTGCATTACCTTGTGCTAGAGGACCTGGCAGACCCGTATGGGATCGGATGTGTGTTATGTACATAGGGCAAAGCCTGTTCCTGATCAAATCTTGAACCTGGATAAACAATGAGGTTAGTTCTGTATCATCAGGTATAAATTCAGCAGTTTCAATATGTAAAATAACTCTTTCTGTATATTGTGAATCAGTAACTATATTAATAGGTTCTTTAAAATCTCTTAGTACCATAAGAATGGCATATAATTCTGCCTTCTGGACAGAATCATAAGGACTTTGTTCCACCTTACCCAAGTCTTCTGATTTGTAACCTGCCTTCCCTGATTTATTGGCATCAGTATAGAATGTACGGGCTCCAGTTATTGGAGCATCACGGACTATTCGAGGAAGGATCCAAGAAGTTCTCTTTATGAAGTTGAGCCGCTTGCTTTTTGGATAGTTGTTATTAATGTCATTATGTGCCAAATTAATGTGCCAAAAAATTAGCACAAGCTCTTTGCCATGGTTCATTATCTTCCCATAATTTCTTTAGTTCATCAGCAGTGAAAGGCACTATAATTTCTGCTGGGTCTATGCCTGCTAGTTGACGAAGTCTCAGCTTGCCTTTTATAATTAACTCAGAGACTTTTTCCACATAAGTTTTCAGTTTCTTACTTGGTTTATGTGGTAAAAAGATCCATTCCAAGATAATATCATCTCTCTGCATTAAAATTCCTGTAGGAGAAATTTTCGATGGTAATATGACGAGAATACAATCGAGCTCTGGATTCACTCTGTCCACATGTGCCTGTTGTAATTTCTCCTCAATCATTGTCAGTTCCTTTTCTGCTTCAGCTGTTAATTCTCTGGGACTGTTTAAATCTTTATCACCATCCAAGGTCTTGTTCAAATGAATTATTAGATCAGGTGTTATCCCAATAGTTGGTCGTAAACTGGAAATGTCTCCTAACAGTCTTTGAAAGTCATTAAGAGTCCGTAAGCGATCTCTCCGAATTTGTGTCTTCTGTGTCTTAATTTTTTGCAAACCTATTCTATAACCTAAATAATTAACAGAATATCCCTTCTGAATCTTTTCAGGAGCAATTTGCAATCCCCATTTAGGTAACAGTATCTGTATTTCTTCAAACAGCCTGTTCAAGGTATCTATGTTTGAATCAGATAACAATATGTCGTCCATGTAATGGTATACAATAGATTTGGGAAATTTCTTGCGTATTATTTGCAATGGTTGGTTCACAAAATATTGGCACAGGGAGGGGCTATTTAACATATCCTGGGGGAGGACGGTCCAGTGGTACCTCCTCGAAGGTTGAGAATTGTTATAAGTAGGCACTGTGAAGGCAAATTTTTCTCTATCTTCTTTTTGCAAAGGTATAGTGAAAAAACAATCCTTCAAATCAATAACTATGAGAGGCCATCCTTTTGGTAATAAAGAGGGCAACGGAATTCCAGATTGCAGAGGGCCCATAGGTTGAATAACCTTGTTGATGGCCCTGAGATCTGTCACCATTCTCCATTTACCTGATTTTTTCTTAACCACAAATACAGGAGAATTCCAAGGGCTGGTAGATTCTTCTATATGTCCAGCATCTAGTTGCTCTTGTACCAGCTGTTCTAAAGCCTGTAGCTTTTCCTCAGCTAAAGGCCATTGCTTTGTCCATATTGGTTTCTCAGTCAACCATTTTAGAGGCAAGGCTGTTGGTATTTCTGAAGGGACATCAATTGCTTGTTCCTGCATAGCCCTAATGGCCGGTTTTGTCCTTTTGTAATAACTTTTAATATTCCTTTCAGAAATATGGGCTCTAGAAGTAGCAGGAATGTTAATTTGAGTATTCCATTGTTGTAATAGGTCATGACCCCATAAATTCATTGCAATATTGGCTACATAAGGCCTTAATTTTCCTATTTGTCCCTCAGGCCCTATACATTCAACCCATCTCGTGCTCTGCCTTATTCGAGATAGGGTTCCAATTCCCAGGAGCTGAACATTTACATTCTGAAGAGGCCAATATGGATGCCAAGATTCTGGGGTAATGATACTTACATCAGCACCTGTGTCCAGTAGGCCAGTAATAAAAATGCCATTTACACACACTCTCAGCTTAGGTCTTTGATCATTTATAGAAGTTTGCCAAAACACACGTAACTCATCTTTCTGATTACTATTGCTTGTAACAGTAGGCATGTGGCTTTCTAATTGTCCTGACGAGGCATGTTCTCTGCAGAAACTGGGAATGTCTGAACCATGTTTGCCATGGGGGCCTGAGAGGCCCCCCCTCTCACGTTTCCCGTCTGTATCAGGTTGCCTTGTCTATCTCTTGTAGACCTGCATTCATTCGTCCAATGTCTGCCCTTTCCACATCTTCTACATAAACCTGAAGGCTGATTCCTTCTATTTCTGTTATTTCTAGAAGACGCATTATTATTATTTCTGAAAACCCGTTGTTTACAATTCCTTTTCATATGACCCATTTTGCCACAATTAAAACATTTGGTATTCTGGTGTCTCCTTTTACCATTGGAAATTGCTCCTTCTACCCATGCTTCAGTGCCATAGTCAAATGTGTCAACATCTAGTGTATGCAAGACCCATTCTTCCAAGGACGCTGATCTGAACATTAAAGGCCTCAAGATCCTTTTGCATTCCACATTAGCATTTTCATAGGCCAAAGACTCAATTATTATACGTCTTGCTTCTGGGTCAGGTATCCCCATTTGTACAGCTTTAGTTAATCTTTGTAAAAAGTCACTAAAGGGTTCTCTCTGACCCTGTTTAACTGTGACAAATGATTCCATTCTCTGTCCTGGGTCTTGTACTCTGTCCCAAGCCCTTAAGGCTGCTGTAGTACACATAGAAAGTATGTTTTCATCCAAATTAGCTTGTTCCTGAGGGTCTGAAAAGAGCCCTTCACCTAGAATTTTATCTAGGGAAACGTCAATTCCCTTCGCCTTTTCCTGCTGTTCTAAAAGTCTAGCCTCTTGCCTGAATAAGCATTTCCATTTTAAGTGTGGTCCACTCTCAAGGACCGCGGAGCTCAGCTGGAGCCAGTCCAAGGGGGTTGCTTTGTTTGTTGTGGCCCAAGATTTTAGCATCTCTTTAACAAAAGGGGAGTGCATCCCAAAAGACATGATGGCCTGTTTAATTTCTTTGAGATCATTCATACGGACAGGCTCCCATGTATCTTCCTTGATGACCCTAGGGTTTCTGGAACCAACCATCTTTTCTGTTGTTATTACAGGAAAGGCATGTAGAGCTGTAGGTAGAGCTTTGTGAAAATTGTCCCGGAGGGATTTATCCACAGATGTAGTTAAAATTTGCCTTTCTACCCTTTGCTCTTCTTCTTCAGAATTTAGAAATTCCTCAATCTTTTCAATTCTATTCACCATTGCTTTTTGTAATGTCTGAATCTCCTGCCCAGAATTATGTTCTAAAGCCTTCATTGAGGATTCTAGAGTATGAAATTTGTCCAGTAGAGATAACTTGTCATCTTTGGACATAATTTTTATGGCATAAACCGTGCCTTCTTGTATTGACAATCTTTCCGCCAATCTGTCATAAGCTTTAGACAAAATTCGATTGTCACATTCAGCAGTTTTGATTCTCTCAGTTAACGTTTCAGTTCCTACAGAAAGGGACTGCTGAAACTTACGATCTAATTCAGCTGTTCCTTCTTCCATAGTAATGAATTTCTCCTTAACATCAGAAAGGGACTGCTGAAACTTACGATCTAATTCAGCTGTTCCTTCTTCCATAGTAATGAATTTCTCCTTAACATCAACCTGTACTTTTTCTAGATTTTTCTCAGTTAACCGAGTCATGTTAAACAAAGATTTGTTTTCTTCCTGGAGAACTTCAAACTGATTCTTGAGAAGATTGTTGTCACTCTCAATAGTTTTCAAACGTTCAACCTCTGCCTTAAGAGATTTGATCATTTTCCTATTATCAAACCAAATAGTGCTAAGGAAAATTAAGAATCCCAGGAATATCCATATATGTGGTGTGGTAGACACCTCTTGTAAGATCTCCCAAATGGTGCACTCAAAAAAACTATTGAAATAAGTTGCGGTCACGTTCTCAGACATTATTTAGAAAAGAAAAAGTTCTCTTACCTGTAATAACTGGTTCCTGCCAGTGGTGGCGAAAGAGCCCAGTTGAATCCACGTGTCCTAAATCTGAAATAAAAGGACTCAAAAACAAAATTGAAACAGACACCAGGCTGATAAGTATTTTTTGCCGGGGCTCTCAGGCCGCTGTCACGTGACCTGAGCGCTGGCGGTGGTGGGAGGGGGAGCAGACACAGGCAGCGCGCGCGCCGGCGGGCGGGCACGGGAAATCTGGCCGGGGCGGCTCGAAACAGAGGCTTAGGCGCTGTTAAAAAGGCTCTGTCTATATCAAACCCACTGTTTGGTACTCTAGCAAGCAGCAGGGAAAATCGAGTCGCTCAGAATCTCAGCCGTTTCAGCTTGCGCCCAGAGAGACCGCTGCAGCGGCTCGGGGTGCAAGAGACTCCAATTCGGGGCCGGTTCTCGGCAAAGCCCCACGGGGGAGGCGCCAGATGTACCGGCACAAAATAAAGGCAATGCAGATATCAAAGAATATTTACCAGTTTATTGTTAAACTTACTGAACCAAAGTTCCAGCGTAGCACAGGTAGCGAGGAACAAAAGGGGCGAGCCGCCTCTCCGCGCACCCTTTATTGGCAGGGATTCGCCTGAGGCAAACCCCGCCCTCTAAAGGGAGCTGATTTAACCCCTTTAAAAATGCACTCATCTCATGGCAGTATATACTCCCTCATTAATCCCATTAATTATCAGGATCCCCCAGTTCAGAGCTGTTCCATATTCCCTTAGATGTCCTGAGGTAATTCAGTGGGGTACAGATGCCCTGAGTTATCTGCTAGGATCACAGCTCTCTGCTACCCTGTGTTCTAGGAAGCAATACAAGGTTCTGCTAGCCACCATCCCTAGCTGCAGCCTGGCAGTTACATGAAAATTTTCAGGTTATATTTTATTCATTCAGTTTTAACTGTAGCGCTCTATCTAATGAAGTTGTGTGATTGAACTTGACATTGAGAACTATATTTTAAAAAGACCAATAAATATTCCTATTGAGTGAAATCATAGAATGGTCAACATACAAACTTTAAAAATATTAGGGTGTAGAAATTGAAGTTATAAATCTTTTAAGCCAAATGCAAATCTAGACATTGTTACAGTAATTAAGATACAAATAAGAAAGGAACCTGTGTGTTTGGAAATTCAGTGGGGAAATATAATGAAATAGAGAAAGAAAAAGAAAGAGTTTGTTTGGGGAAATTTGCGATGCAATTCAGTTGTGTTGGAAGTTAACTTGTTAATCCATGCACGTACATAGACAGACAGACAGACAGACAGACAGACACACACACACACACACACACACGAATACACATTTTAACAAGTCAATTTTGCTAGTATAGAACTCAATCATATCTCCTTTAAAACTTTAGGGTTTCATTCCAGTTACCAAGCTCACCGGTCAGAGCACACACATAACTCAGAGTCTACAGGGAAGAGGAGGAGTTCGGGGACCCAGTCTACAGCAGCACATGTGTCCACCACTGACTCTCATATACCAGAAAATGCTATTATGTGAAATGTTTTTCAGATAAATGTCTAGCATTATTGACGCCTTCCTGGAAAACTCTTTGTATCCTGAATACAAGATTTTCTACCCAGACAGGAAGAAATGCTTTTAAAATTTATTAAGCAAATAGTTTTCCTCTTCATGACTATGTTTGGAACTCTGGGAAACATTTCTGTTTGTGTGAACTATATGTTCAGTTGGTGTGGAGGGCCTGAGAAGAATACTATACACCTCATTCTCATCCACTTGGCTTTTACAAACATTATAATTCTTCTTGCAAAAGGATTGCCAAAGACAATGGCAGATTTTGGTTTGAGAAACTTCCTAGATGACGTAGGATGCAAGATCCTCATTTACCTGACAAGGGTGGCCCGTGGGGTCTCCATCTGTACCAGCAGTCTCCTCACTGTGGTCCAGGCCATCATCATCAGTCCCAGAGCATCTGGGTTGAGGAGGCTCAGACCACTGTCTGTATGGCACATCCTTCCATTCTTTTCATTCTTTTGGATACTCAACGCTTTAATAAGCATGAACCTAATCCATTCCATCACAAGAACAGGCTTGAATATATCACAGTTTAAGAGTGAAGACAACTATTGTTCTGTTATGCAAGAAAGTCAGAAAACAAAATGGATTGTTCTCCCTCTCATGGTCCTGAGAGATGCTGTGTTTCAGGGAGCCATGGGAGCGGCCAGTGGCTACATGGTACTTCTTCTCCACAAGCACCACCAGCATGTCCTCCACCTCCAGAATTCCAAGCCTCTCTACAGAACTCCCCCTGAGCTGAGAGCTGCTCAGAGTATTCTCCTTCTGATGCTCTGTTTTGTTTTCTTCTATTGGGCTGACTGTGCTTTTTCTCTTCTTTTAAGTCTTTCTTTAGTAGACAAATCCTTGATTTTAAATATTCAAGAATTTATAATCCTTGGTTATGCAACATTTAGCCCCGCTGTGTTGATTCACAGGGATAGACTTCTCCCTGAGTGTTGGCATGCTCAATTGAGAAAATGTCTTTCTCCTTTATTTGTTCAATGAATTTTATAATATCCTACTTTTATAATACTTTACGTAAGACATAAATCTCACAAAGGATTTTAAGCGTGTTTTTTTCTTACACAATCTTCCAAGTAACTCACAGCCTTGAGCAGAGAGAGAGATCTCGGTAAACTACACTCATATGTGAATTCTTAATCTCCACTTTTCCTCTCTTTTGAAGGGATTTTTTAAAAAAATTCTTATATTTGTATTGTGCATGGATAATTTACCTGTATTATGTCCTTATAACACATACATGCTTGGTGCCTGTAAAGAGTAGAAGACATAATCAAAAGCCTGTGACTGACTGGAGTTAGAGAGGTTGCTCTGAACTAAAGTGTTGTTGCTAGGAATTGATCCTGGGTCCTCTATAAAGACAAGCTAGTGAGTCATGTCTCCAGCAAAGAGAAAATGGTCTTAATTATACTTTGTAAAACAAATTTTACTATCACCATGATGGGAAGCACACAGACGAATTTATGTAAAAGGAGAGTAAACATTGTTTTCCTGGCTGCCCTGTATAAATAATCACAGAGAAAGTATATTAATTGCAACACGGTTTCGCTGGTGGCTCAGCTGAATTTCTAGCTAGCTCTTACATCTTAAATTAACTAATTTCTATTAATCACCATGAAGGTATGGCCTTCTAGTACAGTTCCGGTGTCTTTCTCCTCAGCAGCTACATGGCAACGGCCTGACTCTGCCTTCTTTTTCCCTTCGTTAAGTATAGTTTTCCCACCTAGCTTTATTCCGCTCTGCCATAGGACAAAACAGATTGTTATTAACTGCTGCTAAGAAACCATATTCACAGCATACGGAAGGGAATCCCACAAAAAAATTTGATTTATTTTATCAATTTTATACTGATTTAATCATGTTATTCAAAGAAATCCATATCCTGTACCTGATGCTGCACTTGCAGAATGTTAGTTTAGCTATGATGCAGTTTTGAGATTCTTCAAAATGTCTGAATGCTTCCATCTGTAAAAAGTATTTTACAGAATTGTGAAAAATGATATGAAATACATCCACTTCCTGGAATCCCAATGCACCAGTCACAGAACTTAGATGCACTAAATGTTTCTTTGGTTTTATATTCATGAAGGTTGTCTGCAGGAATTAGGATTTTTCATATGGGATAAACTGGATAAGGAATACACGGTAAAGTTTCATTTTATCTCCATGTATAGTTTCTACGTTGATTAAAAAATGTGGATTTGCCTTTTTGCAAGATTAATATGAAACAGTGTGAAACAGACAGGCTTGTTAGCAGCTGCCCTTTGTTAATGCCTGGTTGCGCTCCACAACACTATCCAGCTGTTTCTCATCAAAGAGCTGCAAAAGGATCTCATTCTACATCCATTTAAGTGAAGGATTCACTGCTTGATTTCTTAACGTAGATCCACACAATAAGATAGTGACATGGTTCTAAGAATCTGTTAGACCCATCCTTAAAAATAGTAATTGATATAATCATTGAACATGAAAGTGTAGACACACTAATCACCAGTTTTATGCCATATTTAAGAGAATGCTCTGTACTATCTGACTAAACACCTGTAACATATTGGTTGCATCATGGTTCTACTTCACAATGATGTATATATTTTTATATTTTGCTTGCTTGCACTGTATATACAAAACATTAATGTAAGTGATGTGTATTTTAATTCTGTTACAGATTATTAAATACCTTGTTCTTCTAGTATTAAGATTTATTTTATGTATGTGTCTGTGAGTGTGTGTGTGTGTCACATTTGTACAGTTCCCCACACAGACCAGAAGAGGGCACTGATCACAGGGAGCTAGAGCTACAGGCAGTCATGAGTCATAGATGTGAGTGCTGTGTAAGGAGCCAGGGTCCTCTGCAAGAAGAGCAGATCTCCTAACCATCCCTGCTGCTCCTTCTCACATTTCTCATGTAGTGTGACTTGTTTGTAGGGAACATCTACTACTTCTCCGAGTCTTACCCTCTTCTGTTACAGCCATTTTCTAGTAACAGAGAACCAGACTAATAAAAACTTTCTCAGACAGTTTGTGTAATTTGACTCAAAATGAAGTGATGTAAGAACACAGAGAAGGAGTGAAGAAAGATGTGTTACATCTTAATGATGAAAAGTTCAAGGTTAAGAATAGATACAGGAACACGGAGGAGAACCAGCTTTGGGGTGAGTTTCTGGCCAGCTGCGCCAGCCTGGGGCGGGGAGCTCGGGGGTTCCTTGGCCCCCTGTCCTTCTTGGGCTCTCTGCAGGGCCTCTACTCCCTGGGGGCTGCCTCTTTCTTCCTGGCCCACCCAGCTTCCGTCCAGAGCCCTCCCCACTTCGGCCCCACTGCCCTCTTTCGGCACGTGGCATTGCCCAGCCCAGCCTGTCTGGGCGCTGGGTCCGAGTCCTCGGGGCGCCCGGGTGGGCTGCAGTTCCTTTGTTTCTGTGGCCTGACTGCACCAAGCAGGGTAGGCGCTTTGTTTGCGAGCTGCCCAACCAGCACGGAGGCCTGATCTCTCGGCACCAGGAGAACCAGCATTGGGGAGAGCCAGCGTTGGGCACGGAGACCTGATCTCTCAGCGCCAGGAGAGCCAACATTGGGGAGGCCTCTTGGGTAGGCAAGGAGACCTGATCTGGTAAAAGAAGATCCATAAGGGAGCATTTGGAAGAAGAGATGGGCAGACGCCAAGGCAAGAATTCACCCTTCAAGCTGAAAAGCAACATGAAGCCAACAGAAACCAGCGACCTCACAACAGAAGGACATGAAGACCTTAATCAAGAAGGAGAAAAGACTGACTTCATGAAAGTGATTGACGCCCTTAAGCAGCATGTAAAAAAGGCCCTTATAGAAATGGATGAGAAATATAACAGGAAGTATGAAGAATTGAATAAATCAGTGAATGATACCCTAGAAAACCAAGGAAAAACAATCAAACAGATAATGGAAACAGTTCAAGACTTGAAAACTGAAATGGAGGCAAAGAAGAAAACACAAACAGAGGGCCGGCTGGACATGGAAAATCTAGGTAAACCAATAGAGACTACAGAAACAAGCATAACCAGCAGAATACAAGAGATAGAAGAAAGACTCTCAGATTCTGAAGATACCATAGAGAAAATAAACACAATGATCAAAGAAACAGCAAGTCCAACAAACTCTCATCACAAAACATACAGGAAATATGGGACACAATAAAAAGACCAAACCTAAGAATAATAGGAGTAGAAGAAGGAGAAGAAGTGCAGCTCAATGGTCCAGAAAATATATTTAATAAAATTATAGAAGAAAACTTTCCCAACCTAAAGAAAGATATACCTATGAAGGTGCAAGAAGCATACAGAACACCGAATAGGCTGGATCAAAAAAAAAATCCCCTCGCCATATAATTATCAAAACACAAAGCATACAGAATAAGGAAAAAATATTAAGAGCGGCAAAGGAAAAGGGCCAAATTACTTACAAAGGTAAACCTATCAGACTTACACCTGACTTCTCCATGGAAACCATGAAAGCCAGAAGGTCCTGGATAGATGTACTGCAGAAACTGAGAGACCATGGATGCAAGCCCAGATTACTATACCCAGCCAAGCTTTCGTTCACTATAAATGGAGAAAATAAAATTTTCCAGGATAAAAACAAATTTAAACAATATGCAGCCATAAATCCAGCCTTACAGAAAGTAATTGAAGGAAAATCACTAACCAAGGAGTCCAACAATGACCACAATAACTCAGACATCTAGAGACCCTTCATCAACACAAATCAAAGAAGGGAAACACACAAACTCTACGACTAAAAAAAAAATGACCGGAGTTAACAACCACTGGTCATTAATATCACTTAATGTCAATGGACTCAACTAACCTATAAAAAGGCACAGGCTAAGAGATTGGATACGAAAACAGGATCCAACATTCTGCTGTTTACAAGAAACACACCTCAACCACAAAGACAGGCACCTACTCAGAGTAAAGGGTTGGGAAAAGGCCTATCAAGCAAATGGACCTAAGAAACAAGCAGGTGTGGCCATACTAATCTCTAACAAAGTTGACTTCAAACTTAAATCAATCAGAAGAGATGGAGAGGGGCATTTTATATACATAACAGGAACAGTTCATCAGGATGAAGTCTCAATCCTGAACATCTATGCCCCTAATATAAAAGCGCCCATGTACATAAAAGAAACATTGCTAAAATTCAAGGCAGCCATCAAACCGTACACACTAATAGTAGGAGACTTCAACACTCCTCTCTCACCAATGGACAGGTCAATCAGACAGAAACCTAACAGAGAAATAAGAGAATTAATGGAGGTAATGAAGCAAATGGACTTAACAGACATCTATAGAACATTCCACCCAAATAGGAAAGAATATACGTTCTTCTCTGCAGCTCATGGAACCTTCTCGAAAATCGACCACATAGTCGGTAACAAAGCAAACATCCACAGTTACAAAAAAATATTAGTAACCACCTGTGTATTATCAGATCACCATGGATTAAAGTTAGAATTCAACAACAATGCTACCCCCGGAAAGCCTACAAAGTCATGGAAACTGAACAGCCAACTACTGGACCATACCTGGATTAAGGAAGAAATAAAGAAAGAAATTAAAGTCTTCCTGGAATTCAATGAAAATAAAGAAACAACATACTCAAACTTATGGGACACTATGAAATCAGTCCTAAGAGGAAAGTTCATAGCACTAAGTGCCCACTTAATGAAAACAGAGAAAGCTCACATTGGAGACTTAACAGCACACTTGAAAGCTCTAGAAAAAAAAAGAAGCAGACTCACCTAGGAGGAGTAGGAGACTGGAAATAATCAAACTGAGGGCTGAAATCAACAAAATAGAAACACAGAGAACAATCCAAAGAATCAATGAAACAAAAAGCTGGTTCCTGGAGAAAATCAACAAGATTGACAAACCCCTATCCAAACTAATCAAACGGCAGAGAGAGAATTTGCAAATTAATAACATCAGAAATGAAAAGGGGGACATAACCACAGACACAGAGGAAATTCAGAGAATCATTAGATCTTACTACAAAAGCCTATATGCCACAAAACTGGAAATTGTAAAGGAAATGGATACTTTCTTAGATAAATATCATTTACCAAAGTTAAATCAGGACCAGGTGAACAATCTAAATAGACCTGTTAGTAGCAAAGAATTAGAAAAGGTTATCAAAAACCTCCCTACCAAAAAAAGCCCAGGACCAGATGGTTTTAATGCGGAATTCTACCAGAACTTCCAAGAAGAGCTAATACCTATACTCCTTAATGTATTTCACAATATAGAAACAGAAGACGCATTGCCACATTCCTTTTATGAAGCTACAGTTACTTTGATACCAAAACCGCACAAAGACTCAACCAAGAAAGAGAATTATAGACCAATCTCACTCATGAACATCGATGCAAAAATCCTCAACAAAATAATGGCAAACCGAATCCAAGAACACATTAGAAAAATTATCCATTATGATCAAGTAGGCTTCATCCCAGGGATGCAGGGCTGGTTCAACATACGAAAATCTATCAATGTAATCCAGCATATAAATAAACTGAAAGAAAAAAAACCATATGATCATCTCATTAGATGCTGAAAAAGCATTTGACAAAATTCAACATCCCTTTATGATAAAAGTATTGGAGAGATTAGGGATACAAGGGTCATACCTAAATATAATAAACGCTATATACAGCAAGCCAACAGCTAACATCAAAATAAATGGAGAGAAACTCAAAGCCATCCCATTAAACTCAGGAACACGATAAGGCTGTCCACTCTCGCCATACCTCTTCAATATAGTGCTTGAAGTTCTAGCAATAGCAATAAGACAACATAAGGGGATCAAGGGGATTCGAATTGGAAAGGAAGAAGTTAAACTTTCGTTATTTGCAGATGATATGATAGTGTACATAAGTGACCCCAAAAACTCCACCAAAGAACTTTTACAGCTGATAAACAGCTTTCGTAATGTGGCAGGATACAAGATCAACTTTAAAAAATCAGTCGCACTCTTATACACAAAGGATATGGAAGCAGAGAGGGAAATCAGAGAAGCTTCACCTTTCACGATAGCCACAAACAGCATAAAATATCTTGGGGTAACTCTAACCAAGGAAGTGAAAGATCTATTTGACAAGAACTTTAAGGCATTGAAGAAAGAAACTGAGGAGTATACCAGAAAATGGAAGGACCTCCCTTGCTCTTGGATTGGGAGGATCAACATAGTAAAAATGGCAATTCTACCAAAGGCAATTTATAGATTCAATGCAATCCCCATCAAGGTCCCATCAAAATTCTTCACAGATCTTGAGAGGACAATAATCAACTTTATATGGAAAAACAAAAAACCCAGGATAGCCAAAACAATCCTATACAATAAGGGATTGTCTGGAGGCATGACCATCCCTGACTTCAAACTCTATTACAGAGCTACAGTGATGAAAACAGTGTGGTACTGGCATAAAAACAGAGAAGTCGACCAATGGAATCGTATAGAAGACCCGGATTTTAACCCACAAACCTATGAACACCTCATTTTTGATAAAGGAGGCAAAAGTATACAATGGAAGAAAGAAAACATCTTCAACAAATGGTGCTGGCATAACTGGACGTCAACCTGTAGAAGAATGAAAATAGACCCATATCTATCACCATGCACAAAACTCAAGTCCAAATGGATTAAAGACCTCACTATCAGTCAGAACACATTGAACCTGATAGAAGAGAAAGTGGGAAGTACCCTACATCAGATGGGCACAGGAGATCGCTTCCTATGTGTAACCCCAACAGCTCAGACATTAAGGGCAACATTGAATAAATGGGACCTACTAAAACTGAGAAGCTTCTGTAAAGCAAAGCTTTCTGTCACCAAGACAAAAAGGCAACCTACTGACTGGGAGAAGATCTTCACCAACCCTGCAACAGACAAAGGTCTGATCTCCAAAATATATAGAGAACTCAAGAAACTAGACTTTAAAATGCTAATTAACCCAATTAAAAAATGGGGCACTGATCTGAACCAAGAATTCTCAGCAGAGGAAGTTCAAATGGCCAAAAGACACTTACGGTCATGCTCAACCTCTTTAGCGATCAGGGAAATGCAAATCAAAACAACTTTGAGATACTATCTTACACCTGTCAGAATGGCTAAAATCAAAAACTCCAATGATAGCCTTTGCTGGAGAGGATGTGGAGGAAGGGGTACCCTCATCCATTGCTGGTGGGAATGCAATCTTGTGCAACCACTTTGGAATTCAGTGTTTCGGTTTCTCAGGAAATTTGGGATCAACCTACCCCTGGACCCAGCAATACCACTCCTGGGAATATACCCAAGAGATGCCCTATCATATGACAAGAGCATTTGTTCAACTATGTTCATAGCAGTATTATTTGTAATAGCCAGAACCTGGAAACAACCTAGATGCCCTTCAATGGAAGAATGGATGAAGAAAGTGTGGAATATCTACACATTAGAGTACTATGCTGCGGTAAAAAACAATGACTTCTCGAATTTTGCATGCAAATGGATGGAAATAGAAAACACTATTCTGAGTGAGGTAACCCAGACCCAAAAAGATGAAAATGGGATGTACTCATTCATAATTGGTTTCTAACCATAAATAAGGACACGGAGCCTACAATTGGTGATCCTAAAGAAGCTAAGTAAGAAGAGGAACCAAAGGAAAAACATATAGTTATCCTCTTGGCTATGGGAAGTAAACAAAGTTGCCGGGGAGAAAATTGAGATCTTGGGGGTGGGGTGGGATGGGGGTAAGGGGAGATGGGGAGAGAAAAGGGAGAAGGGGAGGAAGGGGGGAACTTGGAGAAAAAGGAGGATTGGGATAAAGGAAGGTTGGATAGGGGAGCAGGGAAGCACAATTCTTTGTTAAGGGAGCCACCTTAGGGTTGGCAAGAGATTTGAACCTAGAATGGCTCCCAGGTGCCCAAGCCGAGGTCCCCAGTTAATTCCTTGGGCAGCTGGGGATAGGGAACCTGAAATGACCCTATCCTATAGCAATACTGACGAATATCTTGCATATCATCATAGAACCTTCATCTGGTGATGGATGGAGATAGAGACAGAGCCACACACTGGAGCACTGAACTGAGCTCCCAAGGTCCCAATGAGGAGCAGAAGGAGGGAGAACAAGAGCAAAGAAGTCGGGACCACGAGGGGTGCACCCACCCACTGAGACAGCGGAGCTGATGTATTGGGAGCTCACCAAGGCCAGCTGGACTGTGACTGAAAAAGCATGGGATAAAACTGGACTCTGTGAACATGGCGAACAATAAGAGCTCATGAGACGCCAAGGACAATGGCAAGGGTTTTTGATCCTACGTAATGTGCTGGCTTTGTGGGAGCCTACCCAGTTTGGATGTTCACCTTCCTAGATATGGACAGAGGGGGGAGGACCTAGGACTTACCACAGGGCAGGGAACCCTGACAGCTCTTTGGACTGGAGAGGGAGGGGGAAAGGAGTGGGGGAGGGGGAGAAGGGTGGGAGGAGGGGGAGGGAAATGGGAGGCTGGGAGGAGGTGGAAACTTGTTTTTTTCTCATTTTCTCAATAAAAAAAAAGATTTAAAAAAAATAGTGCTGCTATGGACACAGTTGAACAAATGCTTTTGTAGTATGATTGGACATCTCTTGGGTATTTTCCCAAGAGGGGAATTGCTAGGTCCTGAGGTAGGTTGACTCCCAGTTTCCTGAGAAACCGCCACACTGATTTCCAAAGTGGTTGCACAAGTTTGCATTCCCACCAGCAATGGATGAGTGTTCCCCTAACTCCACATCCTCTCCAGCATAGGCTATCATTGGTGTTTTTGATTTTAGCCATTCTGACAGGTGTAAGATAGTATCTCAAAGTTGTTTTGATTTGCATTTCCCTGATAGCTAAGGAGGTTGAGCATGACCTTAAGTGTCTTTTGGCCATTTGAACTTCTTCTGTGGAGAATTCTCTGTTCAGTTCAGTACCCCATATTTTTAAATTGGGTTAATTAGAGTTTTAATGTCTAGTTTCTTAAGTTCTTTATATATTTTGGAGATCAGATCTTTGTCTGATGCGGGGTTGGTGAAGATCTTCCATTCAGTAAGTTGACTTTTTGTCTTAATTACAGTGTCCTTTGCATGTATGAAGTAGTCTCCTGTGCCCATGTATTGCAGACTACTTTCTACTTTCTCTTTTATCAAGTTCAGCGTGGTCAAGTTAATATTGATGTCTTTAATCCATTTGGACTTGAGTTTTGTGCATGGCGATAGGTATGGATCTATTTTTATTCTTCTACAGGTTGACATCCAGTTATGCCAGCACCATTTGTTAAATATGCTTTCTTTCTTCCATTGTGTACTTTTAACTCCTTTGTCAAAAATCAGGTGTTCATAGGTTTGTGGATTAATATCCAGTTCTTCAATTTGGTTCCATTAGTCAACATCTCTGTTTTTGTACCAATACCAATCTGTTTTCATTACTGTGGCTCTGTAATAGAGTATGAAGTCAGGGATGGTAATGCCTCTGGAAGTACTTTTATTGTATAGGATTGTTTTGGCTATCCTGGGTTTTTTGTTTTTCCATATAAAGTTTTATTGTTCTCTCAAGGTCTGTGAAGAATTTTGTTGGGATTTTGATGGGGATTGCATTGAATCTATAGATTGCTTTTGGTAGGATTGCATTTTTACTATGTTGATCCTCCCAATCCATGAGCATGGGAGATCCTTCCATCTTCTGGTATCCTCTTCAATTTCTTTCTTCAAAGACTTAAAGTTCTTGCCAAATAGATCTTTCACTTCCTTGGTTAGAGTTACCCCAAGATATTTTATGCTATTTGTGGCTATCATAAAAGGTGATGTTTCTCTGATTTCCCTCTCTGCTTCTTTGTTCTTTGTGTATAGAAGGGCGACTGATTTTTTGGAGTTGATCTTGTATCCTGCCACATTAATAAAGGTGTTTATCAGCTGTAAAAGTTCTTTGGTGGAGTTTTTGGGGTCACTTATGTACACTATCATATCATCTGCAAATAACAAAAGCTTAACTTCTTCCTTTCCAATTCAAATCTACTTGATCTCCTTATGTTGTCTTATTGCTATTGCTAGAACTTCAAGCACTATATTGAAGAGCTATGGAGAGAGTAGACAATCTTGTCTTGTTCCTGATTTTAGTGGAATGGCTTTGAGTTTCTCTCCATTTAATTTAATGTTAGCTGTCAGCATGTTGTATATTGTTTTTATTATATTTAGGAATGAACTTTGTATCCCTAATCTCTCCAAGACCTTTATCATAAAGGGGAGTTGAATTTTGTCAAATGCTTTTTCAGCATCTAATGAAATGATCATATGTTTTTTTTTCCTTCAGTTTAATTATGATGGATTACATTGATAGATTTTCATATGTTGAACCTGTTCTGCCTCTCTGGGATAAAGCCTACTTGATCATAATGGATAATTTTTCTAATGTGTTCTTGGATTCGGTTTGCCAGTATTTGATTGAGGATTTTTGCATCGATGTTCATGAGTGAGATTGGTCAGTAATTCTCTTTCTTGGTTAAGTCTTTGTGTGGTTTTGGTATCAGGGTAACTGTATCTTCATAAAAGGAGTTTGGCAATGACTCTCTGTTTCTATTTTGTGAAACACGTTAAGGAGTATAGGTATTAGCTCTTCTTGGAAATTCTGGTAGAATTCTGCATTGAAACCATCTGGTCCAGGGCTTTTTTTTTTTTGGTAGAGAGGTTTCTGATGACAGCTTCTAATTCACAACTTATAGGTCTATTTAAAATGTTCACCTGGTCTTGATTTAATTGTGGTATATGGTACTTATCTTTAAAAAAAAAGTCCATTTCTTTCACATTTTCCAATTTTGTGGCATACGGGTTTTGTAGTAAGATCTAATGATTCTCTGAATTTCCTCTGTGTCTGTGGTTATGTCTCCCTTTTCATTTCTGATCTTGTTAATTTGCATGTTCTCTCTCTGCCGTTTGATTAGTTTGGATAAGGTTTTTCAATCTGTTGATTTTCTCCAAGAACCAGCATTTTGTTTCATTGATTCTTTGGATTGTTTTCTGTGTTTCTATTTTGTTGATTTCAGCCCTCAGTTTGATTATTTCCAGTCTTCTACTCCTCCTGGGTGACTCTGCTTCTTCTTTTTTTTTTTCTAGAGCTTTCAGGTGTGCTGTTAAGTCTCTAATGTGAGCTTTCTCTGTTTTCTTTAAGTGGGCACTTAGTGCTATGAACTTTTTTCTTAGCACTGCTTTCATTGTGTCCCATAGGTTTTGGGTATGATGTGTCTTTATCTTCGCTAAAATCGTCCTTAGCCCTCCTAAAATTCTCCAATGGTAAATGCATCTTACTTTGATGAAAAGTTTCGATAACTAGGACTAAGGGATTATTCTGGAAATGCAACATATGAAATGCTGACAGGAGTTGGAAAATGGGTTGCCAGAAATTATCAGTTGCACAATATACCTCCCACAGCCTGTCCACTTGTCAGGGATGTAGCTATAGCTGCCTGGATGAAAACTGATATAGGATCTGGCTTTGGGTCTAGTTATATTAAAAACTATACTAGACCTTCTCTGAGCCTCTGCTGATTGCATAGGGAGACTCAAAGATGCTTTTGAAAACCAAGTAAAGGGAATCAAATTCAAAAGCTCGCCAAAAATTAATCAGGGCTTGGAGGGATATATATATATATATCTATATATATATATATATATATATATATATATAGAGAGAGAGAGAGAGAGAGAGAGGGAGGGAGGGAAGAAATGTAGTTATATAAAATGTGGGAGCCTACAAACATAAGACCATAATTAACTGCTTTAGAAACATATACTGTTCAAGAACAAATGTCAGCAAAATGTTTCAATTATGGCTGACCTGGCCACTTCAAGAAACAATGTAAATTGCCTTTGTAACAAATTTATGCCCTAAATGCAAAGGAGGAAAGCACTGGTCTATGGAATGCCAAACTAAATTTGATAAAGACAGCAGTTCATTACCCAACAACTTTAGCAATATCAATGAATAACTGGGGATCCGCAGAGATTTCAGGGGCTTCCACATTACCCATCAAATGATAAGGAAGGAGCAGGTGGATATGGAAACTTAGCTTATCCGTGAGATTTCAAATTTGTATTAAAAGTATGTTTATTGAAGGTTAATTATAAATCAGTTTTATTTTAATAATGTAAGGGAAAATATAGAAAATGAATAGGCTTTGGATAGAAATGTCAGGTGGGGCACTGGCCTGTTATTCTCACCACATTGCTCGCTTCCTACACTGGACACTGAGCAGCCTCAGAGACACTGGTTCTGTGTGTAGTCTGTAAGTGTTCTCATAATGCCGGCTGGAAGGCTATAGGTTTCTCAAGGCAACTGTTGGTTTAAAACTGCTCTTTAATCATGGAAACGAACTGACAGCAATTTAGAGAAGCATTTGAGTTGGGTTTTTCATAACAATTGATAAATCTGAGTATCTTTGAGAAGTCAGTTCAGTTTGGATTATATATTTGGTGTCTAGCAATTCTTCACTTGTGCAAATATGTGAGCTTTCAGGCTTCAAATAATTTAGTGATGTACATTGTTTATCCTTTAAGAACTTACCAACAGTGCTTTATTTTCTCTCAAATTCCCTCTGTACTGAACTGCATATAATTTGATAGCATTTCAGTGTTGTTATGTGATCTCTGATATGCCAACAGCAAAATTTACAAGCATGAAATTGTCTTTGACTTCCAAACTGTCAGAACTTAGTTGTAAAAGCTACACACACACACACACACACACACACACACACACACACACTCACCCATGTCCATTTGTTCATTTGTCTATTTCAGAGTGATTGGGTAATACACACACACACACACACATATATCTTCATATACATATCTAATATACTTCCTCAACCATCACTCCTCCAACATGTAAGAAATAAAAAGAGCAACCTGTATGAAACTAATCAATTTATGGTCTTCTTTCAGGAATAGATCATGGAATCTAGGGGACAATGCTAGGTCCAGATGCATGAGAGAAATCCATAAACTAGAGAAGGATAAATTGCCAAGTTGAGAAGCTATCCCATCTGCGAAACCCCACCTTTCCTAACTGCTCTGTGCCTGGCATTGAACATTTTCTTGGCCCCTTTAATAATCCCTAATGCAGGCATGGTATTTAGTAACATCCATGTGTTTTGTGAGGATTAAATGGAGCAGAGGCGCACAGTGCTTAGGACAGTGCCTGCCCAGTGTTAACCACGCTCTAATGCATTGTTCTGTGATTTGTGTCATGTCAGATTCCCCCACGATTCTCTGCACTGTCACACTGTGTTATGTTTTGAGTCTGGACAGGAAAGCTCCAGGAACAATAAAATCAGAACAAAGAAAGGCAAAGCCCCCTACCACCTTCTGAGAGACAACAGGGCATCAGACAAAAGATATTGTACAGTAAACCTTTGCTCCTGTGAGGACAATATACAGACTGAAGAAACTGCAGAGAGGAAAAGCTTCCTCACACTCAAACTGAAATCTCAGCCCGTGTCTGCTCTACCTGCCTGGGCTGTCATGAGCATCTCTGGCCCAGTGTGCCCCATGCAGCTGCACAAGGCTCCCTCATGGACATAGAAACAATTCTGCACAGCAGGTGGCAATGAGAGCCTGCTTTCTCCCTGGATCCTGTCACCTTTCTTTCTCACAGTGGCAGAGGAACTCAGATCCTTCTCTTCAACCAACTTCCCTCCCCATTCCTACCTCACAGCCCCTCTGTCAAGGAGAAAGGCAGCTTCAGTCCACTGTGACTTGATGGAACACTTACCTGTGGAGTCTGTGCAGGGCTCAGGGTGGGTGTTCTCACACCACATCCAGGCTCTGTTTATCATCCTTAAGCCCTGTGTTCCCAGCAACTGTCACTGCTGTTAGGATGTCACCATCAGGAGTTTGGCTTCTTCAAGGGGCAAGGGCTCCTGATGCACATGTCCTTTCTGGTTGCCAGCTCTGCACACTCCCTGGTGGCCTGCCATTTGCTGAGGCTGAAACTTTCTGTTCCTAATTACAGTCCCTGTGTGGTGACAAGGAGGGCTGTGAGGATGAACAGCACCCTGGGTTCCTGGCTCCTGGGAAATTGTCCTCCACTTACCCCAAGTCAGTTAGTGAATTGGGAGAAACTTCTGAGAGGCTGAACACCAGGGCTGGAGAGATGACTCAGTCATGACTCAAAAGAGCAACTTTTGCTCCTTCAGAAGATCCAGTCAATTCCCAGCACCCTGTAACACATAACCCCGATTCCATAAAACCCAATACTTTTTTCTCACCTCCATGTGTATCTCAAAAACATGGTACATATACATGTATGCAGACAAAACACACGGTAAAAATGATTAATAAAAATAGTTAAGATAAAATGAATCAGTCTAATAAAGAACAAAAGTTTAGAGAAAAATAAAAAGAAGCTCAGTATACCAAGAACAAAGATGTTCAAGGTCGAGAGCCATTGGCTGGTCTTCAGGTGTGCTCATGGTAGAGCCACGAGGGACAGTTCCAAGTCTGTCTCTCTCTTGCTCTGAGTGCTGACTCTGTGCACAGCAGTCATCTCCCTCCCATCCCAAGTTCTCCCTTTCTCTTCTCCTTTCGATGTAAATCTCTTTAGGCTGATGTTCACTTTTTAAAAATAATGGGCTTCTGTCTGTTGAAGATGAGATTGTTTAGCTATTGCTCAGATTACACGGAGAAGGGTTATGTATATTTAACTCTAAGGCCCATATATCAGTCTGCGTCTCTAACAGCAAGCAGCTTGAGATATGAAGTCTTTAGTTCTCATTTTCTCTTAGACAGCAGAGGAGATCCAAGGAGAGAGCCTCCGACACACCTACCGTGCGCACAGTCAGTCATGAAGAGCACTTAGCTCACACTTCTCGACCTCCATGGCTCCTTTCCATTCCCAGGGTCTATTCACTTCCTGGTGTGAAGGAGTGCACTGGAGTGGTCATATCCGGGGACTAATATTCAGGAGACTGTTTTTCCCAACCATAGGAGCATCTGTGCTTGCGTTAGATGAGGTGGAGAAGTGAGACTGGGAGAGGAGGGATAGGAGAGATGAAGGCTTCTAATCTTGCTCAGAGACACCCTGTTCTGTCTAAGTACTGTCCCGAAAGGGAGGCTCTGGCCTTTCTGCTGCATCTCTTACTGAGACTTAGTGTCATCTCTGGACTGCTGGGGGCTGCTGTACAGACACATTTTCTCATTTTATTCTTCTTCAATCTTAGACATACCTGACTGTGACTTAGGGGTTCTCTCTAAAGTTAGGTGTGTGTGTGTGTGTGTATGTGTGTGTGTGTGTGTGTGTGTACGTGTGTTATGTAACACAAAATCACGTCATATAGTGTGTGCAGAGCACATGTGTAGCTTCCTCCTGTAGTGTGTAGGATATAATCTCTCCTAGACTATGGCTTCCAAGGTCTTCACTCTTGATGATAAAGAGTCTTTAAAGTCACGGTCATGCCCATTTCTGTACCGCTGCCTCAGTTTAGTTATTTCCTTAAACTTTCATTCAACCCCTCAGGTTTTTCTTCTTAAGCCATTTTTTGGATGTTTTTTAAATTTGGTTTATTAAGTTTTCCATTTAATATTTATTTTTTTTTCAAAATTTCGTATTTCTTGGTGAATGTCTAGTCTGTACTGTTGACTTTCTGGTCTACATCCTGAATTTACTGTGTGTTCTTTCCTGCTGCTTTTCTGAATCCTCTTGAAGGTCACTAATGATTAGAAAAACACCATTTTTGTTGTTTAGTATACCAAACATTTCTTTATTTTCATGTATAGTATGTTATGTGTGAAGAAGGAGACTCCAACGTAGATTTATAAAATCCTGTCTTTTTAGCCAGTCCATATGGGACCAAGCAAAAGAGTAATAAATAAATGAATAAATAAATAAATAAAACAGAGAAGGTGACCCACTGAAACCTAGAAACTCACCAAATTCAGATAAATAAATTTTCTAAACTACAATGATGCAGCCAGCAGCACAAAGCAGGACACAGCGGCAGCTGGAGAACAGTGAGGGTAAGGACCTTGGATAAATTTTCTGAATGAAGCGCTGAGATGGCCTCGTGCACAGGTCACCCTGGAGCTCTGTGATGAGAGCAGATCCTGAACACAAGAACAGAGATGCTCAAGACTGCTGGGGGACATCTGTCAGTGGAACTTCCAGCATTCTGGCCCCAGACATACACCTTTCTGTCTCAGGTAGAGAGGAAAGGTCCTCAGGTTCACCCTTCCGAGTTCCCTCATCATCCAAAGAGTGAGCCGCATGTGTGCTTCTGAGGGAAACTGACACATGCAAGTGAACCAAAGAACTGTCAGGTCCGCTCCCCACGATGGCTGTGGAGCAGACAGGCTGTGGCTAGTTCTACTAGCAGGTGATGTTTGTTTGGCAGTATGTGTATCTCCAGGGTTTGCAGAGTTCTTTTTACCATAAAATATTAGAGACACTTTAACATCTAAGTTGTCCCATGTCAGGGAGAAGCAAACCTACTGTGGAATCTCAGTCCCTGATACACAATTTCCACTTCCAACCTTCCACAATTATTTCATTTGACTCACGAATTGTCCTAGGTTTAATTATTTTTTGTTTAAGTTGACGTTTCTTTACAGATATATTTTTGTGTTCTGGTTTTAGCTAGATAATTGGGAAGAGAATACAGATGTGAGCAACACCCTTATGATTTCGACAGGAATGCTCTGTGCAGAAGACCTTTCCCGACGCTCTATCTTGAAGTCTTTTCTCTGCATGTCTACCCTGTAGTCTCGGAATCTGAGGTTCAAATGGGGTCTGTGGTTTGTCTTAAACTGCCTTTTACTCAGGATGGCAATGGGGTCCAATATCATTCTTTATATGTTGACTTCTCATTTTCCCAGAAGGACTTTTTGAAGTTTATTTTTAGGTAATTTTTTTTTATTTCTTGAGACTATTCTCAAAAGTATTGTTTTGCTGATTTTGTTTAAATATAGTTTTTATTAGAATGTAAAATATCTTTAGATTTGTTTACTGACCTTACACCCTGTTATTTGTCCCAAGGTCCATATTCCATCAAACAAAAGCATGGTCAACTCTAATCACAGCAATAGCCCAGTTCCTCATTCAACTTCTGTCTCAAGGTTTCTATTGCTGTGAAGAGATACCATGAGCAAAGCAACTCTTTTAAAGGAAAATATTTAATGGGGTGGCTTACAGTTTCAGAGGTTTAGTTCATATCATCATAGTGGATCATGGCGGCATGCAGGCAGAAAGATGCTGGAGCTGAGAGGCCCACATATTGATCCATAGGCAACAAGAAGTAAACTGACTCACTGGGGAAATGTTGAGCATATACGAACCCTCAATGTCCACCTCCATAGTGACACCTGTGCTCCAAGAAGACCACACCTCCTAATAGTGCCACTCTATTTCGTTTCAAACCACCACACCCTCCAATATCATGACATTAATTATTAATCAAAAAATGCCCCCACTGTCTTGCCTGTAGGTCAGTCTGATGGATGCACTTTCTTATTGTGGAATGTTAGTTTTAAAAGTGTTATATTCTTTCATGCTGTGGAATATTTGTTTAATGGTGCAAAGATGGGCTGCATTCTTTTATGTTGCATTGGTTTAACTCTGTAATTCTGTGTTACTTTGCCTGTCTAAAACATCTGATTGGTCTAATAGAGAGCTGAGTGGTCAATAGCTAGGCAGGAGAGAGAATAAATAGGAAGAGAGATCTAGACTCCAAAAGAGGAAGAGAAAAGAACAAGAGAAGGAAAGGAAGACACCAGAGGAAGACACCGGGGTCAGACACCCAGCCACACCACCATCCACAGAGTGAGAAGGAAAAAAAAGAGATATAGAATAAAGAGGGGTAAAAAGCCTAGAGGCAAAACACAGTTAATGAGAAATGGGATAATTTAAGTTAGAAAAGCTGGCTAGAAACAGGCCACGCTAAGGTCAGCCATTCATAAGTAAGAATAAGACAAAGTGTATTTATTTGGGAGCTGTGTGGCAGCCTCCAAAGAGTAAAACAAAACAAAAGAAAACAAAACTACATTTTCTCAGTTGAGATTCCTCTTCCCAGATGACTCCAGTGTGTGTCAACTTGACAGGAGTCTAAAGAGCACACTGGCACTCCCTGCCCAATTTGTGGACAGCTGTTCCACGAAAGAAGAGTCTCTTCTCCTCCCAGAAAATGTTTCCTGATTATGTCTCCCTGAAAAAAGGACTTTGTGAGTGTGCTAAGTTTGGTGGTGAGCTTGTCCTGACCTGTGGGTCTCCTTACCCCATCCAGTGGGAATAATTCAATCTGAAGGAGACAGCTATGCAGCAATGCCCCATGATGCAATCTGTTGGTGTGGAGACTGTGAGCTAGAGCCTCATGGGAACATCAATTCCTATCTTTCTGGTATCAAAGGAGTTGAGATTGTAAGGCTCAAAGCCCCTCTAACGACCTCCATTCCTTAGTGAAAGAGAACGAAATGTTTCCCTTGAAGGAAATCATGTAGTTGCGCCAGGGTTGCGAGGGCTGCTCACCATGGAACCTGTGTTGAGGGTGAGTGCTGGGTCAGGCCTCTCATGTCCTTTCAGGATTCCTGTGGTTCTTAGCTCTAAGAAAGCAAGGCAAAGACTTTAGTTGTCATTGTCACCATGTCAGGAAACTGCAGTCTTCCCCTAAAGTGCAATTTTCCTTATTCCTCCACAATGATTATATTTGCATGGCTCTGGAGTTATCCCAGCAGTCAAGTTTCTGAAACTAGCTTCCAGTTTCTCCAGACCTCCTCTGTCCACATTCTCAAGCTGTGAGCCAGCTCAAGGACCCTCTTCTGAGTCACAGAGTAGATGGTCACTGCCTCTTCCTCCTCAGGTCCTTCTTTAAACACTGGCACAGACAGATATGGAGAATGCTGAGGATTCTGTCTTCTGATAAAGTTCCAACCAGGGATCTGGACAGATGAGAGTCACCTTGCTTGTGTAAACCACAGGCACTTCAAGGTCATTGGTGTATTTGGCAGCTTTATTCCTTGTACACTAAACTATCAATGGGACTCCAAATCTTGATTGGCTCACCACCCCCATTTCAAAAAGCCAACAGCCTCATCTACAGCTTTAAGGAAGCTTGTACAGTTCATCTACCTTAGGGATGCTTCTGTCTGTCATGTACTGTCCCACCTGGAGGGCCTTTCCAGTTGCTGATGCAATGCACTGTAAATAGCTGTGGGCACAGGGCTGAGAGGAGGTGAGAGGAGCATCTCCAGTGCAGAAGTGAGAGCCGTGCTGGCCTGGGATGTGGCTCCTGGTCACCGGTCCTGTCCTGGATTAAACCTCCTGGTTGCTGCTCTAGCATAGGAGTAGTCTCCAGGTCACCCTTTATCAGGTGTTTCTGGTGTGAATCAATGAGCGTTACTAAGTAATATAATCTGCACAAAAAGAGGTAAAAACTCTTGTGCCATAAACAAAAGAATGAGGAACTCTAGGATCTTCTGTCATACACTCCGAGTGAGTGTGAACTGGGCTTGGATTCAGCATCTGCATTATTAAGAGAGCGTTTTGATGGAGTGGAGAGAATGGACAGACCAGCTTTTTAATTTGTCTTGTCAAATAGATAATTTTTTTATTGTTTGATGGTGTTTTAGTAAAAACTAGTTTTCCCATATATTTACATTGTCTGATCCTTTTACTGATTCAGGCTCCATACTAAGCCCATATTTATGCAGACTATCTTGAGTCATATCATATATGATTGTAGCTCTTCCTCTTTGGAGGTCACCATCAGGATATCAACATGTATACATGAATAATATAAGCTGAGGAAAGGCTCACCTCACAGCTCTATAACCTTTCTACACAGTATTAACATTACATCAGGGAGTTTTACATACTTTGAGGTAATCCAGTCTATTGATATCAGAGCTGAAGTTCATTATGGTTGAGTGAGGAAACAGAAAAGGTGAAACACATCTTATCATCAGGATGAATATGTATGGGGTAAAAGCAATCTTTCAAACCCAAAACTATTAAAGGCCAAACTTTAGGAATAGGGGTGGCTGTAGGTAAACGAGGCTGTAACGCTCCCTTTGGTCACATGGTGGCAGTAATATTACACAAACCAATCAGGAATTTCCACTTACCAGATTTCTTTTTAATTACAAGAACAGAATTCCAGGGAGAAAAAGTGATCTATGTGCCCATTCTCCAATTGTTCTCTGATTCTGGTGAGGCACCTGTAACTTATCACTAGAAAGGGGGCCATTAAGGAGTCCAGACAGGTTCGCTGAATTTCCATGTAATTTTTACAGGTGGTGCTTTCTCAATGTTGCTTAATCTCATTAGAGCACATAGTTCCTAACCCTGTCATGGTTGAATTTAATCCATGACAGTCTGACGCAGGCTATTAGATAACACCGTGAGCACCAAGATTATATTATTTGGTGGGAAAACCTACTTGTAGCTGTAGTGTGAACTATCCCTAACACACACCTTTTATCTAAGAGCTTTCTGCTTCAATATTGTCAACAGGATTAAATAAAATTAACCATAGTCCAAGAGGAGGAGTTAGCAACCAGTTTACAAGAAAAAAAGACCCATAAAGAGTAACAGGAAATCAATAAGACTGAGAGAGAGATGCACAGGAAGTAGGAGGGAGGGACATCTGGTTGGAGGTTTTTTTTCTTTGAGATAGCATAGGAGAAAGCTCTTTTTCTGGGATGATGATGAAGCAGTTGGGTGCTTTCTCTGCTTCTCCGAGCTAGTAGGTTTTCATTTCAGCATCTGACTCCCAAGTTCTTATTGGTCAAATAGAACAATGGAGACTTTGTTAAAGACAACAAAAGACTGTTCCAGGTGCAAGTTTTCCATAATTATAATAGAGACATCAGCTCCAGAATCAATTAAACTTTTAAAAGTTTTTTCTTATTTTTATGTCCAAAGTGATTTATAATTTTCCTTTAATATGGTGCTTAAAGCTATAGTTTTATTTATTAATACCAAATCATCCCCCACAAAGTACCTTTTTATGCAAAAGGACTAAATCACCATGTACTTTTTTTTCCTCCTGTTTTAGTTGCCAAACAGTACTGGGATCATGACTATAATTTCTCCTATTATAATCTTTATCAATAAATCCTGTATGATCTGTAATTTCTTTCATAGATAAACTATTGTGAGCCAATAGATTTTCAACTGTTCCAGACAGTATGGGTCCCCAATATCCTGTGTATAATGTAAAAGGCCATTGAAAGGGGGAAACGGCATGTCTATGAGACAATGAATATCAATAGCACCATTTCCTTGAGTAGCAGCCTATAATAAAAGAATAGAATTGATTACAGTAAGAAGATGGTACAAATATTATCATGCTTGGATTTAATCCTCTAATTTTATGAGGCTTGTGGGAGGGCCTTTAATCCATTTCCCAATTATTTGCTGATATTGCTATTGTTGCTAGGTAAAGACTTAACATATTTAGTTTGGCACTTCTGTAGACCAGTGCTTTACTTCTTTGCATTCAGGGTATAAACTAGCTCCTTGACTATGAGCATTCATTTTTTACAAAGGCAATTTACATTGTTTCTTTAAGTAGCTATGCATTTTGCTGACATCTGTTTTTGAACAGCATATGTTTCTAAAGCAGCTAATTTTTTGTTTGTAGGTCTCCACATTTCTGCATAAGTACATTTCTTCTCTCTCTCTCTTTCTCTGTGTGTTTGTGTCTGTCTGTCTGTCTGTGCCTCTCTTCTATCTCTAAGTCCTGATTATTCCTTAGCAATATTCATTGACTTTATCAAAGCCAGTTCTTTTAATAATTGCTTTTTAGTTTGATTCTCTTTACTTGTTTTTCAATAGCATCTTAGAGTCTCCCCATGAAATCAGCAGAGGCTCAGAGAAGGACCTAGTATCAGTTTTCATCCAGGCAGCTGTAGCTACACCACTGACATCTGGAAGGGCTGTGGGATGTATATTGTGCAGCTGATATTTTGTTGCAACCCATCTACCAACCCCTGCCAGCATCTCATATGTGGCATTTCCAGAATAACCCCTTAGACCTAGTTATGGAAACTTTTCATGGACGTCAGGAGTGTAATCCACCTTTACCATTGGAGAATTTGGGGAGGGCTAAGAACCATTTTATCAGTTATATAAAAATCATGCCAATCATTGTGTAGTATTGTCCGAAACAGTAAGATATTCATAACAACAATGAACAGTACCATAGGAAGCACAAGTCTTTAAAAAATTCTCTTATTTTTTTGTATGCATAGATCAGTCCCTTATTCGGTCATCATCAGCGAAGGCTTCTGTTACGGGAGGTCCTCCCACTCCTCCAGCCTATTGCCGCTGAGATACCAGCCCCTTGGGGCGTGGTCTCTCTCCCTTTAAAAAAGCGGCCACTTCCCTCTCCTCGCTCTCTTCACTTCCTGCTCCGCCGGTGACTTGACTTCCTTCCTGGTTACGCAGAGGGCTGACAGTGATCTGTAAGTTTTTTCCCCTTTAAATAAATACCACCCTATTAATCATAATTCCAAACTGGTGTGGCATTGTTTGTGACTTACGCCTTCATTTGGCGCCCAACGTTTGGTTTTAGAACCTCTCCCGGCTCACAGCCGCGAGTTCGGCTTGGCGGCCGGAAGTTCGGCTTGGCGGCCGCAAGTTCGGCTTGGCGGGCGCTTGTTCGGCTTGGCAGGAGCCCTTGCTTCCTCAGCCGCTGCCTGTGGATTTAAACTCCACAGGCCCGCGTAGTCTCTGCCCGCGTGATTTGCTCTTTTCTGAGTCGTTTTCAAATCTCCCTTGCAAGGACAGCTCTTAAGTGGCGCGAACCAGAGCACGCGGTTGCTGAAAGCTGCAACCCCTCAGGGTGACTCTGTCACGTGGAGGCATAAGTAGCTTCCAGATTGCTCTTCTCTACCCCTGGATTCTAGGTTTCTGGTTCCATCTCTGGAATTGATTTAATTACATTTACTTTGTTGAGCAACTTACATTTTCCAGTTTTTAACAAATACTAGGCGGACTCTGAAACAGGACCGTGTTTTCGTCGAGACTTGGCAACAGCGCCACCTGCTGGATAATAGGTAATATGGCAGTTCTCGTTTCCAACGCGAATTTTACTGTTCTGGTTACCAATACAATGGGTTATATCATGCAAGGTTTATATGACTATGGGGATAACTTAATTTACTGGTTACTAGGTTTTAGTATTCTTTTGCATGTTCTATCATTTAGGAAGATCATGGCACTCCTAAGAACCATACAATCTTTACTAGAAACTCATACAGGTCAGGAGATTAAGGATTCAAAAGAGACAATAATAAAAAGACTTGAAATGATTGAAGAAATGATTGGAGCTGGTGAACAGAGTAATAAGGCACAAGGACAGGATACAATGCCAACACCAGCTATTAGAACTGGCTTACCAAAGGTTTTAGCAGCATACCCTATACTTAATTCTGACAAAGCGTCAACTTCTAAAGGCTCAAAGGGAGTCAGAGAAGCTAGATGGACGCCAATAGCAATGAATGATCTAAAAGAAATTAAGCAAGCTATTGTTAATTTTGGCTTGCACTCTGCATACGTAAAGGAAATGATAAGGACTTGGGCTTCTAATGCTAGAGCTACCCCCCATGATTTCCATCAGTTAGTGTCTGCAGTTTTAGATAATGGACCTTCCTTGATGTTTGGAATTTATTTCAGAGAAGAATCCAAACATATGGAACAGCAAGGAAGAGCAAAAGGTATTGAGGTTTCCCAAGATCAAATTCTTGGTGCAGGAGAATATGCTGATCCACAGGTCCAAGCTCTTTATGATGATGAAGTACTGTGTCTATGTCACCAAGCAGCTTTAAATGCTTGGAATAGGATACAAGATCCAGCAAAAAGGGTTGAATCATATACCAGAATTAGGCAGGGACAGAGAGAACCCTTTATTGACTTTTTGCAAAGATTAATTAAGGCTCTGGACATAGGGGTAACAGACCCAGAAGCTAGACGAATACTTCTTGAATCTCTAGCTTTTGAGAATGCAAACATAGAATGCAAAAAGATAATTGGGCCTTTAAAGTCTAGATCAGCACCTATGGATGAATGGATTCAGCATACGATGAATGTTGAGACGTTTAGCTATAACGATGAATCTTGGGTAGGAGAAGCGATTTCCACAGCAATGAGGAGACATCAAACTGCCAGGTGTTTTAATTGTGGTAAATTAGGACATCTGAAAAGGGATTGCAGGCACAGAATTTCTAGGAATATTATCTCCTCTGGGAATGACAAAGATAGGAGACCTAGGCCTTCAGGTATATGTAGGAGATGCGGTAAAGGCCGACATTGGTCCAATGAATGCAGGTCAACAACAGACAAACAAGGCAACCCGATACCGTCGGGAAACTCCTTGAGGGGCCTCTCGCAGGCCCCCAAGCCAACAGTGGCCCAGTCATTCCCAGTCACAGTGGAGAACGTGCCTCACCAAGAAAATTAAAAGCTCCAATTTCTGCTGTAAAAAGTAATACTGGTCTAAATGATGAAATCCATGTGGAGGATGAGTCAAAAAACCCAGTTGGACAGAGTAAACGTATATTTTGGCAGACTTCTATTAATGATCAAAGACCAAAGCTAAGAGTCTGTATAAATGGCACTTTTATTGAAGGCTTATTAGACACAGGTGCGGATGTAAGTATCATTACCCCAGAATCTTGGCATCCGAATTGGCCTCTTAAAGAGGTAGATGTTCAGTTCCTGGGAATTGGAACCCTATCTCGTGTAAAACAAAGCACAAGATGGGTTGAATGCATAGGGCCCGAAGGGCAAATAGGAAGACTAAGGCCATATATAGCCAATATTGCCATAAATTTATGGGGCCGTGACCTGCTACAGCAATGGAATACCCAGATTAACATTCCTGTAGTTCCAGGAACCCATAATTCTGGGAAGGATATGATGAGGTATTATGGAAAAAGGTCACTAGCCATTCAGGCTGTACAAGAACATACAGCAAATACCAAACCTTTAGAGGTACCAACAGCCCTACCTTTAAAATGGCTAACTGAGAAGCCAATATGGATCAAACAGTGGCCTCTAGCTGAAGATAAACTACAGGCATTGGAACAGCTGGTGCAGGAGCAACTAGATGCTCACCACATTGAAGAATCAACCAGCCCTTGGAATTCTCCTGTGTTTGTTGTAAAAAAGAAATCTGGTAAATGGAGAATGGTGACAGATCTAAGAGCTGTCAACAAAGTAATTCAACCTATGGGCTCACTACAATCTGGAATTCCTTTGCCTTCTCTGTTACCAAAAGGATGGCCTCTTATAGTTATTGATTTGAAAGATTGTTTTTTCACTATACCGTTACAAGAAAAGGATAGAGAAAAATTTGCCTTCACAGTGCCTACTTATAATAATTCTCAGCCCAATAGGAGATATCAATGGACTGTCCTCCCACAGGGTATGCTCAATAGTCCTACACTGTGCCAATATTTTGTAAGTAAGCCATTGGAAATAATTCGTAAACAATTCCCCAAGTCCATTATTTATCATTACATGGATGACATCTTGTTATCTGATTCAAATAAAGATACTTTAGAAAGGATGTTTGAAGAAGTAAAGAAAGTCTTGCCTAGGTGGGGATTACAAATTGCCCCTGAAAAGATTCAAAGAGGAAACTCTATTAATTACCTAGGTTACAGAATAGGGTTAGAGAAAATTAAAACGCAAAAGGCACAAATTAGGAGAGACCGCTTAAAGACTCTTAATGACTTCCAAAGATTGTTAGGAGACATTTCCAGTCTACGACCAGCTGTTGGGATAACACCTGATCTAATAGTTCATTTAAACAAAACCTTAGATGGTGATAAAGATTTGAATAGTCCAAGAGAACTGACAGCTGAAGCAGAAAAGGAACTGACAATGATTGAGGAAAAATTACAGGAGGCACATGTGGATAGGGTGAACCCAAATCTTAGCTGCATCCTAGTCATATTGCCTTCCAGAATTTCTCCTACAGGGATTCTAATGCAGAGGGAAGATATTATTTTAGAGTGGATATTTATACCTAATAAACCAAGTAAAAAATTAAAAACTTATGTGGAAAAAGTCTCTGAATTAATTATAAAAGGTAAGCTGAGACTTCGTCAACTAGCAGGTATAGACCCAGCAGAAATTATAGTGCCTTTTACTACTGAAGAAATAAAAAAGTTATGGGAAGACAATGAACCGTGGCAAAGAGCTTGTGCTAATTTTTTGGGAGAAATTAATAGCAACTATCCCAAAAGTGGTAGACTTAACCTCATAAAAAGAACTTCTTGGATTCTTCCTAGAATTGTACGTGATGCTCCAATAACTGGAGCCCGTACGTTCTATACTGATGCAAATAAATCAGGGAAAGCAGGTTACAAGTCAGATGAATTGAGTAAGGTGGAACAAAGCCCTTATAATTCTGTCCAGAAGGCAGAATTATATGCCATTCTTATGGTGCTAAGGGATTTTAAAGAACCTCTTAATATAGTTACAGATTCACAATATGCAGAAAGAGTTATCTTGCATATTGAAACCGCTGAATTTATACCAGATGACACAGAGTTGACTTCATTGTTTATCCAGGTACAAGACATAATCAGGAACAGGCTTTGTCCGATGTACATAACACACATCCGTTCCCATACAGGTCTGCCTGGTCCTCTAGCCCAAGGCAATGCTGAGATTGATCAATTATTGATTGGAAGTGTGTTGCAGGCCTCAGAATTTCATAAGAAGCATCATGTCAATAGTAAAGGCCTAAAGAAAGAATTTTCCATTACTTGGCAACAAGCTAAGGACATTATAAAGAGATGTCCTACTTGTTCTTTCTATAATCAAACACCGTTGCCTGCAGGGAGTAACCCAAAGGGCACTAAGAGAAATGAAATCTGGCAGATGGATGTGTTCCACTTTATAGAATTTGGTAAATTAAAATATGTACACCACACCATAGACACGTATTCAGGTTTTCAATGGGCTACTGCCCTGAGCTCAGAAAAGGCTGATTCAGTAATCACACATTTATTGGAAGTTATGGCCATCATGGGTATACCTGCGCAAATAAAGACAGATAATGGTCCAGCATATGTATCTAAGAAAATGAAACGCTTTTTTGATTATTATAATATAAAACACATTACAGGTATACCAAATAATCCTACAGGTCAGGCAGTTATAGAAAGATCAAATCGTACTATAAAGGATATGCTGAACAAACAGAAAGGGACCGAAAATACCCCCAGAAATAGATTACATAATGCTTTATTAACCTTGAATTTTCTTAACGCTAATGAGAAAGGAACGACAGCAGCAGAGAGACATTGGATAATGGAAAAGTCTGCTGAACTAAATCAACCGATTTATTTCAAAGATGTGCTGACCTCTCAGTGGAAGCCAGGAGATGTGCTACGTTGGGGAAGGGGTTTTGCTCTTGTTTCCACAGGAGAAGAAAAATTGTGGATACCATCAAAATTAATAAAGTTTCGATTTGAAGAAGAGAAACCTCTTGGAAAGGAGAAATGACAACTCATCCACAATGATGATATTCATACAGGTGGTAAGAAAAACATATAGAATGGGGGCAGGGTTCTGTTCTTATCTCCACAGGAAAACACTCATCTTTGAGAAATTCAAGGGACCCTGGATGTTTGGATACTGACAGATGGAAAAATACCTGCCCGATAGGAAATATCAAGAAAACTGAATGGGTCGTGTAAGTAATATTAAACCATATTTCTAAATTTATAAAGCTGGTTTTGAAGTTGGACTCTGGCTCAGTCCCTCTCCAATTCCAAGCCAGTTAGTAAGAGAAAAACCCAGAGTTTCTGGAGTTTCTGTCTCATGTCAAGAGCCATGATGTGGGACAGAAAGAAATATGAGTTTAGAAAACATCTTTGCTTTTCTTCATATCTATCATACTTTTCATTGAATATATCTATCATGTCTTTCATTGAATATATATATATATATGTCTATATGATTAATGCTTAAGTTTTTCATAATGAACAATGAGTTTTTCCTGAAGTGACATTTGAAGTTTCCAGGAAGAAGATGGGGCCCCATAACAACAACTCCACCTGGTTGATATGACGTCATGATACTGATAGCGCTACAACAAGACCTGCTTTGGGTACCAGCTGCACAAGACAGTTCCAACTTGGTTAGCTGAAATGGTGCACATCTTATATAACATTTTGGCCAGACCTGCACAAAATACTCAGAGACTATTGGCAATTTTAAAAGACATTGATCTTGAAATTTAACCATCATTTTACTTTCACAGGATCCCCCAGAAAGAACGTCGCCCCCATGACAGCTGGAAGTAATTCTAGAGGACGACGTCCCCTCTCCCAGTAAAGTTTGCCCTTGGGTTTAGGGACATCATTTAGGGGTTGATTATAATTAGTATACGATTGAGGGTTGGGGGAGGAATTTTATAAGCTCAGGGATCATTTTGAAAAAAAAAAAAAGAGGGATGATGGGATAATAGATTTGTAATTGTGAGTTACTGTTTTTAGACAAATATATTGGTATAGATTCTTATATATTGATACAAAGTTAAATTATATTGACTATTGGATGCATGCATGTTTCTACCTTGTTTAAAACATTTTTATGTATTGACATATATTGTATTGTATATATTTACCATATTGCTGTGTACATTTCTACCTCTGATTAAGATACTTATATAATGTTTGTGTATTGATATATATTTACCTACTGCAATGTATATTTGTACATTGTTTATATTTGGAGGTCATTGTCCTCATTTGTTTCACAGTTGTTTATTGTCTTAATCTTTAAGTTAGATAGATATTGAGAATTATATAGACTAATAGTCATCTAAGTTTGTCATTTATAATTAGACTAATCAGGTTCTTTAGATATATAGAGATTATACTCAGTATAGATAGATAATCTTCAACTTCTTCAAAGAGCTGTAGAAAATGGCCTTTAATCTAACTCAGAGTTTTGTGGTAGTGAGACACAATTGCTCCTGGCAACACCACTCTATTCCCGAGAGAATGTTGAGCACCAAAGACACTCCACCTGGAGCCTTTCCTTTTGGCAGAACTGGCCTTGGGGCAAAGAAATGCCCATACCTCAACCACTGACAAAGTTACAGAGCGTGCATCAATGGATAAAACAGGGCTGTCTTATCCTGCCAAGACAGGGTAAGATAGTTTTGAAAAGTTGCTTGCCTTTGAAAATGGTGTGTCAGTTATGTTAGGCCTTAGCCAAAGTTGGTTGCTTCAACGCTGCTAATGTGACTTTGGGTGATTGCCTAGGTAGCTAGTTGTCTCTGTGATTTGTTGCATGTTTTGGAAGTTGTTTTACTGAACTTCCTAATTACCCAGGTAACATTATTTCCCTTCTCAGATCTTTGATGGGGTTGAAGACTATATAAATGTAGTTACTTTCTCTCATGACTTGGCCAAGTTATTTATTATACAAGACCTAAGCTAGTTAGAATAGGATATTTGTACTTATTGTATATAATTTCATAGTAGGTTTAGAACTCTCTTATTTAAACAAAAGGGGGAGGTGTTACGGGAGGTCCTCCCACTCCTCCAGCCTATTGCCGCTGAGATACCAGCCCCTTGGGGCGTGGTCTCTCTCCCTTTAAAAAAGCGGCCACTTCCCTCTCCTCGCTCTCTTCACTTCCTGCTCCGCCGGTGACTTGACTTCCTTCCTGGTTACGCAGAGGGCTGACAGTGATCTGTAAGTTTTTTCCCCTTTAAATAAATACCACCCTATTAATCATAATTCCAAACTGGTGTGGCATTGTTTGTGACTTACGCCTTCAGGCTTCTTGAGTAATAGATGGCAATAGATTCAGGGAAACACAGCCAGACAGAACTTGGAAGAGTATCAAATGGGAAGACGCTATCAAAGACTCCTCCCTCAGAGTTCATGGAACTCCTCAGAAGACAAGGTGGATACAATGGAAGAGGAAAAGAAATGACTATAGTCTGAATCCCAATAAGTCCAATAGGTTCCAATCTCATCCAATGTTTATTTACCCAGTTTCAGAATGAATAAAAGGGATCAATATACTTAGAATATGGCAGAAATCTCACATTGATCCTCCGACCTGAAGAGTGAGGGCTATTGTGATTGAAAAGGCTAAATTGAAGTCTTTAGTGATGTATCTTCCAAGGAAAGTGGTGAATTGAAAACAGTATCGCATTTTTAGAATAACTGCAGAAATTAGTGTCACCATCAAGTACTTGAAAGATGCAGGGGTGCTGGTTCCAAACACATATCCCTTTCATTATGTCCACGTTCAATCGCTGATAAACATTCTGACTTTGTTGAAATTGCACTGGAAATATCAAGCTGATCTCATGGGGGCTGGGAAGTAGTTGATAAATGAATTCATTTTCCCTGCCATGCCCTAGCTTGTCTGGGTTCTAAACTTAACTTTTCCATGGGCTCTCCTAAGTCCTCATTAAGAAATGCCAAGATTTCAAGATTAATTTGATGATCAAATTCCTCATCCATGCTTTAGGGAAATAGCTTGTCTGGGTTCTAAACTTAACTTTTCCATGGGCTCTCCTAAGTCCTCATTAAGAAATGTCAAGATTTCAAGATTAATTTGATCATCAAATTCCTCACCCATGCTTTAGGGAAATCTTCAAACAAGGGAGGGGACATATCTGAAAGAGTCTCCAGTAACAATTTTAAGGTTTCATCATCCAGCTTATAGTCATGAAAACAATTAGCCATCTCTTTCTCATGATTGATAATGCCCTTATCTTCCCTAAGTATTTTTATAATCATCAGATTAATGCCCAAGTGACCCAGAATTGAATGGTTATCTTTTCACCTTGTTTATATTTCTTTTCAGTGTGTTTTTTGGACTCTGTCCCATACTTCCTCATCTAATTTTTCTTTTTCTGAAAACCGGGGCTTATACTCACAAAAAAATTGAAAGAAATTTAATAGTTGTGGTTTTTATAAAACCTCTTTTCTTTAAAAAAAATGAAGCAGAAACTCAACATAAGACTATTCCTTCCCTGGTTTCTACCCCATTATTCTCACCACTCTCTGATTTCATAGCCAATTTCAGGTCCCTTTTCAGGGACCACTTGCCACTCTCCAGAGTTAGTGGGACCTGGGAGAATGAGGTGGACTGGAGTCTCATGCAAGAGCCAACTTTATTCAGAGCAGCAGACAAGTTACACTCTGAGGGTAAGAAAGTTCACATGAGGTCACGCTGAATACAATGGCAAAGACAAGCTGAGCATGACAAAATCAAGTTCTTCACAGAAGCACACAAAGGACTTTTTAAACATTTAAATGATTATCAATAAAACGTAATAAGCAGCAATCAGAAATAAACCCACTCCTTTCTGCTCTGCCTGGACAGACAAAGAAAATTTCTGTGATTTGGAGAAACCGAGAGAGAACATTTTTGTTGTGTTTTCTTGGGGTGTTTCCTCAAGCACTCAGAACTCTCAAACTACTATATTCCTGGGTCATGTTCTTTAATGGAGGGAAGGGTTTGTTTGGTTTACACTTCCACACAACTGTTTATCATCAAGGAATCAGGACAGGAACTCACCCTGTGTAGGAACCTGGAGGCACAAGCTGATACAGAAGTTATGGAGAGGTGCGCTTACTGGCTTATTCACCATGGTTGCTCAGTCTACATTGTATAGAGCCCAGGACCATTTGCCCAAGGATGGCACTACACTAAAGGACTGGGACTCCCCCATCAATCTCTCATTAAGAAAACACCCTACATTTGGATATTATGGTGGCATTATCTCAATGGCGGTTTCCTCCTTTTAGACAACTCTAGCTTGTCTCGAGTTGACAGAACTAGCCAGTCCATGGCCAAGGGCACCATGAAGCAGTGACTGTAGCCCACAGAATACCTTTGGCACAGTAGAGTGGTAGCCTTCTCTATGGTACTGGTAATGAGACAGTTAGAATTTCATAGGAATGTGGAGGCCGTTTTCACAGCTTCACCTAAGATTCCAGTCTCCACTTCTTCCTGCCAAAGCTGCTAATTGACTTGGGGAGTGCATAGGAGGTAGAATCTTTTTTTAAAAAAAAATATTTATTTATTTATTTAGTATACAATGTTCTGTCTGTATGCCTACAGGCCAGAAGAGGACGCCAGACCTCATTACAGATGGTTGTGAGCCACCATGTGGTTGCTGGGAATTGAACTCAGGACCTTTGGAAGAGCAAGCAATGCTCTTAACCACTGAGCCATCTCTCCAGCCCCCAGGAGGTAAAATCTTGATTGAGGCTTGGGACCTTTTCTCATACAGACTTTTTTGTAGGTTGTCACCTGCTGAGCCAGAATTTCTGGTCATGCAGGTGCGTTTTAGCCTCCCATGACCTATAAATTACAATGTAATCTGGATATCCAAGTAAACTGGCCCACTCAACTCAGCTTAGATGAACCAATTCCTTGCACAGTTTTTACCCTGATCTAGGGCCAATGATTTTTTTTAATGTCTTCCTAGGAAGTCACATGACAGGGAGAATTTGAAGGTGAAGACTGGCAAGCTCTGAGTAGCCACCCCTTCATATTTTCGCTTATATGGAGAAACCAGACACAAGCATGAACACCTCACAAATATGAGGTAGTTTCTGAGGGCTGTAGGCTGCACACCACACTCTGAAGGCTCTATTCTCTGTTCTATTAGGTTCAACTTACTAGTAAAATCATGTGGTATATTTGTCTGTATGCAGATGACCTATTTCACTTAGCATAATGTCCACAGGTCCACATTGGTTAGAAACAATGTGTCCAGAATAAGGAAATAATCAAGTTATTTACACTAATCTATCTGTCTAATCTTACGTGCTTTACTTGAAGGGCATAACTGAATCCAATTTCCCGGTTGCCTTCACTATCCACTATTTATTTAGAATTTTCATCATGTGTTATAATTTTAATTATTGTTCTGACCAAGTTTTGTTTCATTTTTTTAAATTCTATTCTTTTTGGGGGGAAATTCACAATATCAACTCTATATGCCACTCAGAGTTCAGACCATCCTGGTTCATACTGAGTCAACAGTTATGTATATCCTATATTCCTTTTTTAATTTCAAATTAAAGAATTTGTGTGTGTGTTCTTGTGTGTATGTCTCAACAGGAATATGGAGGTTATAGGGCAGCACATGGGAGTCAGTTTTCTTCATCAGAGATGGATCACCTTGTCTGACGTCTAGGCAGAAACTTTTACCCACTGAGGCTTCCCTCAAGATTCCTCTCTCTTCTTTTTTTCTTTTACTTTTACTTTTTTCTATTTTTCCTTTTCTTTTTCTTTTTTTTTTTTTTTTTTGGTTTTTCAAAATAGGTTTTCTCTGTAGCTTTGGAGCCTGTCCTCCTGGAACTAACTCTTGTAGACCAGGCTGGTCTTGAATTCACAGAGAACTGACTGCCTATGCTTCCTAAGTGCTGGGATTAAAGGTGCGCACAAACACCACCTAACCACCTCTCTCTATTCTTAACACTGAACAATTTTTTCATCATTCAGATTTAATACATCTTTCTTCACTCCTTCTCTGTGTTCCTGCATCGCTTCCTTTTGAGTCAAATTACACAGACTGACTGAGAAAGTGTTCATTAGTCTGGTCCTCTATGTAACTGGGACTCAGAGAAATAGTAGATGTTCCCTACAAACAAATCACATTACATGAGAAATGTAAGAAGGAGCTGGAGGGATGGTTAGGAGACCTGCTCCTCTTGCAGAGGACCCTGGTTCCTTACCCAGCACTCACATCTAGGACCCATGACTGCCTGTAGCTCTAGCTCCCTGTGGTCAGTGCCCTCTTCTGGTCTGTGTGGGGAACTGTACAAACGTGACACACACACTGAGAAACATACATAAAATAAATTTTATAATTGAAAAACAAGCTATTTAATAATATGTATCACAATACAATACACATCACTTACTTAAATAATTTGTATATACTGTGCAACCAAGCAAAATATAAAAAACTTATATATCATTGTAAAATAAAGCAATGTGGAGCCCAAAATTATACAGGAGTTTATTCAGATATGACAGAGCAGTTTTTTTTAAAAAAAGGCATAAACCCACCTCTAGGAATTCTATACTTTCATAATCAATGATTATATCAATAAGTAGTTTTCAGGATGGGTATATCAGATTCTTAGAACCATGTCAATATCTTATTGTGTGGATCTAAGTTAAGAAATCAAGCAGCGAATCCTTCACTTAAATGGATGTAGAATGAGATCCTTTTGCAGCTCTTTGATGACAAAGAGCTGGATAGTGTTGTGGAGAGCAACCAGGCATTAACAAAGGTCAGCTGCTAACAAGCCTCAGTCTGCTTCAATCACATTGCATTTTAATCTTGCAAAAAGGGAAATCCACATCTTTATTCAACAGAGAAATTACAAATAGATATAATGAAACTTCACTATGTATTCCTTATCCAGTTTATCCCATATGGACAACCTTAATTCCTGCAGAGAACCTTCATGAATATAAGACCACGGAAACATTTCAGTGCATTTAGGTTCTGTGACTGGCTGAGAGCACAGGCTTGTCTTCCAGAGGACTCGGGTTTAATTGCTAGCCACCACACTTAGATTCAGAGCAAACTTTCTAACTCCAGTCGGTCACAGAGCATTTCACAATCTCTCCAATCCTTTATAGGAACTAGGCATGGATGTGCTACATGGACATAATACAGGTAAATTATCCATGCACAATACAAATATAGGAATGAAAAAGTCCCTTCAAAAGAGAGGAAAATTAGAGAATAGGATTTCTTTTATCACTGTAATTTTCTAAGATCTCTCTCAGGTCAAGGCTGTAAAGTCACCAGGAAGATTGCGTGAGAATATACACATGCCTAATCTGTTTTCTGAGAATTTTGTCTTGTCCACAATATTGCAGAACTGAGAATTTTTTCACACTCATTGAACAGAAAAATAAAGGAGGTAGTTTCTCAATTTCTCCCACTGAGCATGCCAACACTCAGGCAGAAATCAATCCCTGTGAATCAGCACAAAGGGGCTAAAAGTTGCATAACCAAGGGCCAGAAAATTTTGAACATTTGGCATCAAAGATTTTTCTGCTAAAGAGAGACTTAAAAATAGAGAAACAGCACAGTCAGTCCAATAAAGAAAAAAAAAACAGAGCATCAGAAGGAGGACACTCTGAGCAGCTCTCAGCTCAGGGGGAGTTCTGTAAAGCAGCTTGGAGTTCTGAAGGTGGAGGAAATGCTGGTGGTGCTTGTGGAGAAGAAGTACCATGTAGCCACTGGCCCCTCCCATGGCTCCCTGAAACACAGCATCTCTCAGAACCATAAAGGGAAGAACTATCCATTTTGTAGTCTTACTTTCGGGCATAAAATAACAATAGTCATCTTTATTATTAAGCTGTGATGAATTCAATCTTACACCTGTGATGGAATGGATTAGGTTAATAGGTATTAAAGCACTGAGTATCCAAAAGAATAAAAGAATGGAAGGATATGCCATGCAGACTTTGGTCTGAGCATCCTCCACCCAGATGCTCTGGGACTGATGATGATGGCCTGGACCACAGTGAGGAGACTGCTGGTGCAGATGGAGACCCCACGGGCCACCCTTGACAGGTAAATGGTGATCTTGCATCCTACGTCACCAAGGCCAGCTGGACTATTACCAAAAACAGCATGGGATAAAACTGAACTCTCTGATCATGACGAACAATGAGGGCTGATGAGACGCCAAGGACAATGGCACGCAGTTTTGATCCTACGCAATCTGCTGGCTTGGTGGGAGCCTAGCCAGTTTGGATGTTCACCTTCCTAGATATGGACGGAGGGGGGAGGACCTAGGACTTACCACAGGGCAGGGAACCCTGACTGCTCTTTGGACTGGAGAGAGAGGGGGAGAGGAGTGGGGGGAAGGGGAGAGGGGTGGGAGGAGGGAGAGAAGAGTGGGAGGAGGGGGAGGGAAAGGGGAGGCTGGGAGGAGGTGGAAATTTGTTTTTTTTTCTTTATTCTTCTTTTATCAATAAAAAAATGTTAAATAAATAAATAAATAAATAAATAAATAAATAAATAAATAAATAAATAAATAAAAAAGATTGTTGCTCATTGCTTCTTAGCCTGGGATAAACTAAAGATGAGCTGTTTTAGGATGTCCTCCTCCACAGCCTGGATCCTAAATGGTGCAATTCTCAAGATGGTAACGATATCTGTTACACTGAGTGCTCTATTCTTCACCAGCCAGGCATTCAATGGCTGAATTTAAGACAAGTATTATAATAGTATGTGATAAAATCAAGAGTCTTTAAGGATGGATACAGACAGAAATCTGTCAAATTGGGCATTAGAAGGCTATTGTAAACCTATGCCAATATCAGAAAAGTGAAAATGCATCAACAATGAAAAGTACAAGTGTTACAAACACTAGTGACACTGGTGAAGTCACAGCGCTGGAAAACTTATACCTGTTGATTGCCTTGGCAGGCTACTCAGTCTAGGGTTAGTAGCCCGCCTGGCAGTTCAGTTATTCCAGGGTCCCGGAGAGGCACTATCTGGAAGATATGGGCTAGGAGACAGGAAGAAGGCCATGCAAAGTTTGTCAGAGCCTCCGTTTATTACAGATGGGGTACAGCTTTATATATGGTAAAGAGTTGGGGGATGGGCACAGGGGCCTGGGCTCTTGCCGCATGGTTCATGTTGGTCACTTGGTCCGAGTTGGTCACGTAGCCAGGAGGTTATCTTCAGTCAGGTCACTGTAGGCCTGGAAGTTGACACACCTAGCTCCCTAGATAGTTTGGAATGTGGGGTGGGTTCCGCTAACAGATAGCTCTCCATTAACAGCCAATTTGGGTGTGGGGTAGGCTCTGTCAATAGAAGATTCCTAACACAATTAGGGGTGTGGGGTTCTCTGCAGACTCCCCAGGGTGATGGTTCCTGTAATGATTTTAGGAGGAAATTGGCTCCTGACACAGAAAAGTTAAAATGCATCAACAATGAAAAGTACAAGTGTTACAAACACTAGTGACACTGGTGAAGTCACAGCACTGGAAAACTTATACCTGGAAGAGGAACTTTTTGTCTTTCATCTATCTGGTTACTTTTGAGTGAGAGAATCTCTCTGTGTAAACCAGGCTAGCCCTGAACGACAATTCCCTTGCCTCAGTCTCTCTAGTCCTGATGTTACAGCAATGTATCATGACCGTCTCCAGGATTTGAGAGACATCTGAAAATCTTATGTTTCTTATTGATCCATTTAGAAAGGTAACCTTAGTCAAAGACCCAGCCAGAGCTCTGTCAGGACACTCCAGCCTGAGGATGGATAGCGAGGCCTCAGCATTTCTTTCTGTTCCTTTTCAGTATCTCCAGGAACGACTCTTCTTTGACTTTTCTGGCACCAGGGACCACCCTTCTCAAGAACAGAAGGAAAGTGGAGGTCCTGAGGATTTCAGAGTCTGTCACTGCTCCCTGGATTTGTCAGAGAGAATCTTCTGCTTTAATGAAACTCTCCATGGCACAGCTGAGGGGATTGAAGATCTTACCTCCATGTACTCACCTGGACCTCTGTGGTGCAGACAGGATCTGGAGCAGCTCTGGGAAGGGGACACTTGTCAGGTCATATTTGTACTGTCAGAATTTGTGGGGCTCATGGCTTCTACCAGGAATTGCAGACTTCAAGTTTCATGTTGTCACAGTGTCAGGGAAGGAAGGCCTCTGCAGAGCTCCAGTCCCTAACGTACAACTTTCCCTCTTTCCACAATTACTACATCTGTTTTGCTCAGAACCTATTTTAAGCTTAATTAGGTGTTATTTATTTTGAGAAGAAGGATGTGAGTTGAGAAAATGAACAACTAAGTTTTTGTGTATGGAGCTCCCTGCATCTCCTGACTGTTTTTTATCTTCCCAAAGTGTCAAGCTGTGACCTGGGCAGAATCTACTTCTGACACATGGACAAATCTCTTGCTGTTCTTTATCAAATCATTGGACAATAGTAGAATAAATGATTCTCAGCTCTAGGGATTCTGCTTACTAAGAAAGTTCCAAACATGGACCAGGACAATTTAGAGTCCCTTGTTCTACCTGCGCCCATCTGTAGTGAAGAACTTTGCTGTAAATGACTCATTCATTCCTGCCCATTAAATACTTTAAATACCATGTGGGAATTGAAATATAAAAGCCTCCCCAATACTTATCTTATCCTAAAAGCAATCTTTACTTAGAAAACTTTAAGGGCACTTTTTAAAAACTTAGGTATGTACTAGAGTGGTCCTTCTGTGTGTTTTTCAAGCTAGTTCCCTGGAAGTCTTTCCTATGCCAAATCCAACATGATGTAAATAAACATGGGTTCAGGACTGAGATTAAAGTCAATGGTACCAAGTAGCAGGATACATGGTTAACTTTAAAAAATCAGTAGGCCTCATATATACAAATGATAAAGAAGCTGAGAAAGAAATTGGAGTAACATCACCATTCACAATAGTCACAAATAATATAAAATATGTTGCGGTAACACTAACCAAAGAAGTGAAAGACTTATTCAACAAGAACTTTAAGACTTTGAAGAAAGAAATTAAAAAGATGCCAGAAAATGGAAAGTTTACCCATACTCTTGGATAGGAAGGACCAACATAATAAAAATGACAAACCTACCAAAAGCAATCTACAGATTCAATACAATTCCCATAGAAACCCAAACACAATTTTTCATAGGCCTCAAAACAATAATACTCAGCCTCATATGGAAAAACTGAAAATCCAAGATAGCCAAAATAATTCTGTATAATAAAGGAACTTCCCGAGACATCGCCATCCCTGATATCAAGCTCTATTATAGAACTACAGTAATAAAAACAGCTTGGTATTGGCATAAAATGGACAGATTGACCAATCAAATCGAATTGAAAACCTGGATACTTATCCACACACCTATGAACACCAGATTTTGGACAAAGAAGCTAAAATTATGCAAACACATAAATAAAAATAAATATTTTTCAAGTCTCTTGCCAACCCTAAGGTGGCTCCCTTAACTAAGAATTGTGCTTCTGTGCTCCCCTATCCAACCTTCCTTTATCCCAATCATCCTGTTTCCCCAAGTTCCCCCCATCCTCCCCTTCTCACTTTTCTCTCCCCATCTCCCCTTACCCCCATTCCACCCCACTCCCAAGATACCAATTTTCTCCCCGGCAATTTTGTCTACTTCCCATAGCCAAGAGGATAACTACATGTTTTTCCTTGGGTTCACCTTCTTATTTAGCTTATTTAGGTTCACCAATTATAGACTCCTTGACCTTTATTTATGGCTAGAAACCAATTATGAGTGAGTACATCCCATGTTCATCTTTTTGGGTCTGGGTTACCTCACTCAGGATAGTGTTTTCTATTTCCATCCATTTGCATGCAAAATTCGAGAAGTCAATGATTTTTTAACGCAGCGTAGTACTCTAATGTGTATATATTCCACACTTTCTTCATCCATTCTTCCATTGAAGGGCATCTAGGTTGTTTCCAGGTTCTGGCTATTACAAATAATACTAGAGTAACTCCCAGGAGCCCAAGGCGATGTCCCCAGTTAGTTCCTTTGGGCAGCTGAGGATAGGGAACCTGAAATGACCCTATCCTATAGCAATACTGACGAATATCTTGCATATCACCATAGAACCTTCATCTGGTGATGGATGGAGATAGAGACAGAGACCCACACTGGAGCACTGGACTGAGCTCTCAAGGTCCCAATGAGGAGCGGAAGGAGGGAGAACATGAGCAAGGAAGTCAGGACCACGAGGGAGGCACCCACCCACTGAGACAATGGGGCTAATCTATTGGGAGCTCACCAAGGCCAGCTGGACTGTGACTGAAAAAGCATGGGATAAAACCAGACTCTCTGAACATGGTGAACAATGAGGGCTGATGAGAAGCCAAGGACAACGGCACGGGGATTTAATCCTACTTCATGTTCTGGCTTTGTGGGAGCCTAGCCAGTTTGGATGTTCACCTTCCTAGACATGGACGGGGGCGGGGGGGGGGGCGACCTTGGACTTACCACAGGGCAGGGAACCCTGACTGCTCTTTGGACTGGAGAGAGAGGGGGAGAGGAGTGGGGGGAGGGGGAGAAGGGTGGGAGGAGGGGGAGGGAAATGGGAGGCTGGGAGGAGGCGGAAACTTTTTTTTCCATTCTCAATTAAAAAAATTAAAATAAATAAATAAATATTTTTGTTAGAAAAGTGAGCAAATTAATAAGCTATAGCACAATACAACATATGCCTTTCATTTAATTGTTTTATACATAGAGTTTATTCAAGAAAAATCCTATTCATAATGGTAGAGTAGAACCATGATACACCCAAAATCTAAACTGTTACAGTAGTTTTAGTCAGATATAAAACATCTGAAAAATAGTAGTGGATATAATCATTGAAAATAAAATTGTTCAATTGTTAGATGTAGGCAGAGTTGTGTTTCTAGACTGCTGATCAGCTCTGTCCAGCCAGCTGCTTTCTAAATAACCACACAGAGACTTATTATTAATTATAAATGTTTGGCCAATAGCTCAGGCTTCTTACTAGTTAACTCTTACATTTTAAATTGACCCATAGTTCTTATCTACGCTCTGCCGTGTTGCTTGGTACCTGTTCTCAGTATGGCAAGTTCACCTCCTGTTTCCTCTGCATCTCCTTGAGACTCCTGAGACTCCTTCTCTTCTTCATACTCTTTTTGGCTTCTAGTCTGCCTAACCTCTACCTGTCCAGCTACTGGCCAGTCAACTTCTTTATTAAACCAATCAAATTGACATATATTCACACAGTGTAAAAGAATATTCCACTTTTCCCCCAATTAGTCTAATTAAAAGGAAGGTTTTACCTTTAACAAAGTAAAACCGTACACAAAAACAAGTTATCAAGTAAGAATTACAGTTGCAATATCTAGTTCATTTGTACTTGGGAAATTTAGAGAAAATACCATCTATCTTATCTGTATGAGACTCAAGTTTCATATTTAATCCACCTTTTCTAATAACTAAGGAAACTTCAAGTTTAATTGTTTAGTCTTTAATTCCCTCAAAGACCCCAAAAGGGTATAATGTTGTCTCATGACAGGGATATCTGGCTGCCTGAACAGACACCAAAACTTCCTCTGTGATGTTGGGGCATCCAACTTTGTATGACAAACCTACAATATCTGTCAGAAAATTTTGAGAAGCAGGGAATTTTGAAAGACTATGCTACTTTGTCTTGGAAATGTTTGGCAGATGCCTTTCTTGTGTCCTTCCTGTCAAGTTTGTACACATACTGTCAGAAGTCAAAGAAAACTCAGTTTCTTTGCCCAAATAACTAACTCTTGACATAAAGAAAATAAACTCTATATGGAATGTCTTTGATGCCCTTCATTCTTTTTTTGAAACAAATTGGTGCTCTCAGGAGCAGACATGTCTCATTGTCATGAAAATCCTTAGATTATTAAAAATATTAAATGCAATAGTCTATACATCTTTGAAGAGTTTAAGTCTCACTACCTAAATATATCTGTGTACAACCTTGAAAATATATCTAAAAAGACTGTACATTTGATTATTATAGATGATTAACTATTCATCTGTATTTCTTAATTATATATTACATTTCTAGATGAGCTGCATAAGCATAATACCCCAAACAAGAGTAGATACATACAAAAAGTATCATAAAATTAACTTTAAATTTTTATCAAAAATACCAAATTCCACACCAATCTAAAATATTTTGTGATTAATAGTTGTTTTTTGGATTAAAGTAGATTCAATAATCCATCTTTTTCTCTATCATTTCTATATCATATCCCCCTTTGTCTCTTTAGAAAGAGATTTTGTTTAGGTTTCTTCCGACTATGACCAATACAACTTTTATCCAAACTTCTAAATAATTACAAACATGTATAAACTGCTCAGTAAGCAAAACCCACCTATACCCCATTGCTGGGGAATGTGGACATTGTTCTCTAGTCTACTTCCTGTAGTCTGCCACCATTGGTATCTTTGGAGAAATTGAGAAAGTCAAGTTATAATAATTCTTCGTTAGGTAATGACTGGCAGAATGTGTGAGGTTGACCATCGTAGCTAGCAGCCTTGAAGTAGGTTTGGATGCAGAATTCTGAGGAGACTGTAACAGAGGCATTTTGAGATATTTATCACCTAAATCTTTCATTTTTGTTGCTACCTTATTCCCTTGTTCTGAAAATAGGCAAGCATTTAAAGATGAAATATATATCTGTGTTAATACAAGTATTGACTGTGTATTTTTCGCAAGTAAGCCAAAGATGATTTTTTTTGTTTTATGTTTGAGCAGGTAAAATATGTTACATGTTTTGTAGTTTTTATAAGTTTATTTCTTTATGTCCATAGCCAGGAATTTTAGGGGGCCTTTCCTGATCAAGCACAATTCAATCAACCTGAAATGATTTTCCCATCCTCTCATTTCCTGTGGGAATAATAACATAACATCTTCTCCAAAGTAGCATATTCCACTTTGAAGTTGACATTTTTAAAATATATAGGTTAGTTTAACCCAGCAGTTTTCAAAATCCAATGTGTTTTAGCAGCTGTCATTTCTTCATTAGTAAGCAAAGTATCTAAAGTTAGCACAATAATATGTAGGATTCAGACTCTTTGTGTATTTCCCATCTTTGTGTGGCTTATTATTTTTTTTAACTTTAAAAGTTTTAAACTAAAAATGTTTAAAGAATTTACTATCATCTTTAAACTATTTTTTATTTTATAACTGCATATACATTTTTCTCTTTTCTCTCTCAGGCCTATGTATATTTATAAACACCTTGCAACATGTTTAGAGTATTTCTCCATCTGAATCTGTATTGTTCTTTGATTGCCTGAGATGATCTTAAACTGCTATGGTAGTCACTGGCTCTACTCAGCTTACCACACGTGTTGGCATAGAACATGTGGTTGGCTCCTTGCTTCTTGGCTCCCTGACAGTTAGTTTAGCCTCATGGCCGAGGTACCAGCAGGAGCCACTTTCACTGCTCCAGCTCTGGAAAGTTGTTGGGTCTGCTTTACCACCAAGTAGCACACAGCACACAGCTCATAAACTCCATTTAAGTGCTCAGTAGCAGGGCCTCTTAAAGTGGCTGTGCCTCTGATTGCCACTAGCAATAAGCCTACCAAAGAAAAGGTGGTTACCAAGAAGCCACGCTCGACCCTGTTTTTGTGTGTTTGGAACCCTTTTAAAAAGAGTTCTCACTTTTTTACCTTGATCTATATTACCCCATGTTTCTATGTTGAGTAATAATTTTTTTATTACACATGCAATGTTTATTCCTGCAGAGAATGCTCCCAGGTATAAGACCAGTGAGAAGTTTCAGGACATTTAAGTGCAGTGACTGAGCATTGATCATCTAGTGACTGACTGCACAGTACATGTCAGCCTCTCACAATTCTGTAAAGTCTTTTATGTGGGTGGAATCTTACAGACACTTTGAAGAATCCCCAAATAGACTTGTGGGACTAACATTTAGCAATTACAACATCAGGAACAAAATATGGAATTTCTTGAAATGATAGGATTAAGTCATTATGAATTCTGATAAAATTTGTCAACTTTATCTTCATGTTTCCAGTCATGCTAGTAGTAAACCAATTTTACAAATCCTAATTAAAGCCATTTTTTTCAGTGCCTGAGAGATGGTTCAGTTAAGAGCACTAGCTGGTTTGGCTGAGGATCCTGGTTCAGTCCCTGGTACCCATACTTTAGTTCAGAACCATACGTCGTTCTCCAGTAGTAACAGGGCATTTGATGGCCTCTTCCACTCTCCAAAGGCAGCAGACACACACAAGCTATACAAACATAATTCAGGCAAACTATTCATACACAGGAATGAATACAAATATGAAAAAGTTTAAAGAATAAAGTCCCTTCCAAGTGTGGCAATAAACAGAATGACGTTTCTATATGACTATAATTTGCTATAGTATCCCTCTCTCTCCACTCTAGGCTTGGGTCTCCAGGAAGATTGTCTGAAAATAAACACATGCTTAAACTGCAGGGTGAGATTTTGTGTTGTCCACAGCATTACAGACTGAGAGTTCCTTCACACTTATTGAACAGAAAAATTAGAGATAGTTTCTCAATTTCTCGCACGGAGCATGCCAACACTCAGGCAGGAGTCCATCCCTGTGAATCAACACAAAGGGGCTAAAAGTTGCATAGCCAAGGGCCAGAAACTTTTGTATATTTGCCATCAAGGAATTGTTCCTTAAAGAGATACTCAAAATTAGAGAAAAAGCACAGTCAGTCCAATAGAAGAAAACAAAACAGAGCATCAGACGGAGGACACTCTGAGCAGCTCTCAGCTCAGGGGGAGTTCTGTACAGAAGCTTGGAGTTCTGGAGGTGAAGGACATGCTGGTGGTGCTTGTGGAGAAGAAGTACCATGTAGCCACTGGCGCCTCCCATGGCTCCCTGAAACACAGCATCTCTCAGGACCATGAGAGAGAGAACAATCCATTTTGTTTTCTGACTTTCTTGCATAAAATAGCAGTAGCCGTCTTCACTCTTAAACTGTGATATGTTCAGGCTTACACTTGTGACAGAATGAATTAGGTTCATACCTATTAAAGCATTGAGTATCCAAAAGAATGAAAAGAATGGAAGGATGTGCCATGCAGACTGTGGTCTGAGCCTCCTCCACCCAGATGCTCTGGGACTGATGATGGTGGCCTGGACCACAGTGAGGAGACCGCTGGTGCAGATGGAGACCCCACGGGCCACCCTCTGCAGGTAAATGAAAATCTTACATCCTGTGTCACCTGGGAAGTTTCTCAAACCAAAAGCTGCCAATGTCTTTGGCAATCCCTTTGCAAGAAGGATCATGATATTTGTAAAAGCCAAGTGGATGAGAATAATATGTATGGGTTTCTTCTCAGGGCCTCTCCACCAACTGATCATATTATTCACAGAAACAGAAATATTCCCCAGAGTGCCAAACACAGTCATGAAGAAGAAAATCACTTCCATAATAAAATTCAAAACCATTTCTTCCTTTCCACATAGAAGAATTTGTGCCCAGGATGCAAACACTTTTCAAGGAAGCATCAATAATGTTACAAGTGGACCTGAAAAACACATTTTACACAATAGCATTTTCTAGTGTGCAAGAATCAGCAAGTCAGATTTAAATCCTTGAAATACCTCCTTTTTCCACACTGTGGACTCTGGGATATTGTGTGTGCTCTGACAGGTGAGTTTGGTAATTGCTATTTACAATGTCAAGTTTTAAAGAAGATTTTTATTTTTTAGCTCTACACTAGCAAAACTGACTTGTTGAATCTTGTGTGTGTGTGTGTGTGTCTGTGTGTGTGTGTCTGTCTGTCTGTCTGCGTGCATGGCTAATCCTAGTTAACTCTCAGCATAGCTGAATTGAACTCCAAGATTCTCCAACCAAGATTTCTTCCTCTGTTTCTCATTCTAGTTCATATTTCCGCACTCAATTCCCAGAATCTCAGGTTCACGCTGACCCTGTCTGCTTCCCCACATCGCGCAGACACTGGGAAAACCTGCTGGGTCAGCAGCTCTAACTTTTCTCAGAACTGCTAACTTTACCCTCCACACTGCCCCCTCCTTTGTCTGATATTCCTTTTTTATCTAACTTATCTTGACTAACATAACAGTTTCTAGATTTGCCTTTGATGTCGAAGCTTTATAACTTCTATTTCTGATTTCATTCCGTATAAATATTTACTGGTCATTTTTAAGATAATTCTCAATGTCAAATCAAACTGTAAAACCTTTCCAGGCAGGGCCTGACAGTTACAGCTGAATCATAAAAAGATATGCTGAATAATTCAAGGATCCACCTGGTAGCAGCTAAGGAGTGTGTCTAGCAGAACCCTGTAGTGCTTCCTAGGAGAGGGGGTAGGAGAGAGCCTTGACTTCAGTGGAGATTCAGGACATTTGTGACTCCTGTGAGTGCCCTCAGGGCATCTCAGGGAGCAGGGATCAGCTCTCCACCAGGGGAGAAGATGAGGGGGATGGAAGAAAGGGATTAATGAGGCGTTAAGTGCTGTGGTGAGATGAATGCAGTTATCCACTTATGACTCCTCAGTATTGGCTATGCACAGTACAGTAGGTACTGCCTCTGTTCACACTGCTCTTCTTCCTGTGAAACTCACAGGATTGTTTTAAATGCTTATGTCTTGATGATGTTACCTGTGTCCTGAATAAACTGAGCCATGTTCCCAGGTTTAGGTTTATGTCGCCTCATGGCTCTAGAAATGTCAGTTATTGTTTTTCAATAGTTCCTCTGACAGAGGGGCAATTGTTGCCTGTATTATTGGTACATCTGGAAATCACAATAACACCCCAAATATCTGCACATAATAAAATATGCTCCAGACATTAATACCAAACACATCAGCATTTATTAACATATTTACAATAAAATTATGTGTCTATTCAGAGGTTGGAATCTGTAATAATCCTTCAATATTCACCCTAAATTCTGATGAAAAATATTAACATTTTTCTGTTTAATTGGCGTTTGATTTCCTGGAAATTCCTAGTTTTCTGGTCTTCTCTTTTTTCCCCCGAAAGTTTCAATCACATTTCAGAACAGATACTGATCTCCTAATAAGGTATTCCTTCTACTGGAATGCACTGTCTAAGGAGAGAGAGATGACTCATCCTCCACATTATATTATATTATAATTAATTATATATATTATATATATTGGGCTATGCTATAGGAAATTAATTTAAAAGACAGATGGACTTATGTTTAGCTATATGGATGATCCCTTGTAATAAACCCCAATAACCTGATGTAGGTTACATCCATCTTTCCTGGTTTTCTAAAAACAAGGAAGCAAAAGCAAAACAGATTATTTGTCCTTGCTGCTTAGCAGAAGAATAAACCTAAAATGAGCTATTTCGATTTGTTCTAGTTCACAGCCTTAATCCTTTGTAGCAAGAATTCTTAATATGGTTTACTGGTTTATGTTTCTCCATACCCAGCAGGAATACAAAGATTGTAGCTGATATAAGTTTGTATAATATTATGTGATAGACTGCAGAGACTAAGGATGGATACAGAAGGAAAACCTTCTATAAATTAGGAGTTATAATGTTATTGTAAAGGAAAACACGTGCCAATATTTGAAAAGTGGAAATGTACTAAAAGTGACAAGAACCAATCTTATAAACACTAGGGATACTGAAGAAGTCACAAGACTTGGAAACATGGTAGTTAAAACAAGAAAATTTGTTTTTCTTTTGTCTTGCTATTTTTGAGACAGAGTCTCTCTATGTAAACCAGGCTTGCCCTGAACAGCAAGTACCTTGCCTCAGTCTCTCTAGTCTCGACGTGACAGGAGTGTGTCATGATCGTCTCCAGGGTTTGACAGACCTCTGAAAATCTTCTATATACTATTGATTCCTGAAAGAAGAAAAAAAAAGCAAAAAAGAAACAAACCTTAATCAAAGACCCAGCCAGAGCTCTGTCATGATACTCCAGCCTGAGGATGGAGAGCAATGCCTCAGCTTTTCTGTTCCATCTCTGTATCTCCAGGAACTAGTCTCCTTTGATTTCTCTGGAGCCAGGGTCAGAAGGAACGTGGAGGTCCTGAGGATCACCTGCTCCCTGGATTAGTCAGAGAGACTCTTCTGCTTTAATGAAACTCTCCATGGCATAGCAGAGGGAACTGAAGCTCTTACCTCCATGTACTCACCTGGACCTCTGTGGTGCAGACAGGATCTGGAGCAGCTCTGGGAAGGTGACACTTGTCAGGTCATATTTGTACTTCAGGATTTATGGGTTCATGGCTGCCATCAGGTATTGCAGACTTCAAGTTTCATGTTGTTACAGTGTCAGGGGAAAAGAAGGTCTCTACAGAGCCCCAGTCCCTGAAGTACAGTTTTCCCTCTTTCCACAATTACTACATCTGCTTTGTTCAAAAGTAATTTCAAGCATAATTAGGGATTAATTATTTTAGAGAAAGGATGTGAAGTGGGAAAATTAACAACTAATTACCTTTCTGTGTATGGGGTTCCCTGCAACTCCTGTTTTTCATCTTCCCAAAGTTCCAGGTTGTGGTCTGGCAGGGAGCAACTTCTGAATGACAGACCAAGTCCCTTTCTAAATCCCATTTTAAACAGGAGTAGAATAAATGATTCTTAGCTATAGGAATTTTGCTTTCTAAGTAAATTCCAAACATGGACCAAGACAAGTTTAGAGTTCCTTGTGCCAAGCTATGGCCTGGCATGGACCAACTTGTGACACATAGATCAAGTCACTGGCTTTCCTTTCTTAAATCCATTTTTAGATTGGATTAGAATGAATGATGCTCAACACTGGGGATTCATGTGCATGTCCCAAACATGGACTAGAACAAGTTGAGAATCCTTTGTTCTACCTTTCCTCGTTGTAGTGAAGGTCTTCGTTGTAACTTATTCTTTTTAAATTTTTATTTATTTATTAAAAATTTCCACCTCCTCACGTTTCCCTTTCACTCCCCCTACTCCCTCTCACCCTCCCTCTCCAGTCCTAAGAGAAGTCAAGGTGCCCTGCCCTGTGGGAAGTCCAAGGCTCTCCCCACTCCATCCAGGTCTAGGAAGGTGAGCATCCAAACAGACTAGGCTCCCACAAAGCCAGTGCATGCAGTAGAATCAAAACCCAGTGCCATTATCATTGACTTCTCAGTCAGCCCTCATTGTCAGCCACATTCAGAGAGTCCGGTTTGATCACATGCTCCATCAATCCCAGTCCAGTTAGCTTGGTGAGCTCCCATTAGATCAGTCACACCATCTCCATGGGTGGACACACTCCTCGCGGTCCTGACTTCCTTACTAATGTTCTCCCTCCTTCTGTTCTTCATCTGGATCTTGGGAGCTCAGTCCAGTGCTCCAATGTGGATTTCTGTCTCTATCTCTATCCATCACCAGATGAAGGTTCTTTGGTGATATGCAAGATATTCATCAGTGTGGCTATGGAATTAGGCCAGTTTTATGCACAAAACTCAAGTCCAAATGGTTTAAAGACCTCAATATAAATCTGACCACACTGAATCTGATAGAAGAGAAAGTGGGAAGTAGTCTGCAACACATGGGCACAGGAGACCACTTCCTACGTATAACCCCAGTAGCACAGACAGTAAGAGCAACGATGAATAAATGGGACCTCCTGAAACTGAAAAGCTTCTGTAATGCAAAGGACACTCATTTTCGATAAAGGAGCTAAAAGTATACAATGGAAGAAAGAAAGCATCTTCAACAAATGGTGCTGGCACAACTGGATGTCAACCTGTAGAAGAATGAAAATAGACCCATATCTAGCACCATGCACAAAACTTAAGTCAAAATGGATTAAAGACCTCAATATCAGCCCGAACACACTGAACCTGATAGAAGAGAAAGTGGGAAGTACCCTACAACAGATTGGCACAGGAGATCGCTTCCTATGTATAACCCCAGCAGCACAGACATTAAGGGCAACATTGAATAAATGGGACCTACTGAAACTGAGAAGCTTCTGTAAAGCAAAGAACACTGTCACTAAGACAAAAAGGCAACCTACTGACTGGGAGAAGATCTTCACCAACCCCGCATCAGACAAAGGTCTGAACTCCAAAATATATAAAGAACTCAAGAAACTAGACTTTAAAGCTCTAATTAACCCAATTTAAAAATGCAGTACTGAACTGAACAGAGAATTCTCAACAGAAGAAGTTCAAATGGCCAAAAGACACTTAAGGTCATGTCTAACCTCCTTAGCGATCAGGGATATGCAAATCAAAACAACTGTGAGATACCGTCTTATACCTGTCAGAATGGCTAAAATCAAAAACACCAATGATAGCTTATGCTGGAGAAGATGTGGAGAAAGGGGAACATTCATCCATTGATGGTGGGAATGCAAACTTGTACAACCGCTTTGGAAATCAGTGTGGCAGTTTCTCAGGAAACTGGGAGTCAACCTACCTTAGAAGCCAGCCATTCCACTCTTGGGAATATACCCAAGAGATGCCCAATCATGTAACTTATTCTTTCATTCCTTCACACTAAATGTCATATGGGACATGAAATGAATACTTCCCTGGCCTTATTCCAAAACCAATATTTACTCATCATAAAACTTCAGTGACATTTCTAATGCTTATGTGTACACAAAGGCAGACATTCCCTTTACATTCCATTCTAGTTCCTACGAGACTCTACCTGTCCCAGATGGAAAATGATGTAAAGAAATATATAATGCTAAGATTAGAAGTGATGACATCATTATTTTGTTCTTGAAAAGAAAGCATCATTGGGTTGACATAGGAGATGAGTTCGAGGCTACGGCTCTTACTCTGTGCCCTGCATGATGGTGTCTCCATACATATAGGCACAGTTGACACATACTAGAAGCTGAAAATGCTTCTTCCAGAAATTAAATGACAGCTTTTGAGGAAACCAAAATTTATGTTCTTTCTATTGAATGTGGAATCCAGGATCAGGGAAACTAAGTTGTACATTACATATGTCACAACAGACAAAAACATTGGAAAAAGAGGTTCTTGGTCAAAAGGGTCCATAGAATCCCTAAACAATCAAGGCTATTTCCAGGCTTTTGCTGCCCACAAACTGGCTGCAAGGCTGCATTGCTTAACACCTCACTGACAATACTAACTGAACTTGGAGATGTAAAGGAGCTTCATCCCTATGTCCCAGCATCTTTACTACAGGAAGGTACTCTGCATGCTGTCAAAAGAGAAACATACACACCAACCCAGCCTCAAACCCTTTATCTACAATGGCGTACTGCCTGCAATATATGCTAGGACACTGGTAGCACAAATGTTGGGGCAGTAACCAATGCCACGAGATAGAGCCCGTGCTTGACACTGCTTGGTTAACCAAGAACCTGAGACTAAATAGCCCAGGGGCCTAGGGTAAAACCAAATAATTCAGGTCTGAAAAGGGGGAAATGTAGTGATAAAATGACTATAGCACAGTCACAAATCAGAGTCTTGTTGTGCCATCTTCAGAGAAGCTTCCTCCTGCAGCAGATGGGAACAAATACAGAGACCCTCAGCCAGACACTACAGAGAGAGTGAGAGACCTTGGAACACACAGCCCTGAATGGGATGTCTCCATCAAATCCCTCCCCCTCAGAGCTCAGGAAACCCTACAGAAGAGGATGTGAAAAGAGCATTAGAGCCAGAGGGGATGGAAGACACCAAGAAAACATCTAAATCCACATGAGCAAAGGTCATAAGAACTCAAGCAGCAAACACAGGGTCTGCAGGGGTCTGCACCAGGGTCTCTGTGTGCTTTATGTTCGTGAGTGGGCCCCTGGTTCTTGTGCCGTCCTTTAGGTTCTTTCCTTCTGTTTATTTGTCTTTTCTAACTTTGATGTGTTAGGTCTTGTTTTATCATATACATATACAATGAGTGAATGAACGGAAACCTAAGCTGGTGTAAAAGTTAATGATTGTACTGTCCCTTATAATTGCTGGGAGAGGAAAAACAGTTTTCTCCAATAGAGAGACACTAGGTGTATCAACCCCTGCAGGACCTCACATTTAGGAGTAGTTGAGCAACATTTGATTGGATTCCACAGGGATGTGTGTGTGTGTGTGTGTGTGTGTGTGTGTGTGTTTATTGCACAAAGTTTGGTGTTTTTTTCTTTTTGGATGTGCATTTTATTATTTTGTTTTCTTGGGTTTTTTTGGATGTTTTGTTCTTATATTTGGTTTTGTTTATTGAGAAGCTTGAAGTTTGATGAGAAGTGAGGAGGAGAGGATCTGGAAATACTTGGAGGAATGGAAGAATATGAATATGTTTGAATTTAAAAGTTCTTTTAAATGTTAAAAATACAATATATAAGATTAATTTAAAAAATAATATCTCTAATCCACCAAGGATCACTTCCCTCTGTTATCTTTGTTATTGCTTTTGGAAGACTTCTAAATATCTTCTTTGTCTTTGAAAGATAAAGAAAAAAAATTTAGTGGTTGTACTTCTCTGACTAGTTCATTGCACAAAAGACAAGAAAATCTCAGAAAGTGAGCCTCTCATGCCGTCTCCGTACAGGAATTTCATGGAGAAATCTGGCTATGGCAGACAAGGACATGATGGGAGTCACTGGTCACCTCCATCTTGTACAGCAAGTTTACAATATTCCATTGTGACAGGGTGGTGACTAAGGTGTATAAACCCTGGCTGGAGAGATTGCTCAGTATTTAAAGGACTTTACTTCCAAGTGTGAGAGCCACCTCATTTAAATGCCTTGTGGGTGGCAGCTTGTCTGTAATTCCAGCCTCAGAAGTCAGGGACAGGCAGCCCCTAGAGAAACTGGGTGGTGAGTTTAGTATTTTGATGAGCTCTGTGTTTGACTGACAGCTCCCAGCTCAGCAAAGAGGACGATGGAGGATGATTCCTGACACCAACCTCAGTCTCCTGCATGCAGGGGGCACAAATGTGCTGTGCACCTCCTCACACACGAGTGCCTATGGACTCGAAAACATGCATGCACCCATAACAAATGGAAAATGGGAAAAAAAAACTTCACAAGACTACTGCTTCCTTAAGGAAATTGGAAAGCCAAGTGTGATAACAGGAGGTGGTATTTATGGCGTGTATAAAGCAGAGAGAGAAAGACTCCACCTTCTCTACAGCAATGTTGCAATTTTATAACAAAGACCGAAGAGCAGGGAAGGCACATGTGCCAACAGAAAGGGTACCACACTCACAGAGACACAAACATAAAATAAATCTGAATACTAGAAGAATAAGGTATTTAATAATCTGTAACAGAATAAAATACGCATCACTTACTTTAATGTTTTGTGTATACAGCGCAACCAAGCAAAATATAAAAATGTATACATCATTGTGAAGTAGAACCATGATGCAATCAATACGTTACAGGTGTTTAGTCAGATAGTACAGAGCATTCTTTTAAATATGGCATAAAACTGGTGATTAGTGAGTCTACACTTTCATGTTCAATGATTATATCAATTACTATTTTTAAGAATGGGTATATCAGATTGTTAGAACCATGTCGATATCTTATTGTGTGGATCTATGATAAGAAATCAAACAGTGAATCCTTCCTTTAAATAGATGTAGAATGAGATCCTTTTGCAGATCTTTGATGACAAACAGCTGGATAGTGTTGTGGCAAGCAATCAGGCATTAACAAAGGGCAGCTGCTAACAAGCCTCAGTCTGCTTCACACTGCATATTAATCTTGCAAATAGGGAAATCTACATTTCTTAATAAACATAGAAACTACAGATGGATAAAATGAAACTTTACCGTGTATTCCTTATCCAGTTTATCCCATATGGAAAATCTTAATTTGTGCAGAGAACCTTCATGAATATAAGACCAAAGAAACATTTCAGTGCATCTAAGTTCTGTGACTGGTGCATTGGGATTCTAGGAGGTGGATGTGTTCATACCATTTTTCACAATTCTGTAAAATATTTTCTACAGATGGAAGCATTCAGACACTTTGAAGAATCTCAAAACTGCATCATAGATGAACTAACATTCAGCAAGTACAGCAAAGGTACAAGATATGGATTTCTTTGGGTAACATGATTAAATCACTATAAAAATGATAAAATAAATCAAAGTGGGATTCCCCTCTGTATGCTGTGAATATGGTTTATTGCCATTGGTTAATAACCATCTGTTTTGTCCAATGGCAGAGCACAATAGAGCAAGGTGGAAAAACTATACTTAATGAAGGGAAAAAGAAGGCAGAGTCAGGCAGTTTGGCAACTGCTGCTGAGGACAAAGACACCGGAACTGTACTAGAAGGCGATACCTTTGGGTGATTAATAGAAATTAGTTAACGTAAGATATAAGAGCTAACTAGAAGTCCATCTGAGCCATCAGGGAAAAGGTGTTGCAATTAATATAGTTTCTCTGTGATTATTTATTGGGGGCAGGCAGGAAAACAATGTTCAGTCTCCTTTTACATAAATTCATCTGTGTGTTCCCCATCATGGTGATAGTAAAATTAGTTTTACAAAATATAATTAAGACCATTTACTTTATGCTGCAGACATGACTCAGTGGTTGAGAGCACTAGCTTGTCTTCCAGAGGACCCAGGATCAATTCCTAGCAACACTTTAGTTCAGAGCAACCTCTCTAACTCCAGTCAGTCACGGGCTTTTGATTATCTCTTCTACTCTTTACAGGCACCAAGCATGTATGTGTTACAAGGACATAATGCAGGTAAATTATCCATACACAGTACAAATATAAAAATTTTTTTAATCCCTTCAAAAGAGAGGAAAAGTGGAGACTAAGGATTCACATATGACTGTAGTTTACAGAGATTTCTCTCTCAGCTCAAGGCTGGGACTTACTAGGAAGATTGCTTATGAATAAATACATGCTTGAAATGCTTTGTGAGATTTTTGTCTTACTTAAAATATTATAAAACTGGGATATTATAAAATTCATTGAACATATAACAGAGAAATAAATTTTCTCAATTTCTCCCACTGAGCATGCCACCACTCAGGGAGAAGTCCTTCCCTGTGAATCAACACAGCGGGGCTAAAAGTTGCATAACCAATGATTATCAAATCTTGACAATTTAACATCAAGGATTTGTCCGCTAAAGAGAGACTCAAAAGTAGAGAAAAGGCACAGTCAGCCCAATAGAAGAAAACAAAACAGAGCATCAGAAGGAGGACACTCTGAGCAGCTCTCAGCTCAGGGGGAGTTCTGTACAGAAGCTTGGAGTTCTGGAGGTGGAGGACATGCTGGTGATGCTTGTGGAGAAGAAGTACCATGTAGCCACTGGCGCCTCCCATGGCTCCCTGAAACACAGCATCTCTCAGGACCATAAGAGAGAGAACAATCCATTTTGTTTTCTGACTTTCTTGCATAAAATAACAATAGTTGTCACCATTCTTGAGTTCGGATATATTCAGACTTGCACTTGTGACAGAATGAATTAGGTTCATACCTATTAGAGCATTGAGTATCCAAAAGAATGAAAAGAATGGAAGGATGTGCCATGCAGACTGTGGTCTGAGCCTCCTCCACCCAGATGTTCTGGGACTGATGATGATGGCCTGGACCACAGTGAGGAGACTGCTGGTGCAGATGGAGACCCCACGGGAAACCCTTGACAGGTAAATGAGGATCTTACATCCTACGTCATCTAGGAAGTTTCTCAAACCAAAATCTTCCATTGTCTTTTGCAATCCTTTTGCAAGAAGGATTATGATGTTTGTAAAAGCCAAGTGGATGAGAATAAGGTGGATGGGTTTCTTCTCAGGCCCTCCCCACCAAGTGATCATATAATTCACAGAAACAGAAATGTTCCCCAGAGTTCCAAACACAGTCATGAAGAGGAAAACTATTTGCTTAATAAATTTTAAAAGCATTTCTTCCTTTCTGGGTAGAAAATCTTGTATTCAGGATAAAAAGAGTTTTTCAGGAAGGCATCAGTAATGCTAGACATTTATCTGAAAAACATTTCACATAATAGCATTTTCTATATACGAGAGTCAGTGGTGGACACATGTGCTGCTGTAGACTGGGTCCCTGAACTCCTCCTCTTCCCTGTAGACTCTGAGTTATGTGTGTGCTCTGACAGGTGAGCTTGGTAACTGGAATAAAACTCTAAAGTTTTAACAGAGATATATTTGAGTTCTATACTAGCAAAATTGACTTGTTAAAATGTGTATTCGTGTGTGCCTGTCTGTCAGTCTGTCTGTGTACAAGCATGGATTAACAAATTAACTCTCAACACAACTGAATTGTACTGCAAGTTTCCCCAACCAAATTCTCCCTTTTTCTCTATTTCATCATATTTCTCCACTGAATTTCCAAATACACAGGTTCCTTTCTTATTTGTATCTTAATTACTGTAACAATGTCTAGATTTGCATTTGGCATCAAAGATTTATAACTTCAATTTCTACATCCTAATATTTTTGAAGTTTGTATGTTCACCATTCTATGATTTCACTCAATACAAATATTCACTAGTCTTTTTTAAAATGTAGTTCTCAATGTCAAGTTCAATCGCACAACTTCTTTAGATAGAGTGCTACAGTTAAAACTGAATTAATAAAATATAACCTGAAAATTTTCATGTAACTGCCAGGCTGCAGATTGGGGTGATGTCTAGTAGAACCTTGTGTTGCTTTCTAGAACAGAGGGTACCAGAGAACTGTGATCCTAGTGGATGACTTAGGGCATCTGTACCCCTAAGTCACACATAAGGGAACATGGAACAGCTCTGAATAAGGGGATCCTAATGACGTAAACCTAAATGGGATTAATGAGGGTGTATTTACTGCCATGAGATGAGTGCATTTTGAGTCATGAGTTCTCAATGTCAACTGCATGTAGCACAGTAAGTTGGGGCAACTGGTGTGAGCAGGGGTTCCACTAAGAGTTCATGTTGCCATTTGCTTTTGTGGGGCCTTTTGAACAGCAATTATGTCAGTTGGTATTGCAGCCTGCTTTTCCTCCAAACTGTTTGTCAGACAGGCAGCTTTTTTTTTTAAGTTTTAAAACAAGTTTATTGAAGAATATTCTTGTGAAGGCAACCACTTTTGATTTGTCATTTAAAAAAGTTCCATTTATGCTGTGTACTAAAGGCCATGTAAGAGAACAGAGCCACATGCTTCTCTCTGTGGAACCCTTGGGTAGTATAGCACAGTGTTGTCATTTCTGCATCGTAAGAATAAATTTAAAAAAGTCTCTTCTATGTTTCTCTTCAAAAAGCGATGAAAATAACAGAAGCTGGCATAAAAAAAGCCGCATTTCTTACTCATTCCGTAGTATTGGAGCCAGTATTTTTACCATCACAGGCTACAATTTTCACTTTATCTACTTCAATAAGTTCTGTCACCTCTCTGAATTCAACATCATTCAATACAAAAGTCCAAACATTATCGCAGAATCTGTGTGTATTTAGAGAACCCCTGAAATTGACTCTGTTCCTGACTCTCTGAGCCAATGCTGAATTTATAGCTTTATCAAACTGAAGTAGAACTTGAAGGGCAAGCTGGGTGGTGATCTGTTGAGACTGTATGAGCTCATCAAGGCTCTCTCGAAGACTGTTTCCCAAAGTTGTATTTCTGTATAACTGATATACCACGGCTTAAAATGAAGCAATTACTTTTTCTTCAGGCTTGTATTGATGTCCTGACCGACGACGGGAGTCAAACGAAACATTTAGTCCGTTGAAGGTAAACACCGGTCGGCATATGGGTGTGGAGAAGAGGCGAAAAGGGCCAGAGAGATGCAAACTTTGCAACGGGCCAGCAGAGAGCCAGGTCGCGCTCCCATTCGACATCTAAGCATTAGTTAGAAAACAGCTAGGAGCGACTTCAACGTCTGCTGAAGCTAGTCGCCGCGGCCATCTGCAATCCTTTAAGGTGGCGACAGCTGCAGAACCGCGGAGCTCCCTCCTCCCGGGGGAGATGAAGCGGAAGCGCTCGGGTCGGGTCTCTGAGCCAGACGCGCGTCCACAGAGCGCGGCCTGAGGAGAGGAAGGTGGCTGCTCCCGCGCAGCCGCATCTGCCTGGGGGCGGCTTCCGGCTGCCACAGCGCTCGCTACCGCCCGCCCCGCCGCGGCTCCCCCGCTCCCGGCCCCGCCGCCGCCTACCTGAGGGAAGGCGCTTCCGCCGCGGCGCCAGCAGAGCCAGGCAGGGCTCCTGCCAGACCGGTCGCTTTTTTATACACCAGTCTGAGCTGATTCCAGAACTTGAATCTGGGTAGGACGTTATTCCTCAAGTTCTGGAGATGCATTTTCGTTTCTCAGCGATTTGTGGTTAGCTTTGTGCACATTTTCTAGGAGAAGAGGAATCTGAATATTACAGTGGCTGCATGGGTTTTGTGTTCTGAGTACCTGCAATGCCTCTGTTCACTGCCCTCCTTCCTGTTAAACTCACAAGATTGTTTTAAATATCTATGTCCCGATGAATGACGTGGCTTGAAATGACAGTTATTGCTGTCAATTGTTCCTATAGAAAAGATTTAATTATTGCCTGTGTAAGTGAGTCCTGGAAACCCTGATACCTAGAAATAGCTGTACAAATGAAATATGATTCTGATATTAATAGGAAACACGTATTGGCCCAAAAAATGTAGACCCATTTTTACCTTGTCTGATGGGCAGAGAGTTGGAGGTTGTTTAAATGATTGACAAATTTTTCTGTATGTCTCTACTTAGGATGTGATTGTTTGTTTTGTTTTTTTATATTAAAATAGTTTATTTAAGTAGGTCTGTGCCATCCTGACAGGTAGTTAGAGCATGTCAGCCCTGATGACATCACAGCTACTAATGGAGGCAGAGGCAGGCGGATCTCTGTGAGTTCGAGACCAGCCTGGTCTACAGAGCTAGTTCCAGGACAGGCTCCAAAGCCACAGAAAAACCCTTTCTCGAAAAACCAAAAAAAAAAAAGAAAGAAAGAAAAAGAAAAGAAAAGCAAAAAGAGGTTCCTAAGACCATAATCCTGCCCTCTTCACACCACCATGATGCAGGCCCAGAAAAGGGTACCTAAAACAATAACCACTTACTGCAGTCTAACAAGAAATAAAAAGATCATGGTGATAACTGGTGATTTCTAGCCTCCTGATGGACTTGCTGCACAGATTTCCACCTAATGAGTCCTGTTTACCTTGGATTCATACCAAAAAATACAGACTGAACATTTGACTGTTTTGCTCTTTGTGACACAGAATTCATTTTGACAGTATGGTATTCAATCTACTGTTAAAATATTAGACCTAAAATCTGAGACCTCAATTTTCCCCTCAGGGAAAAAGAACTCATTCCAAGGAATGACTAATGCCCCCCTTCAAACATGAGGACGGTGGCCTAAGGGTTTGCTGCTGCTCAGAGACTGAGACAATTACAAAAAGAGCAATGCGGTTGGACTTAACACATCAAAAACACCTTTTTTCTCTTTTAATTAAAATGGTTTATAAAAAATTGTAATGTGACAAATTATGTGTTTATCATTAATTTTCACTCTAAAATTATAGTATTGACCTGGTAATATTTGTAACTGCTTTAGTTTACCATAAAAGGTTTTTAAAATGTTTGATGTTTCCGATGAGAGCTTAAATTTGACATATTTAATAAAAACTTAGATTTTAATATGACAAAAATTGTTAAAAAAAACACTCTAGACCAATTAAAAAAGACATTCCCAACCCTGGTGATCCTCCTCTCCTCTAATTCAAAGACTGTAGTAGCATGTTTATTCACGAAACATTATCTAATTGCAGATAAACTCTCTTAACAAAAATTTGCCTCAGAGACAGAGATCCCAGAGGAACTTTTCTTTAACCTTTGTTTACAGGGGTCAGCAATCAGTGATGGGTTTGATCCTTTTTCTTCCCAGGCCGCTAAGACATAGACATGTATAATTAAAATACATGTGCCAAAGACAGCTAAGTCTGGGATATGAGAAAGTGTTCAGCGAAGTCAGATATGATCATCTATCCTGCTGCAAAATTACAGGCTTTATTAAAATTAATAGAAAAGGAAGGAATTGCAGAAGCCCAAAAATGTGGGCCCATTTCCACCTTGTCTTGCAGTCAGAGAGTTGGAGTTTGCTCAAATGATCAACAAGCTTAGCTGCACAGCTCAGCTCGGGATCTGATTGCTTGGTTCCCTTAACATTAAAATAGCTCATTCAAGTAGGGTCCATGTCACCTTGACAGGTGTTCAAGAAATGCAAATGGACTCCTGCTCCTTCTTTTGTAACTATGAGGTCACCTGGGGAGTGGTTGCCTTTAGTGTCCATGGTCTAGAACAGCTTACTGCTTAAACAACAAAATGCTAGTGGTTTGAAATCTCAGAGTGACAAATCAATTAACTTTTTGAGTTGTCCTAGATATCATGTTAATAAAGTCTTTTGTTAACTTCTCTCTCCCCACCCTCCATCCCCTCCCCTGTTTACTTGGGCATAAAAGCTGTGGAAAAATAAATGTAGGCAATTTTTAGTACTCACAGGAATGCACTCCCAATACATTCTATGGTTTTTGTTCTGATATTTTCATGAGTCTCTGTATTCTTTAGTTATATTTCTAAATTCTCACATCCCTACCTTGGCAAGAGGCATTTTTGTCAGGGCTGGTCCTTGGCAGCACATCAGTATTCACTGACATATTTAGATTTTAAAAATTAAGTGTTTTTGCAGTGATTGGAATCTGTCAAAATCCCTATTGTCAGTTCACCCAAGTACTGATGGAAGATATAAACACTTTTCTGTTTGTTTAATTCTTGCTTTTGGGGAGATTACTACATTTCTAGTCCTCTCTTTCCTTTTCTAATCTTTAAATCATATTTGAGACCAGGCTCTGATCTTCTAATAATTGATTCCTGTCAACTAAAGTCACTGTCAGTGGAGGAAGAGGTGTCTCATCTTCCACATTATTTGGGAAATACTAAAGCAAATGAATTTGAAAGACAGGATGGACTTGTGTTTAAATGGATGGGTGATGTCAGGATGAGTCTAACTCCTAAGAGTCCAAAGTAAGTTACATCCATCCATCCTGGTTTTCTCTAAAAGAAACAAGCAAGCAGGCAAACAAACCAAACTAAAAAGATCATTGTTCTTTGCTGCTTAGCATTGGATAAACATAAGTCGAGCTGTTTCAGGATGTACCCATTCACAGCCTGGATCTGAAAAAGCAGAGTTCTCAAGACGGTATTGATAACTGTATTGTATGGTATTGATACTATAACTGAGTGTTATATTTTTCACCCTTCAAGGAATACAATGACTGCATTTAAGACAAGTTTTAAAATAGTATGTGATAAAATTGAGAGCCTTTAAGGATGGATACAGGCAGCAAAACATCACACTGGGAGTTAAAAGGCCATAGTAAAACTTTGCCAATTTTAGAAACTTGAAAATGCATCAAAAGAGAAAAGTGTAAGTGTTACACACACTAGTGACACTGTTGAAGGCACAGCGCTGGCAAAATGACACCTGAAAGAGAGATGTTTTTGTCCTTCATCTATCTAGTTATTTTAGAGAGAATCATCCTCTGCAAAGCAGACTAGCACTAAACACTTCCCTTGCCTCAGTCTTTCTAATGCGGACATTACAGGAATGAATCATGATTTTCTTCAGGGTTTACAGACATCTGAAAATCTTATCTATCTTATTGATCCATTTAGAAAGGTAACTTAGACAAAGACCCAGCCAGAGCTCTGTTGTGATACTCCAGCCTGAGGATGGAGAGCAATGCCTCAGCATTTCTGTTCCATCTCTGTATCTATAGGAACTAGTCTCCTTTGATCTTTCTGGTGCCAGGGAGAGAAGGAAAGTGGAGGTCCTGAGGTTTACTGCTGCCTGGATTAGTCTGAGAGACTCTTCTGCTTTAATGAAACTCTCCATGGCACAGCTGAGGGGATGGAAGCTCTTACCTCCATGTACTCACCTGGACCTCTGTGGTGCAGACAGGATGTGGAGCAACTCTGGGAAGGGGACACTTGTCAGGTCATATTTGTACTGTCAGGATTTGTGGGCTCTTGGCTGACATCAGATATTGCAGACTTCTAGTTTCATGTTGTCACAGTGTCAGGGGAAGGAAGGCCTCTGCTGAGCCCCAGTCCCTGAAGTACAGGGTCCCTCGATCTCCACAATTACTATATCCATTTTGCTCAGCAGTTATTTCAAGCTTAATCATAGTATAATCATTTTGACAAGGAAAACGAGAGAGGAGAAAATGAACAACTAACTTAAGTTTCTGTGTACAGAGTGCCCTGCATCTTCTGACTGGTTTTCATCCTCTCAAAGTGCCAAACTGTGACCTGGGTGGGTCTGGAAGGCAGAGAAAATAAATAGGAAGAGAAATCTAGGCTTCAAAAGAAGAAGAGTCAGGAGTGAGAGAAAGAGTAGATGAGGACTTTAGCCATTCTGACAGGTGTAAGATGATATCTCAAAGTTGTTTTGATTTGCATTTCCCTGATTGCTAAGGAGGTTGAGCATGACCTTAAGTGTCTTTTGGCCATTTGAAATTCTTCTGTTGAGAATTCTCTGCTCAGTTCAGTGCCCCATTTTTTAATTGGGTTAATTAGCATTTTAAAGTCTAGTTTCTTGAGTTCTCTATATATTTTGGAGATCAGACCTTTGTCTGTTGCGGGGTTGGTGAAGATCTTTTCCCAGTCAGTAGGTTGCCTTTTTGTCTTAGTGACAGTGTTCTTTGCTTTACAGAAGCTTCTCAGTTTCAGTAGGTCCCATTTATTCAATGTTGCCCTTAATGTCTGTGCTGCTGGGGTTATACATAGGAAGCGATCTCCTGTGCCAATCTGTTGTAGGGTACTTCCCACTTTCTCTTCTATCAGGTTCAGTGTGTTCGGGCTGATATTGAGGTCTTTAATCCATTTTGACTTAAGTTTTGTGCATGGTGCTAGATATGGGTCTATTTTCATTCTTCTACAGGTTGACATCCAGTTGTGCCACCACCATTTGTTGAAGATGCTTTCTTTCTTCCATTGTATACTTTTAGCTCCTTTATCGAAAATGAGTTGATCATAGGTTTATGGGTTAAAATCCGGGTCTTCTATACAATTCCATTGGTCGACTTCTCTGTTTTTATGCCAGTACCACCCTGTTTTCATTACTGTAGCTCTGTAATAGAGTTTGAAGTCAGGGATGGCAATACCTCCATAGTCAAAAACACCAAGGATAGCCTTTGCTGGAGAGGCTGTGGAAGAAGGGGTACCCTCATCCATTGCTGGTGGGAATGCAATCTTGTGCAACCACTGTGGAAATCAGTGTTTCGGTTTCTCAGGAAATTCGGGATCAACCTACCCCTGGACCCAGCAATACCACTCTTGGGAATATACCCAAGAAATGTCCTATCATATGACAAAAGCATTTGTTCAACTATGTTCATAGCAGTATTATTTGTAATAGCCAGAACCTGGAAACAACCTAGATGCAATGGAAAAATGGATGAAGAAAGTATGGAATATATATACATTAGAGTACTACTCAGCGGTAAAAAAAAAAATGACTTCTCGAATTTTGCATGCAAATGGATGGAAATAGAAAACACTCTTCTGAGTGAGGTATCCCAGACCCAAAAAGATGAACATGGGATGTACTCACTCATAATTGGCTTCTAGCCATAAATAAGGGTCACGGAGTCTACAATTGGTGATCCTAAAGAAGCTAAGTAAGAAGGTGAACCAAAAGAAAAACATATAGTTATCCTCTTGGCTATGGGAAGTAGACAAAATGGCCGGGGAGAAAATTGGGATTTTGGGGGTGGGGTGGGAGGGGGTAAGGGGAGATGGGGAGAGAAAAGTGAGAAGGGGAGGATGGGGGAAACTTGGGGAAACAGGATGATTGGGATAAAGGAAGGTTGGATAGGGGAGCACGGAAGCACAATTCTTAGTTAAGGGAGCCACCTTAGGGTTGGCAAGGGACTTGAACCTAGAGTGGCTCCCAGGAACCCATGGTGATGTCCCCAGTTAGTTCCTTGGGCAGCTGAGGATAGGGAACCTGAAATGACCCTATCCTATAGCAATACTGACGAATATCTTGCATATCACCATAGAACCTTTGTCTGGTGATGGATGGAGATAGAGACAGAGACCTACACTGGAGCACTGGACTGAGCTCCCAAGGTCCCAAGGAGGAGCTGAAGGAGGAAGAACGTGAGCAAGGAAGTCAGGACCACGAGGAGGGCACCACCCATTGAGACAATAGGGCTGATCTATTGGGAGCTCACCAAGTCCAGCTGGACTGTGACTGAAAAAGCTTGGTATAAAACCGGACTCTCTGAACATGGCGAACAATGAGGGCTGATGAGAAGCCAAGGACAATGGCACGGGGTTTTGACTACTTCATGTTCTGGCTTTGTGGGAGCCTAGCCAGTTTGGATGTTCACCTTCCTAGACATGGATGGAGGTGGGCAGACCTTGGACTTTCCACAGGGCAGGGAACCCTGACTGCTCTTTGGACTGGAGAGGGAGTGGGAGAGGAGTGGGGGGAAGGAGGAGAAGGTTGGGAGGAGGAGGAGGGAAATGGGAGGCTGGGAGGAGGCGGATACTTTTTTTTCCTTTTCTCAATAAAAAAAAAAAAGAGTAGATGAGGAGACCAGGAGCCAACCACGCAACCAAACAACCAGCCACAGAGTAAAAAGGAAACAAATATATCTAGAATAAAGAAAAGTAAAAAGTCCAGAGGCAAAACATAGTTTAAAAAATGGCATAATTTAAGTTAGAAAAGCTGGCTAGAAACAAGCCAAGCTAAGGCTAGGCATTCATAAGTAAGAATAAGACTGTGTTTATATGGGAGCTAGGTGGCAGGCCTGCAAAGAGGCAAAGAGTCAAAAAACAAAAACAAAAAAATAGCCCTACATTTTCTCAATTGAGTTTCCTCTTCCCATATCACTCTACCATGTGCCTGCTTGACTGGCGACTAATGAACCCACTGGCATTCCGTGTGTGATTTGCTGTTTCATGAAAGAAGAGTTTCTTCTCATCTAGCAAATACTTCGAGCCTATGTCTCTCTGGGAAGAGGACCTTGTTAGTTTTTTGAGCTTCCCCTAGATTGTGAATTTCCTTCCTCCATCCAGAGGGAATAATTCAGTCTTAAGCAAACAGCTATGCAGCAATGCCCCATGATGCAATCTGTTGGTGTGGGATACTTCCACATCAGGAGTGATAGCTGGATTGTGAGCTTGAGCCTCACCTCGATTATCAAACCCACATAGCACCATTTGGTGGAGAATTTTTCTCTTGTACTTTCCTGTGTATTTTGTGACCATCATTCGTGGTTTAATGCATATACATTTTATTATTTATTTATTTATTTTCACAAGTTCCCTTAGCACTTTTGGAAATAGCACCAAGTTATGACCAGAGGAGGCCACTGTCCTGCAGAGTTTGTTACTCTCACTGGCCACCTCCACTGGGCCCTATAAGCTGGACCCAGATGAGAGACATCTCCTGACTCCTCTTCCTCATTTTTCCTCTTATGCACATTGTTCCTGGGGGAGCCAGAGCACATAATATACAGGCATATATTGCAGATTCAATCAACTGGGCTACAAACTCTTTATGTAAACCAGCAGCAGGTGTTTAAGAATCATTTTCTAAAGATATACAGTGTGTGTGTGTGTGTGTGTGTGTGTGTGTGTGTGTGTGTGTGTGTTTCACTCAGTTCTCTGTGAGAATGCACTTTGTTATATTGTGGATCTAGGCTGGGAAACAGATGGGAAAATAACAAAGAAAATAAGGTAGTGTCTCTTTTAAAGACTGAGAAATACCAGAAATAAAAGTTTAAAGATTCCCACTGATGTGCAGGGAAAATGTTCAGATACCATGCAGAGAGTAGGTGCACTGATATACCCTGGTCCAAAGGTCATGTGGGTCACGTGGCCTCCCCCTCCCTGGCCTGGGTGAAAGGAGCAGTGCCCAGCACTGTGGATCCAGTGCAGTGCTGCAGAGGACTCTTCATTGACTGAGGAGAGGTTGGGGGAGGGCAGTTAACATTGTAGAAATGATTCACTTCACTTTTAACCCATTATTCTGGCATGCTCTTCTATCATTGAAAATTACATTTTATGACTGAGCATGGCTGTTCATCTCTGGCTTCTAACTCTTGGGAGGCAGAGTCAAGGGGATTGCAACTCAGAGCCCACCAATTCCTACTTGTAAGACGTTGTGTTTCGGTTTGTTTCAAAAGAAAAATAATAAAATAGCTATGTGTACTTAACCATGAATTTAATTTAAGCTCAGCATTGTTTTGCAAATCACATAAAATCCATTTATGTGACTGGATACATATGGATTTCCTTTCTAAGTTTGTCCTTTCCTGATTATCTTTTTTTTCTCCCTCTCACCAATATGTGTGTCCTTCAAAAACCAAGTGTGTTTGTAGAATCATGTTTTAAAAAAGGAAATCCAGGGGAAAATACCCAACAAATTCATAAGCTTGACAAAATTTGCCAAATCATTCCTGGTCCTTAATACTGGTAAAAACTCAGTCTCCGAGATTCCACTTCATCGGCTGATAGGATGGAGAATGAGGTGTCTGTTTTACTGTGAACTTTAGGTCTGCTCAGAGCTTCAAAAATAATTGTGATTACTGACTGAAAAATTATCTGTTTAAGTTACTGTGATGAGATTTCATGTTACATGGAACTCAGAGTTCTTTCAAAGTTATTTGTTAGCAAAATGAATGAGACATTTCTCAATGTCTGTTGCCCAGTGGTAAAAATTCAACCTGATGCCGCCCTTATCTGACAAAGAACACAAGAGGGCTGAGGACTGTATAAGAAAGGGTCAGAAACTCATGAATATTTACTATCAAGAAATGGTTCTTTAAGGATAGAGGTAGGGGAAAACCACATTCTCTACAATAAAAGAAGAGAAAACACAATATTAGGAGGAGGACACTGGGAAACTCACAGATCAGGGGGAGTTTTGTTGGAAAACTTGGGGTTCTGAAGGTAGAGGCCATGCCTGCAGGGCTTGTGGAGAAAGATCCAGAAGTGAAAATTTTATTATGTCCTATGAAAATAGGAAGCGATTCAAATCCCAAAGAATAATTAAACTCAATCCCTTCTTCAAATGAATAAATTACTCTAATACTGTCCCAAGATCCAGTCAAAAACACAGAGTCATTCATAAAGAAGACAGCAGCTGGATCCACATTTTTACATAACCACCTCTCTCTCTCTCTCTCTCTCTCTCTCTCTCTCTCTCTCTCTCTCTCTCTCTCCTGATTAATCCTTGGTAATCTTCAATGACCTTATCAAAGACATATGTTGCAATAATAGCTTTTGAATTTGATTCCCTTTAATTTCTTTTTCAATGGATTCTTTGAGTCTCCCTATGAAATCAGCAGAGGCTCAGAGAAGAACCTACTATAGGTTTTTATATAACTACAGCCAAAGATAGGACCTGTATCAGTTTTCTTCCAGGCAACGATATAGCCTGGTGGAAAGCCTGTGGGAGGAATATCTTGCTACTGATCATTTGTTGCAACTTATCTACCAGCTACTATCATAATTTCATATGTAGCACTTCCAGAATCACCCCTTAGTCCTAGTTATTGAACCTTTTCATGAACTTCATGAAAGTAAGCCAAGACCCATTTTATCAGTTATATGTAAATCATATGGCAGCCATTGTGCAGTATTATTCTAACCAGGAAGGTATTCCTAACAATATCCAACAGTCCCATAGGAAGCACAGGCCTTTAAAAAAAAATCTATCATTATATCCATGTTAAATCACTGATAAACCCTTTGACTTTGTTGAAATTGTGCTGGAAATACCAAGCTCAGCTCATGAGGCTGGAAAGCAGTTGATAAATGAATTCCTTTTCCCTGCCATGCCCTAGCTTGCCTGGGTTCTAAACTTAACTTTTCCACAGGCTCTCCTAAGTCCTCATTAAGAAATGTCAAGATTTCAAGATTAGATTGATCATCAAATTCCTCACCCATGCTTTAGGGAAATCTTCAGACAAGGGAGGGCACAAATCTGAAAGAGGCTCCAGTAATGGAGCTGGGGAGCAATCACCCCAGAGTTGTCAGTGGGGCATTTTCACTTTTGATTTTCCCTTAATGGGGGGGAGGGCATTTCTACTTTGGCTTTTTTTTTATAAATCAATATAAAGGTTTCATTATCCATCTTATAATCATTGAAAGGAATTAGCCATCTCTTTCACATGGTTAATAACATCCTTATCTTCCCTAAGAATTTTTAAAACTCTTCAGATTAATGCCCAAGTGACCCAGAATTTAATGGGAATCTTTCCACCTTGTTTATATGTCTTTTCAGTGTGTTTTTGGGACTCTGTCCCATACTTCCTCATCTAAAGTTCCTACTTCTTGGGAAGACCTTGGACTTCCTGCAGGGCAGGGAATCTGGACTGCTCTTCATTCTTGAGAGGGAGGGGGAATGGAGTGGAGGGAGGGGGAGAGGGGGAGAGGGTGATTTGTGGGAGGAGGGGGAGGGAAATGGGAAACGGGGAGGAGGCAGAAATTTTTTTTCAACAACTAAAAAAATAAACAAAAAATAAATAAATAAATAAAGTTCCTCCTTCTGAAAGCCAGGGCTTGTACTCACAAACAACTTGAAAACAACTTAGTAGCTGTGATTTTGATAGTAGTGCTCCTCCTTTCTTTAAAAAACAAAGCAGAAACTCAGAGTAAGACGATTCCTTCCCTGGTGTCGGCCCCATTATTCTCACTCATCTCTTTCCGTGAGGGGCCCCACTCTCTGATTTCATAGCCAATTTCAGGTCCCTTTTCAGGCACCACTTGTCACCCTTCAGAGGTAATGGGACCTGGGAGAATGAGGTGAACTGGAGTCTCATGCAACAGCCAACTTTATTCAGAGCAGCAGACAAGTTATACTCTGAGGGTAAGAAAGTTCACATGAGGTCACGCTGTATACAATGGCAAAGACAAGCTGAGCATGACAAAATCATTTTCACCACAGAAGCACACACAGGACTTTTTAAACATTTAAATGATTATCGATAACAAGCAATAGGCGGCAATCAGAAATAAACCCACTCCTTTCTGCTGTGCCTGGACGAAGCCTGGAAACATATTCCACGAAAATTTCTGTGATTTGGAGAAACCAAGAGAGAAGATTTTTGTCCTGTTTTCTTGGAGTGCTTCCACAAGCACTTAGAATTCTCAAACTACTCCATTCCTGGCTCATGATCTTAAACAGAGGGAAAGGTTTGTTTGGTTTATGCTTCAAGATCACTGTTTATCATCAAGGTATCAGGAAAGGAACTCACCTAGTGCAGGAACCTGGAGGAGCAAGCTGATGCAGAGGTTATGGAGAGGGGCTGCTTACGGGATTGTTTACCATGGTTGCTTGGTCTAATTTGTATAGAACCCAGAACCATTTGCCCAAGGATGCACTACTCACAAAGGGCTAAAAACTCCCCCATAATCAGCAATAAATAAAATACCCTACATTTTGATCTTATGACTGCAATTTCTAAATCGAGGTGTCCTCCTTTCAGGTAATTCTAGCTTGTGTCAAGTTGACAGAACTAGTCAGCCCATGGCCATTGGCCACCATGAAGCAGTGACTGTGGCCCACAGAATACCTTTGGCACAGTACAGTGGTAGCCTTCCCTATGGTACTGGTAATGAGACAGTTAGAATCTCATGGGAATGTGGAGGCCGTTTTCACAACTACACCTGAGATTCCAGTCTCCACTTCTTCCTGCCTTAGCTGCTAATTGACTTGGAGAGTGAATAGGAGGTAGAATCTTGATTAAGGCCTGGGACCTTTTCTCATACAGCATTTTTGAAGGTTGCCACCTATGTTGAGCCAGAATTTCTGGTCATGCAGGTGCATTTGAGTCTCCCACGTCCTATAAATTACAATGTAATCTGGTAACCCAAGTAATCTGGTCCACTAAACTCAGCTTAGATGGAACCAATTCCTTGCACAGTTTTTACCCTAGGGTCAATGATTTTTTTAATGTCTTCCTAGGAAAAGTCACATGGCAGGGAGAATTTGAAGGTGAAGACTGTAAAGCTCTGGGGAGCCACAGCTTCATATTTATGATTATAAGGAAGAAGCAGGTTCACAAATGGAGGCAGTTTCTGAGGGCTTTAGGGTACACAAAACACTCTGAAGGCTCTATTCTCTGTTCTATCAGGTTCTATTTATTAGTAAAATGATGTGGTAATTGCATATACGCAGCTGACTTATATCATTTATCATTATGTCCCACAGGTTGATGCTAGTGAAGGGAAATCAGTCCATCTTAAGAAAATGATGAAATCATTTATACTAATTCATGTGTCCAATCTCATGTGCTTTACCTAAATGGCATAATTGAATCTGATATCCAGGTTGCCCTTACTATCCTTTATTTATTTATAATTTTCACCATATGTTAAACTTTAATTTATGTTCTGATCAACTTTTATTTTATATTGTTTCCAATCTACCCTTTTTAAAGGGAAAAATTCACAATAGCAACTCTATATGCCACTCAGAGCCCAGATCATCCTTGTTCATGCTGTGTCAACACTCATGTCTCTCCTGTCTGCTTTTTTTTTAATTTTAAATTAAAGTTTTCATGGTGAGTTCAAGTGTGAATGTCTCAGCATGAAAATGGAGGTCAGAAGACCGCATGTGGGAGTCAGTTTTTTCATCAGAATTGATCAGATTGTCTGACCTTTCAGCAGATGTTTTTACCCACCAAGGCCTCTCTCCATAACCCTCTCTGATCTTAGTGCTGAACACTGTCTCCGTCATTCAAATTGAATACAACTTTCTTCCGCAATGTTCTTACATCACTTCTTTTTGTGTCAAATTATATAGACCAACGAGAAAGTGTTTGTTAGTCTCACCTTTCATGTCAGTTTCTGGGAAAACAGCTGTAAAGACTGTGAGACTCAGAGAACTAAGAGATGTTTCCTATAAACAAGTCACATTTACATGAGAACCATGAGAACGAGCTGGAGGAATAGTTATGAGACATGTTCTTCTTGCAGAGGACTCTGGTTCCTTTCCCAGCACTCACATCTAGGACTCATGACTGCCTGTAGCTCTCGCTCCCTGTGATCAGTACCCTCATAGTCTGTGTGGGGAACTGTACAAATGTGACACACACTCACACAGACACATACATAAAATAAATCTTTATAGTGGAAGAGCATGCTATTTAATAATCTGTAGCACAAAACAATACACATCACTTACTTAAATGTTTTGTATATAAAGTGCAACAAAGCTAAATATTAAAATGTATACACCATTGTGAAGTAGAGCCATAATGCAACCAAAATGTAACAGATGTTTAGTCAAGTATGAAAAATCAATTTTTACAAATAAGGTATAAAACTACCTTTTGTGATTCTACAATTTCATTTCAATGATGATATCAATTATTATTTTTCAGAATGCATCTATCAGATTGTTAGAACCATGTCGATATCTTATTGTGTGGATCTAAATTAAGCAATCAAGCAGCGAATCCTTCATTTAAACAAATGTGGAATCAGATCCTTTTGCAGCTCTTTGATGACAAACAGCTGGCTAGTGTTGTGGGGAGCAACCAGGCAATAACAAAGGGCAGCTGCAAACAAGCCTCAGTCTGCTTCAGTCACGCTGCATATTAATCTTGAAAATTGGCAAATCCACATTGTTAATCAACATACAAACTATAGATGGATAAAATGAAACTTTACCATGTATTCCTTATCCACTTTACCCCATATGGACAACATTCATTCCTGCAGAGAACCTTCGTGTATATAAGACCACAGAAATATTTCAGTGCATTGAAGTTCTGTCACTGGTGCATTGAGATTCCAGGAAGTGGATGTAGTTCATATCATTTTGCACAAATCTGTAAAATATTTTCTACAGATGGAAACATATAGACACTTTGAAGAACCTCAAAACTTCATCACAGCTAAACTAACATTTAGCAAGTACAGCATCAGGAACAAGATATGGATTTCTTTGAATAACATGATTAAATCACTATGAAGTTGACAAAATTTGCCAAATTTCATCTGGAAATTCCCCTCTGTATTCTGTGAATATGGTTTATTACCATTGGTTAAAAAAGAAGCTTCTTTGTTCAATGGCAGGGCAGAATAGAGATAGACAGGAAAACTAAAGTGAACGGAGGGAGAAAGAAGGCAGAGTCAGGCAGTTACTATGTAGTTGTTGGAGAAGAAAGGCACCAGAACCGTACTAGAAGGCCACACGCTCGTGGTATTGATAGAAATGGATAAATTTATTCCTGTCTGAGCAGCCAGAAAACCTAGGCACGGTTTCCTTTTACAGAAATTCAACTGTGTGCTTCCAGTAACAGTAATAGGAAAATCAATTTTACAAAATATAAATAAGACCATTCTCTCTGTGTTGGAGGCATGGATCAGTAGTTGAGACAACAGGCTTGTCTTCCAGAGGACCCAGGTTCAATTCCTAGCAACCACAAATGATACAGAACAAACTCTCTAACTCCAGTCAGTCACAGGACATTTGAACACCTCTTCTATCCTTCCAGGAGCGAGGCACTGATGTGCTACAGGAACACAAGGAAATAACTCTTGTAAATTTTCAGTACAAAATACAGACATAGGAATTTTTTTATAATCCCATCCAAAAAGAGGAAAAGTAGATAATAAGGTTTCACTTATCACTGTAATTTACTAAGATCTCTCTCTCAGCAGAAGGCTGAGTCACCAGAAGACTGATTGAGAATAAACACATACTTAAACTGATTTGAGAGAATTTTGTCTTGCCCACAATATTATAGGACTGAGAGCTCTATCACGCTGATTTAGTAGAAAAATAAAAGAGATATTTTCTCAATTTTCCCTACTGAGCATGCCAACACTCAGGCAGAAGTCCTTCCCTGTGAATCAACACAACAGGGCTAAAAGTTGCATAACCAAGGGTTATAAATTCTTGAATATTTACCATCAAGGGTTTTTTTGCTAAAAAGAGACTTAAAAATAGAGAAATAGCACAGTCAGTCCAATAGAAGAAAACAAAACAGAGCATCAGAAGGAGGACACTCTGAGCAGCTCTCAGCTCAGGGGGAGTTCTGTAGAGAAGCTTGGAGTTCTGAAGGTGGAGGACATGCTGGTGGTGCTTGTGGAGAAGAAGTACCATGTAGCCACTGGCTCCTCCCATGGCTCCCTGAAACACAGCATCTCTCAGGACCATGAGAGGGAGAACAATCCACTTTATTTTCTGACTTTCTAACATAAAATAACAATATTTGTCACCATTCTTAGGCTCTGATATATTCAGGCTTATACTTGTGATGGAATGGATTAGGTTCATAGCTAATAAAGCGTTGAGTATCCAAAAGAATGAAAAGAATGGAAGGATGTGCCATGCAGACTGTGGTCTGAGTCTCCTCCACCCAGATGCTCTGGGACTGATGATGATGGCCTGGACCACAGTGAGGAGACTGCTGGTGCAGATGGAGACCCCACGGGAAACCCTTGACAGGTAAATGAGGATCTTGCATCCTATGTCATCTAGGAAGTTTCTCAGACCAAAAGCTATCATTGTCTTTGGCAATCCTTTTGCAAGAAGAATTATGATGTTTGTAATAGCCAAGTGGATGAGAATAAGGTCTATAGGTTTCTTCTCAGGCCCTCCACACCATCTGATCATATAATTCACAGAAACAGAAATGTTCCCCAGAGTTCCAAACACAGTCATGAAGAGGAAAGCTATTTGCTTAATAAATTTCAAAAGCATTTCTTCATTTTTAGGAGAAAATCTTGTATTCAGGATAAAAAGAGGTTTTTTTTCCCAAAAGCATCAGCATCTATCTGAAAAACATTTCACATAATAGCATTTTCTGGTATACGAGAGTCAGTGGTGGACACATGTGTTGCTATAGACTGGGTCCCCGAACTCCTCCTCTTCCCTGTGGACTCTGAGTTATGTGTGTGCTCTGACAGGGGAGCTTGGTAACTGGAATAAAACTCTAAAGTTTTAAAGGGGATACGTTTGAGCTCTATACTAGCAATATTGACGTGTTAAAATATGTGAATTTGTTTATGTGTGTTTCTTTGTGTATGTGTCTGTCTCTCCATATGGTGGGATTAACATAGATAACTCTCATCATAACTGAAATGAACTGTAAATTTTCCGAAACAAAATTCTTCCTTTTTTCCTTTCTCTCTATTTCATCATATTTTCCCACTGAATTTCAGAGACAAAGGCTCTGTTTTTATTTCCCTCTTAATTACTGTAACAATTTCGAGATTTGCATTTGACTTCAAAGCCTTATAACTTCAATTTCTACATCCTAATAATTTTAAACTGTTTATGTTGATCATTCTGTGATTTCATTCCATATGTATATTTACTAGTTTATTTAAAGGTAGTTCTCAATGTCAAGTTCAATTGCACAACTTTTTCAAATAGAGCCCTAGAGTTAAAACGGAATCATCAAAATATAACTTGAAAATTTTCATGTAACTGCTAGGCTGCAGCTAGGGATGGTGTCTAGCAGAACCTTGTGTTGCTTTCTAGAATAGGGGGTAGCAGAGATCTCTGGTCCTAGCGGATGACTTCTGACCATCTGTAACCGCAGTGAGTTACCTCAGGACACATAAGGGAACATAGAACAGCTGTGGACCAGGGGATGCTGTTGAGGTAAAGAACAGGATTAATGGCGTGTTTTATACTGCCAAAAGTTATAAGTCCTCAATATCAACTGCACGTAGCACAGTACGTGGGGGTATACCGGTGTGAGCAGTATACTCTGTCTAAGAGTTCATGATAGCATTTGCTTCTGTGGGGACTTTTGAGCAGCTATTATGTCAGCTGGTTTTGCAGCCTGCTCTTCTTCCCACCTGTTTGTCATGCAAGCTGCTTTTTATTTACCAATCCGAGCTGATTCCAGAACTTGGATTCAGGTAGGATGCTATTCCTCAAGTTCTGGATCTCCATTCTCATTTCTCAGGGATTTGTGGTAAGCTTTGGGCACCTTTTCTAGAATATGAAAAATCTGAATATTCCAGTGTTCTGAGTGCATGCACTGTCTCTGTTCACTGCCCTTCATTCTGCTCAGCTCACAGGATTGATTTCATTGTCTATGTACCGACGATTGTATGGGTGACTTCCTCAACCAAGCCTTGTTCCCAGATTTGTTTTCAGGTGGCCTCATGACTCTAGAAATGCCAGTTATTGCTTTCACTGTTTCCTCTAGCAGAGAGGTAATTATTGCCTGTTTCAGTGAGTCCTAGAAATCACAATGTCATCTAAATATCTGTACAAATGAAATACACTCCAGATATTAATATCAGCATTCACTACCATGTTTAGAATAAAAAATAAGTGTTTTGTCAGTGATTGGAATCTGTCAAAATACTTATTTTCAGTTCTCACAAGTACTGATAGACAACATTAAAATTTTTATGTTTTTTCAATCCTTGTTTTCGTGGGCATTCCTACTTTTCTTGTCCTCTCTTCCATTTTCCAAGCTTTAAGTCATATTTGATACCAGGCTCTGATATCCTAATAATTGATTCCTTTCTACTGAAGTCACTGTCAATGGAGGAAGAGGTGTCTCATCTTCCACATCATTTGGGAAATGCTAAAGGAAATGAATGTAAAAGGTGGAATGGATTTGTGTTTAGATGGATGGGTGATGCCAGGATGAGTCTAATGTCCAAGAACCTGAAGTCACATCTACCAAACCTGGTTTTTCTAAAAGAAACGAGCTTGCAGGAAAACAGACAAAACTAAAAAGATTGTTTCTCTGTGCTGCTTAGCGTGGGATAAATATAAGATGAGCTGTTTCTGGGTGTGCTCCTCAACAGCCTGGATCTTAAAGAGCAGCATTTGTCAAGATGGTAACGATAACTGTTACACTGAGTATTATATTATTCACTAGCCAGGAATATAATGGCTGAATTTAATACAAGGATTGTAATAGTATGTGATAGAATCAAGAGCCTTCAAGAATGGATACAGACAGAAAAACCATCAAACAAAATTAGAAAGCTATTGTAAAACTATGCCAATATTAGTAAAGTGAAAATACATCAAACTGAAAAGTGCAAGGCTTACAGACACTAGCGACACTGTTGAAGTCACAATGCTGGCAAAGTTGAACCTGAAAGAAGGTTTTTATTTTCTTTCATTTATCTAGTCATTTTTGAGAGAGAGTCTCCCTCTGTAACCAGGCTAGCCCTGAACAACTCCCCTGCCAAATCTCTCTAGTGCTAAAGTTACTGAAAGTATCATGATCGTCTCCGGGATTTAGACATCTGAAAATCTGATCTATCTTATTGATCCATTTAGAAAGGTAAGATAGGCTAAGGCCCACCCAGAGCTATGATATGACACTCCAGCCCGAGGATGGAGAGTGATACATCGCATTTCTGTTCCATCTCTGTATCTCCGGAACTAGTCTCCTTACCTCCATGTACTCACCTGGACCTCTGTGGTGCAGACAGGATCTGGAGCAGCTCTGGGAAGGTGACACTTGTCAGGTCATGTTTGTACTGTCAGGATTTGTGGGGCTCTTGGCTGACATCAGATGTTGCAGACTTCAAGTTTTATGTGGTCACAGTGTCAGGGGAAGGAAGGCCTCTGCTGAACCCTCGTCCCTGAAGTAAAGCTTCCCTCTCTCCACGATTACTACATCTGTTTTGCCCAACAGTTATTTCAAGCATAATTATGGTTTAATTATTTTGACAAGAAAAACGAGAGGAGAAAATGAACAACTAACTTAAGTTTCTGTGTACGGAGTGCCCTGCAACTTCTGACTGGTTTTCATCTTCTCAAAGTGCCAAGCTGTGACCTGGACAGAATCTACTTCTGACACATGGACAGGTCTCTTGCTTTTCTTTCTAAAATCCCTCATCAGACAGGAGTAGAATAAATGATGCTAAGCACTGCAGATGCTGCTTTCTGATCAAGTCCCAAGTATGGACCAGAATGATTTAAAGTCCTTTGCTATACCTGTGCCTGTTGGTAGTGAAGGAATTTTCTGTAAACGATTCTTTCATTCCTGCCCTTTCAGTACTTTAAATATCATATGGGAGTTACTTCAACGTTAATATTGACTTTATTCTAAAAGTAATCTTTATTTACAAAGCATTAAGGATACCTTTTTAACTTAGTGGTGTCTAAGAGTGGTCCTTCTGTGTATTTTTCAAACTTGTTCCTAGGAAGCCCTTCCTATCCCAAATGTCATATGATGTAAATAAAGGTGGGTTTTGGTCTGATTTTCAAAACGATGGTATCATCATTTCATTCTTGAAAGAACGCACCACTTGGAAGAGGAATTCAGCTTTTGGCTCTTACTCTGTGCCCTGAATTTGGTGCCTCCATACATACAGGTGCAACTGGCACATGACAGAAGCTCAGCATCCTTCTGTGTAAATGAAATGACAGCTTTTGAAGAAACCAAACAGGATTCCTATTCTACCTATTGAAGAGGCAGTGCAGAAACATGGAAGGGTAGATATAAATTCAAAAATAAGAGTTATTGGCCAATGGGCAGGATGGGAATCGAAACAGCCCAGGCTGCTGCCCAGGCTGTAGGTTGCTCCTCACTACTCACAGCTCGGCCCCACTGATGAAGACATCATCTGCACAGATCATTAATATGGAGAGGTCAAGTTGGTGCCTGTATAGAGGATTCACTCCAATTTTTCAGGTTCTTTGATACAGGAATGTACTCTATATGGTCTCAAAAGAGAAACATAAACTCCAACCCAGCCACAAACCCTTTATCTGCAATGGTGTCTTGCCTGCAAAAAAATGCCAGGGCAATGGAGAAACAAAACTTGCAGCAGTAACCAATTGATAACTGATTTGGCCTAAGGTGCCCATGAGATGAAACTCATGCCCAACACTGCTCAGGTGCCCAAGAACCTGAGAACATGTTGCCCAGGGATCTAGAATAAAACCAAGTACCACTAGTCTAAGAAAAGAAAAAAATGTAGTAATAAAATGACTCCTAATGATATTCTATTGCATTCTTAGATCAGTGTCTTGTCCAGACATCATCAGAGAAGCTTCCTCCTGCAGCAGATGGGAACAAATACACAGACCCTCAGACAGACAATATGAGAATGAGAGACCTTTGAACACTCAGCCCTTAAGTGGGATGTCTCCATCAAATTCTTCCCCTCAGAGGTGAGAGAATCCTGTAGAAGAGGAGGTGGAAAGAATGTTAGAGCCTGAGGAATGCAGGCCATTAAGAAAACCAGACTCTAAATCGACACGAGCAAAGCCCATGTGAACTCACAGCGACTACAGAAGCATGCCCAGGGACTGCAGGGGTCTGCAGCAGGTCCTCTGTGTATACATCATGGCTTAAAGTTTAGTGTTTTTATAGGATTCCTGAGTGTGCAAATGAGTTGGTCTCTGATTTCTGTGTGTTCTTCTGGGTGATTTTACTTCTTTTTGCCTTAGCCAACATCAGCGTAATAGCTCTTGTTTTATATCATTATATTTTTTTAAAAAATGAATAAATTAAATGAATGAATTAATTAATTAAAGCCTAACCAGTGGGTTAAAGGTTAATGACTAAACTGTCACTTATACTTTCTCTGAAAGCAAAAAAGTTTTCTCCAAAAGTCACACTGGGTGTACCATCCACTCCAGGATAGGTCTCAGGGGCAGGAGTAGCTAAAAACATATGATTAAACTATGAAAGCTTTTGTTTTGGTACTTTTATTTGGTTAAAGTTTGGTTTTTGTTTGTTTTTTTGCATGTATTTTTTGTTTTCTTGGTTTTATGTGATTTTATTGTTATATTCATTTTTGTGTGTGTTGTAAAAATTACTTTGTATTTGGGAGGATAGAGATGAGCAAGGGATCTGGAAGGACTGGAGAGGGGCATATTTATGATCAAAATATATTTTAAATGGTAAGATAAAAAACAATAATAAAGAGAAATTTAAAATAATTATTTCAGATTCTAGAAGGAGCATTTCCTTCTGCTTTTTATTTTGTTTAGAAAAGTTCTAAATATCTTTGTTGTCTTTGAAATATAAAGAAAAATATAACAGTTTAAAGTTTGTAGTGTTTTGGATGGGTTGTTCTATAAAAGATGAGAAAATATTAGAAAGAGATCCCTTCATGCAGCTTCTATCTGGGAGATGTGTAGTGAAAATTGGGTCCCACAAGGAGAGTACGTGGTGGGGGTCACTGGTGACCTCCATTTTGTCCCACATGCTGATCTCATATGAAGGATATCACCTTGTAACAGGGTAGCACTGAAGAGTAATAAACCCTGGCTGGAGAGACTGCTCAGTGCTTAGAATGCTTTGCTTCCAAGTCTGAGTGTCCCCTCAGTTAACACCTGGTGGGTGGCAGCTTGCCTGTAATTCCAGACTCAGGAGCCAGGGACAGGTTATCTCTAGAGGAACTGGGTGGTGAGATTGGCCATTTGTTTTGCTCTGTGATTGACTGACAGCTCCCGATGCAGTAAAGAGGATGATGGAGGATGATTCCTGACACCAACCTCAGTCTCCTGCATGCAGGGGGCACAAATGTGCTGTGCACCTCCTCACACACGAGTGCCCATCCAGTCCCAAAGATGTAACCACACATGAAAATCAACACTACAAAATTCCACAAGGTCACTGCTTCTTTCAGAAATCAGGAGCCAAACTGACAAAGCAAATGGCTTTATTTATTGTTTGGCTAAAGCCTTTCTCTCCCTCTTGTCTGCAGCAAAGTTACAATTTTATAACAATCGAGCTTTCTCTGTCTACAGCCTCCAGACCCACAATGCCATCGTTTGAGAGAGCCTGCTATCCCAGTGTTTCTTGTGGTGGTACTTTAATGTCTAACCTGGTTATAAGTGTCCAGTTGCATCATCCCTAGTTTTCTGAGTTTAGGAACTTAGCAGTGTCAAACAACTGTTGATCAAATGTGCTGGCTATGATATTTGCTTCTCTCACTGTCATCTTCAATCTGCCATGCAAACTCACCACAGATAAGGGTCATCTCATCTCCACCTCCACTTTCTGATGTTGCTCTCATGCTCTGACTTTGGAGAGAAATTATTCATAGCTGACAGAAGGATTACTGCTGGCATTTTTCCAGTGTAAACACAAATCTAATCATCATATAGTAGCGATGGTGAAAAGAGAAGATGATATGAATCCACTTTCCACCTGTTTGGAAATCCTGAGCTAGTCTTGAGATAGTGCAATGGCAGACTTCTTAAGAAAAGGAGATGTATTGTTATAATATTTAATCTAATGTCATGATACATTCCAGCTTTAAAGCAAATGGCAGTTTGGTGGGAAAGGTCTGTAATCACAGCATTTGGGAAGCTGCAGCAGCTCAAGATCAGCCTGTGCTGCTAACTGATGCCCGGTCAGCCTGTGCCACTGTGATGGCTACAGAAACTCCATTTTATCTTTGGCATCCATCTTGGTACCCACAGCCTTTTGTCTCTGACTCCAGTCCCTGGTAGATATGCCAGTAACCATGACTCAGTCATCCCTCCCAAAATGTGACTATATTACTGTTATGATATGACAAATTGATTATTTTTGCTTGTGTAAGTTGCTTATGCAGATACCCAAAGAGTATTTTGAGTATCTTAACCACTTAAACTTGGCAGAGCAGACCAGTTTTTGCTTGCTGAGGTAGATACAGAAGGTCTGCTTGTGTTTTTCCCCTTTAAAAAACCCTTTCCCGTATGCTCTTTGATGTCATGCCTGGGATTTGGCTTTAAAGCTAGCAGCATACTAGCTGCTAATCCATAATCTTTTAGTTATAATTGGATTGAGTTTATGGTCTTTTTCAGAAGGTCATAAAATCCATAATATGACATAGAAAACATTATCCCCCACATCAGAATTTATCATACAAAGCAGTTTATAATGCACATAGCTTTAGCTCATAGAGAATAGACATAGAATGTAATTTCAATACTTCTCAGTGAGCATGGAAGATATCAGGAACATGGATATCTCTGCTGATCAGAATATAGGGACTGAAAGCAGTATAACTATGTTCTAAAAATGTTTTTATATTTAAAGAAACAGAATTATGTGTCTCTGTGAAACCGGTATAGATGGAGAGAATGAAATCTAATGTTCTCATTAGAATGAGAACACTCCAGGTAGCTCTGATTTCTGGAGGGGAATTGTGTGCACACCTGGAGCTGTGAAGGTAGCGGACACACTTGTGATGCTCTTACAGATGGAGAGCCCACTGCTCCAGTTCATCAGACTCTGAACAGTGCTTTTTGTTTTGGTTTTTGTTGGGAGCATTTTAATTACTGCTTCTGTTTAACTGGGTTTAGAAATCTGTTTACATTGTTCATTTGGCCATGATTAAATGTAGTAAGGAGGCTGCTTGTTTGCTTCCCAGCTGCCCAGACTCCTAAAATAACCACACAGAAACTGTATTAATTAAATCACCTCTTGGCCCATTAGCTCTAGCTTCTTATTGGCTAACTATTACATCTTGATTTAACCCATCTCCATTAATCTGTGCACTACCAGGAGGTTGTGACCTACCAGCAAAATTTCAATGTTTCTGTCTCCAGCAGAGGCTCCATGGCTTCTCTCCATTTCTGCCTCCTTTCTCCCAGCATTCATTTTAGTTTTCCCTGCCTACCTAAGTTCTGCCCTATCAATAGGTCAAGGCAGTTTCTTTATTCACCAATGGTATTCACAGCATGCAGAGGGGAATCCCACATCACCTCCCCTTTTCTGTCCAAACAAAAAGGGAAGTTTTAATTTTAACATAGCAAAATTATATATAACAAAACATGTATCAAGCAATTGTTACAGTTAAAATATTTATATTTACTTTATCTTTTATTATAATTAATGAAACTATAACTATAAATTCTCCAAATCCATCAAACACTCCAGAAGGATATAATATCACCTAAGTAAACACAAAGTGCATTGTAAGCAACTTCCAAAATTCTAGAAATGACAGAGACATCTCGCTGCCTGGACAGTCACACAAAGTTCTTCTGCACCATTGGGGAATCCATCTTCAGTCTACATACCCATAGTATTCAGAAGACTTTTCTGTGAAGCAGGAAATTTCAAAGAGAGTTCCACTTATACTGACAGTTTGTCAGCCAGTTTCTTCTGTGTTCTGCAGAATGTCTAATAGACTTTTTCATGAAGCAGGAACCTTGAAGGACTGTCTCACCTTTAGGCAGGTTCAGCAGTAATTTCTCTTTGAGTCCTGCATGTCTAGTTCATTAAGCAGTCCAGGCAAAAGCAGTTTCTTGTCCAAATGGCTAGCCAACTCCATATGGACTCTCTTCAATGCCCATCTTCCTCTTGAAGTAATTGGTGCTGCCAGGAGCAGGTGTGTCTCATTGTCATGAAAAGTCCAAAGTTCTTAAAATATTATAAATTCTGAAGGTCTCTGAAAGATTTGAAGAATACCTATCTAACTGAAATATATCTCTATTTATCTAGAAAACCTAAAAGCATGACTACAAACTTGACTATTATAGATGATTATCTATCACCTATATTTCTTAATTATACATTACATTTTTAAATGAGCTCCACAAACACCTTAATCAACAGCAGAAATATACATACAATAAAATTTACCTAAAATAAATAAACCAAGATCCATACCAATGCAAATATCTATAGTATATCCTCCTTTAAGTTAATCAAACATTTATAAACAATATTTGAGAATATAGGTGTGTTCTCCCCATACTGTTTCCTGCTATTTTGGGGTGAAGTAATTTTTTGAGGGGTGTACAAGGTGACCTTTCAGGGGTCTTGGTCCATCAAATCACATTAGTCTGGAAGGATTCCACAGGTTCTCATTCTCTGTGGAAACAAAAGAAGACACTTTTTTCCATAGCAACATATCCTTAGATCCTAATTTTGAAGATAAGATACCTTTGAAGTATATATGTTGGTTACTTAGCTCCTCCATAGTCAAAAAATTCAAATAAAACATAATGACATACATAATCCAGACTCTCTATGTATGTTCCATCTTTATGTGGCTTATTCTTTTTTTTACTTTTTAAATCTATGACTGTCTGTACTCTGTCTCTTTAAAGACTTTACCTTTTTTTAAAACCATTTACTTCTTTTTATAACTGTCTGTATTCTTTTTCTTCTCTCTCTCAAGCCTACATACATTTATCCAACACTGTGACCGATTTAGAGGTCTTTTCCATCTGAATTTGTCCTTTTTGTGTATCTGTAATCCTTTTCCTACCAGAAGTGCTTCTTAAAGTGCTAAGCGCTTTTATGAACTTAAGCAGTAGCATTGCTAGGCAAAATATGGTCCTGCCTGCTTGCTCTTCCCAGTCCAGCATGGTGGAGCTGTTCTTTGCCTCTGAGAGCCATTTACATTACTCCATTTTTAGGCACACAGTGGGTCTACATCTCCATTGGCCAAATTATAGCACTCTGCTTACAAACCCCATTTAAATGCTCTATAGCTGAACCTCCTCAGAATTTGTACTGGCAGCTCGGCCCAGGAAGCCATTTCAAAATGGTGTGGCTTTTTTTTTCTGATACTCCTGAATCAGGAAAACCTCTCTTAAAGGAACCATGTCTCTGCTTGCTTCTGAAAACAGAGCAAGAAGCTGTGCTAAACTTTTTGTGTCTAGAATTCCTTCCCAAACTCTCTCAGGTTTTAAGCAGATTTAATTGGCCACATTTGGTGCCAATTTGTATTAAAGAGGCCACTTACTCATTTCCTGGCTGCCCAGACTACCAAAATAACCACACAGAAACTGTATTAATTAAATCACCTCTTGGCCCATTAGCTCTAGCTTTGTATTGGCTAACTCTTACATCTTAATTTAACCTATCTCCATTATTCTGTGCATCACCATGAGGTCGAGGACTACCAGCAAAGTTTCAATGTGTCTATATCCAGCATGGCTTCTCTCCACCTCTGCCTCCTTTCTCCAAGCATTCATTTTAGTTTTCCCTGACTAACTAAGTTCTGCCATATCAACAAGCCAAGGTAGTTTATTTACCAATGGTATTCATAGCATACAGACGGGAATCCCACATCAATTAAATCTTAATTTAACCATGATAGGTTGCATGTGTCAAGAATTTCTTTGACACTGTGCTCTCCTGGACCCCGCCCTGCCTGCCACGTTCTTCCTCCCCCCCCCCCCCCCCAGGATCATTGGGCTACCAGGTGGCCCTGTTTAGATGCTGAGGAGTTCCATCTGGACGGGTGAGTGTGTGCTATCCAGGGGCAGATTGTCCCAGAAGAGAGTGCAAACCCCCTCCCTCAGCTCCTTCTGCAGGGATGTCTTTATTACGCACAACCCAGCCCCCCAGCACTCCCCCCAACCCTGCCCTTCTGTATGCTAGGACCAGGGCTCAAGAACAGTTTTAAGCTCCTACACTAAGGCTACCCACCCAGAGCGGTGAGTGCCTGCCTACTGGGCAGGCCTCAAGATCCCCTGTAAGGGAGCCTGGGCACCTTCAACTTGTGCTCCAGGGTCTCCTGTGCTCTCCTGGACCCTGCCCTGCCTGCCACATTCTTCCTTTTGTCCCCAGATCATTGGGCTACCAGGTGGCCCTGTTTAGGTGCTGAGGAGTTCCATCTGGACGGGTGAGTGTGTGCTATCCAGGGGCAGATTGTCCCAGAAGAGAGCACAAACCCCCCTCCCCCAGCTCCTTCTGCAGAGCGGTCTTTCTTATGCATGACCCAGCCCCCCAGCACCCCCTCAACCCTGCCCTGATGTATGCTAGGACCAGTGCTCAAGAACAGTTTTAAGCTCCTACACTAAGGCTACCCACCCAGAGCTGTGAGTGCCTGCCTGACGGGCAGGCCTCAAGGACCCCCGAAAGGGAGCACACGCACCTTCAGCTTGTGCGGCAGGGTCTTCTGTGTTCTACTCGTCTCGGCCCTGCCCCCCAAGCTCCCCCTTTTGTTCGTGGGTCATTGGACTATAAGGGGTCCATGTTTTGGTGCTGAGGAGTTCCATCTTGACGGGTGGTTCCTGCTTCTACACTAAAGAGATACACCCAGAGAGTCAGTCACAGCAAAGACTGGACCAAGACACCAGGCCTCTCCTGGCTCCATTTGAAGGAAGAGATGGAAAAGTGCCAATGCAAGAATTCCTCCAACAATCTGAAAGGCAACATGACATCACCAGAATCCAGGGATCCCAAAATAAGAATTGTACACCCTACTCCAGAAGAATTAGAAGAAATTGACTCAAAAGTTTATTATATGAAAATAATAGAAGACCTTAAACAGGAGGTGAAAAAATGCCATAAACAATTAGAGATTACAAACAAAAAGGTAGAGGAAACGAATAAATCGCTCAAAGATACCCAAGAAAACCAAGAGAAAAAAGAAAAAGCAATCAAACAGGTAAGGGAAGCGGTTCAAGACTTGAAGAATGAAATGGAAGTAATGAAGAAAATACAAACCGAGAAAAGGATGGAGATGGAAAATCTGGGTAAACAAACAGGAACTACAGAGACAAGTACTAACAACAGATTACAAGAGATAGAAGAAAGAATGTCAGACACTGAAGATACCATAGAGAAAATAGACACACTGATCAAAGAAAACAGCAAAACCAACAAATTCTTATCACAAAACATTCAGGAAATCTGGGACACAATAAAAATACCAAACCTAAGAATAATTGGGATAGAAGAAGGAGAAGTACGCTCAACTGTCTGTAAAATATATTTAATAAAATTATAGAAGAAAACTTTCCCAACCTAAAGAAAGATATTCCTTTGAAGGTTCAAGAAGCATACAGAACACTGAATAGACTGGACCAAAAACAAAAAAACAAAAAAACAAAAAAAACATCTCCTCGCCATATAATAATCAAAACACAAAACATACAGAATAAAGAAAGAATATTAAGAGCTGCAAAGGAAAAAGGTCAAGTTACTTATAAAGGTAAACCTATCAGACTTACACCTGACTTCTCTATGGAAACCATGAAAGCCAGAAGGTCTGGATAGATGTACTGCAGAAGCTAAGAGAACATGGATGCAAGCCCAGACTACTATACCCAGCCAAGCTTTCATTCACTATAAATGGAGAAAACAAAATTTTCCAGGATAAAAACAAATTTAAACAATACGTAGCCACAAATCCAGCCTTACAGAAAGTAATAGAAGGAAAATCACTAACCAAGGAGTCCAACAATGACCGCATGACCACAATAACTCAGACATCTAGAGACCCTTCACCAGCACAACTCAAAGAAGGGAAACACACAAACTCTACTACTACAAAAGTGACCGGAGTTAACAACCACTGGTCATTAATATCAATCAATGTCAATGGACTCAACTCACCTATAAAAAGGCACAGGCTAAGAGATTGGATACGAAAACAGGATCCAACATTCTGCTCTTTACAAGAAACACACCTCAACCACAAAGACAGGCACCTTCTCAGAGTAAAGGGCTGGGAAAAGGCTTATCAAGCAAATGGACCTAAGAAACAAGGAGGTGTGGCCGTACTAATTTATAACAAAGTTGACTTCAAACTTAAATCAATCAGAAGAGATGGAGAGGGACATTTTATACTCATAACAGGAACAATTCATCAGGATGAAGTCTCAATCCTGAACATCTATGCCCCTAATATAGAAGCACCCACGTACATACAAGAAACATTACTATAACTCAAGTCAGCCATCAAACCGCACATACTAATAGTAGGAGACTTCAACACTCCTCTCTCACCAATGGACAGGTCAATCAGACAGAAACATAACAGAGAAATTAGAGAATTAATGGAGGTAATGAATCAAATGGACTTGACAGACATCTATAGAATATCCCACCCAAATAGGAAAGAATATACCTTCTTCTCTGCAGCTCATGGAACCTTCTTGAAAATTGACCACATAGTCGGTAACAAAGCAAACCTCCACAGTTACAAAAAAATATTAGTAACCACCTGTGTCTTATCAGATCACCATGGATTAAAGTTAGAATTCAACAACAATGCTACCCCCAGAAAGCCTACAAACTCATGGAAACTTAACAGTCAACTACTGAACCATACCTGGATTAAAGAAGAAATAAAGAAAGAAATTAAAGTCTTCCTTGAATTCAATGAAAATAAAGAAACAACATATTCAAACTTATCGGACACTATGAAAGCAGTGCTAAGATGAAAGTTCATAGCACTAAGTGTCCACTTAAAGAAAACAGAGAAAGCACACATTGGAGACTTAACAGCCCACCTGAAAGCTCTAGAAAAAAAAGAAGCAGACTCACCTAGGAGGAGTAGAAGACTGGAAATAATAAAACTGAGGGCTGAAATCAACAAAATAGAAACACAGAAAACAATCCAAAGAATCAATGAAACAAAAAGTTGGTTCCTGGAGAAAATCAACAAGATTGATAAACCGCTATCCAAACTGATCAAACGGCAGACAGAGAATATGCAAATTAATAAGATCAGAAATGAAAAGGGGGACACAACCACAGACACAGAGGAAATTCAGAGAATCATTAGATCTTACTACAAAAGACTGTATGCCACAAAACTGGAAAATGTAAAAGAAATGGACACTTTTTTAGATAAATACCATATACCAAAGTTAAACCAGGACCAGGTGAACAATCTAAACAGACCTTTTAGTCGCGAAGAATTAGAAGCTGTTATCAAAAACCTCCCTACCAAAAAAAGCCCAAGACCAGATGGTTTAAATGCGGAATTCTACCAGAACTTCCAAGAAGACCTAATACCTATACTCCTTAATGTATTTCACAATATAGAAACAGAAGAGTCATTACCAAATTCCTTTTATGAAGATACAGTTACTCTGATACCAAAACCACACAAAGACTCAACCAGGAAAGAGAATTACAGGCCAATCTCACTCATGAACATCAATGCAGGCCAATCTCATTCATGAACATCGATGCAAAAATCCTCAACAAAATACTGGCAAACCGAATCCAAGAACACATTAGAAAAATTATCCATTATGATCAAGTTGGCTTCATCCCAGAGATGCAGGGTTGGTTCAACATATGAAAATCTATCAATGTAATCCAGCATACAAATAAACTGAAAGAAAAAACCATATGATCATTTCATTAGATGCTGAAAAAGCATTTGACAAAATTCAACACCCCTTTATGATAAAAGTCTTGGAGAGATTAGGGATACAAGGGTCATACCTAAATATAATAAAAGCTATATACTGCAAGCCGACAGCTAACATCAAATTAAACGGAAAGAAACTCAAAGCCATCCCACTAAACTCAGGAACACGACAAGGCTGTCCACTCTCGCCATACCTCTTCAATATAGTGCTGGAAGTTCTAGCAATAGCAATAAGACAACATAAGGGGATCAAGGGGATTCGAATTGGAAAGGAAGAAGTTAAACTTTTGTTATTTGCAGATGATATGATAGTGTACATAAGCGACCCTAAAAACTCCACCAAAGAACTCCTACAACTGATAAACACCTTTAGTAATGTGGCAGGATACAAGATCAACTCCAAAAAATCAGTTGCCCTCCTATACACAAAGGATATGGAAGCAGAGAGGGAAATCAGAGAAGCATCACCTTTCACGATAGCCACAAACAGCATAAAATATATTGGGGTAACTCTAACCAAGGAAGTGAAAGATCTATTTGACAAGAACTTTAAGGCATTGAAGAAAGAAATTGAAGAGGATACCAGAAAATGGAAGGATCTACCTTGCTCTTGGATTGGGAGGATCAACATAGTAAAAATGGCAATTCTACCAAAGGCAATTTACAGATTCAATGCAATCCCCATCAAGGTCCCATAAAAATTCTTCACAGATCTTGAGAGGACAATAATCAACTTTATATGGAAAAACAAAAAACCCAGGATAGCCAAAACAATCCTATACAATAAAGGATTGTCTGGAGGCATTACCATCCCTGACTTCAAACTCTATTACAGAGCTACAGTGATGAAAACAGTGTGGTACTGGCATAAAAACAGAGAAGTCGACCAATGGAATCGTATAGAAGACCCGGATTTTAACCCACAAACCTATGAACACCTCATTTTCGATAAAAGAGCTAAAAGTATACAATGGAAGAAAGTAAGCATCTTCCACAAATAGTGCTGGCACAACTGGATGTCAACCTGTAGAAGAATGAAAATAGACTCATATCTATCACAATGCACAAAACTCAAGTCCAGATGGATTAAAGACCTCAATATCAATCTGAACACACTGAACCTGATAGAAGAGAAAGTGGGAAGTACCCTACAACATATGGGCACAGGTGATCGTTTCCTAGGTATAACCCCAGTAGCACAGACATTAAGGGCAACATTGAATAAATGGGACCTACTGAAACTGAAAAGCTTATGTAAAGCAAAGGACACTGTCACTAAGACAAAAAGGCAATCCACTGACTGGGAGAAGATCTTCACCAACCCTGCAACAGACAAAGGTCTGATCTCCAAAATATATAGAGAACTCAAGAAACTAGACTTTAAAATGCTAATTAACCCAATTAAAAATTGGGGCACTGATCTGAACAGAGAATTCTCAACAGAAGAAGTTCAAATGGCCAAAAGACACTTAAGGTCATGCTAAACCTCCTTAGCGATCAGGGAAATGCAAATCAAAATAACTTTGAAATATCATCTTACACATGTCAGAATGGTTAAAATCAAAAACTCCAATGATAGCCATTGCTGGAGAGGTTGTGGAGGAAGGGGTACCCTCATCCATTGCTGGTGGGAATGCAAACTTGTGTAACCACTTTGGAAAGCAGTGTCCGGTTTCTCAGGAAATTCCGGATCAACCTACCCCTGGACCCAGCAATGCCACTCTTGAGAATATACCCAAGAGATGCCTGATCATATGACAAGGGCATTTGTTCAACTATGTTCATAGCAGCATTATTTGTAATAGCCAGAACCTGGAAACAACCTAGATGTCCTTCAATGGAAGAATGGATGAAGTGTGGAATATATACACATTAGAGTACTACTCAGCGGTAAAAAAACAATGACTTCTCGAATTTTGCATGCAAATGGGTGGAAATAGAAAACACTATCCTGAGTGAGGTAACCCAGACCCAAAAAGATGAACATGGGATGTACTCACTCATAATTGGTTTCTAGCCATAAATAAAGGCCGTTGCGTCTATAATTTGATATCTTAAAGAAGCTAAATAAGAAGGTGAACCCAAAGAAATCCATATAGCTATCCTCCTGGTTATGGGAAGTAGACAAGATTGCCGGGCAAAAAATTGGGATCTTCGGGGTGGGGTGGAGGGGGGTAAGGGGAGATGGGGAGAGAAAAGTGAGAAGGGGAGGTTGGGGGGAACTTGGGGAAACGGGATGATTGGGATAAAGGAAGGTTGGATAGGGGAGCACAGAAGCACATATCTTAATTAAGAGAGCCATCTTAGGGTTAGCAAGAGACTTGGACCTTGAGAGGCTCCCAGGTGCCCAGGGCAATGTCCCCAGTTAGTTCCTGGGGCAGCTGAGGATAGGGAACCTGAAATGACCCTATCCTATAGCCATACTGATGAATATCTTGCATATCACCATAGAACCTTCATCTGGTGATGGATGGAGATAGAGACAGAGACCCACACTGGAGCACCGGACTGTGCTCCCAATGTCCCAATGAGGAGCAGAAGGAGGGAGAACATGAACAAAGAAGTCAGGACCACAAGGGGTGCACCCACCCACGGCGACAGTGGGGCTGATCTATTGGGAGCTCACCAAGGCCAGCTGAACTGTGACTGAAAAGGCATGGGATAAAACCGGACTCTCTGAATATGGTGGACAATGGCACTGGATTTTGATCCTACTTCATGTTCTGGCTTTGTGGGAGCCTAGCCAGTTTGGATGTTCACCTTCCTAGACCAGAATGGAGGGGGGAGGACTTTGGACTTTCCACAGGGCAGGGAACCCTGACTGCTCTTTGGATTGGAGAGGGAAGGGGAGAGGAGTGGGGGAAGGAGGAGAAGGATGGGAGGAGGGGGAGGGAAATGGGAGGCTGGGAGGAGGCAGAATTTTTTTCTTTCAATAAATAAAATAAAAATAAAATAAAAAAGAATTTCTTTGACATCTTCCAGGTAGTAGATACGCCAGTGGTGCTTGTGGAAAAGAAATACCATGTATCCACTGCCCCTCTCGTGCCTCTCTGAAAAACTGTGTGGTATAGGAGCCAAAGAGTGAGGAAAGTCCATTTCACCTTCTGTTCTTCCTGTAGAAATCAGCAGTGCTGAGCCATCTTCCTCAGCTATAATGTGTTCATGCTGACTTTCTGATGGATGGAAGAGATTCATGCTGGTGAAGGAATTGTGAATCCTAAAGGACAATGAGAGAAGTCCCTGCTGTGCAGACCTCAGGCTGAGCCTCCCAGACCTGGAGTCTCTGGAGATCATGGTGATGTCTTGAACTTCCCAGAAGAGACTGCTAGTGCCACAGAGTAGCCCTGGGATACCCTGTATATGTCAACAACACCATTTAGCTTGAATAATCAAAGAAGCTTCTCAAACAAATGATCACTGTGGTCTGGAGAAATACTTTTGAAAGAAGCATTATAATGTTGATAAAATTCAGATGGATGTGAATAAGGTAGGTTTCTTTTCAACTCCTTCTCCCAAATGAATATACATTTCACAAGAACATATTTACTCCTCATAGTATTAAGTACAGTCAGAACAACTTCCACCTGCAACTTGGAATCTGCAACTTGGAATCTCCACTTTCTTTCATTTTTCTTTATCTCTCTCTCTCTCTCTCTCTCTCTCTCTCTCTCTCTCTCTCTCTCTCTCTCTCTCTCAAAGCTCTGTCTGACTGCTGCCTTGTATGAATCAGAAAGGGAAAATCAAGCTTCTTCTCCCTCACCATTAACATGATTTTTAAGCTAACTTTAACTCTGTATATGTGTGTATGCGTATACACCTTAAATTCAACTGCATGTATATGCACATGTGCTTACTGCTAAAAAATGGTTTGAACAGTCCTAATAATGAACTTTGTTCATTCTATCTTTTCCTAGGCATAAAAACAAGTCTCAAATATTTTAAATTGGTGTGTGCTTTTAACTAATAAAAATATTTTTAGATATGTTACCACATAATGTATATGTGACTCAACCCTGCTTTAAAATACGTTCTACATTATAAAGATCGATTTCAGATTAACAAAAGTTAACCTAGAGATTTCCTATAAGCTGTTCTCCACTACTGTCAGTTTTTACTGCTACGCTTCTACTGCAAAATTTTCTTTTACTCCTTTGTCCTTTGCAAGTATAAATCTGTCCTGCTAAGTCAAAGCCGGTTACAGTCAAGCTGGAGGAATCTGGGTAAAACATTCCTCCACACCCTCTCAGTGTGGATCCAGCTCTTCAGGTGAATCCTGCTCTAATGTCATTATAGACATAATTTATTATATATTATATATAAAATTTATATTATATTATAGACATAATTTATTATATATATTATAGACATAATATATTTACCCAAATATATACCCAATAGCTGCACTCAAATGCTCAGAAATCTGCAGAATTTGGCATCTAGATGTTTAATTCGGGCTTTTCATAACAGAGAGACAGGTTGGCTCCTGGAAGCAACCCCTATTTCTTCTGAAGAAGATAAATGGATACAAAAAACTTCCACCCATAACTCACTTCATCAAGTGAAAGTGCTAGCCATTGAGCATACTGCCTTTCACCTCAACTGCTGCAAACCTCTTCAGATGTGGATGATGGGACACTGGAATCAACTTCCTCATATTGTTCAGGTCAAGTTTGATCTTCCTACAAACTTCTAATCCATAGAATCTTCTAAAGCTTGTGAAGCCAGCCAAAAGATGAATGTTGCCCTAAGACCTGCCCTCAACGACCATGGAGGACCTGGGGTGGCTGTCTAGGTAGCCAATCAAGTAAGTCTGTCACTTTAAAATTGATAATCAGGTAAAATTTATCCTTCTCAAGTTCTCTGATGGAGTTTGGTGACTGGTAGCTTTGCCAATTGCCTTCTCAGTTCTCTCTGTAAAATTCAGGTCACAGGCCTCACTCTCCTAGATCCAATACTAAGTCTAGACACAAATTATATCATTGCCAGGCTCAGATAAAAAATAAACTCACAAAACAGATTTCTCCTGAATGTTAAGGTGATGTCATAGTGATGGGAAGGGAACAGGTGCTTTTTAGGTTCACGTGTAAAAAATGCAAAGCTTAAGATGTGAGGATCTGAGGATGTTTGAGGGTTTAAGAAAGTGTTCTAAAGTGTGTAATTAGAGATGGCTCAGAGGTTAAGAGTATTGCCTGTAGTTTGGATGCTCACCTTACTAGACCTGGATGGAGGTGGGTGGTCCTTGGACTTCTGACACATCAGGGAACCCTGATTGCTCTTCGAGCTGATGAGGGAGGGGGACTTGATCGGGGGAGGGGGAGGGAAATGGGAGGCGGTGGAGGGGAGGAGGCAGAAATCTTTAATAAATAAATAATTTTTTTTTAAAAAAAGAGTATTGCCTGCTCTTCCAAAGATCTTGAGTTCAATTCCCAGCAACCACATGGTGGCTCACAACCATCTGTAATGAGGTCTGGTGCCCTCTTCTGGCCAGCAGGCATACATGCAGACAGAATATTGTATACATAATAAATATTTAAAAAAAATAAAGTGTGTAATGCAAGTTATGAAGTTATGAGGATTGAAAACTGAAGTGATTGAAAAAGGCAAGTGATCTGAGATGGTTTAAAGAATAAAACCTGTTCCGTATTTCTCTCTTTCATTATGCTACTGTCATATTAGGAAATGTTAATGTGTCTAAAACTCACGTTTTCACAAACTCAAAGAATTCTTGTAATTTCCAGGGAGCTAACTTGGAGGATTCACCTCAAACAGGTCAGAGGCATCCCTCCCTCACTGAATTACCCAGCCCAGCAGCCTACAACTCCCCACCTTTCCCTGGTCCTTACACCATCCCCCTCAATCACCAGGACCTAAAGAATTTTTTTCCTAAACTTAACCTTGTCCTCTGCTCTGCCAATACCTTGCCAGGTCCAAGAGACACCGGACAGTTCCACAGAGCCTGGAGAGCAGTGAAACAACCAGATACCCTAGGATGATGCCAGCACCCTAACTTTCTCAGGTCCCCCAAGATTTCAACACCCACAAATCAGCAGGAAGCAGTCTTGAGAACCTGGTGCCCCTATCGCTGTCCCACCTTATAACAAGGAAAAGATGGGAATGTTGGGATTCAGGTATTATGCAGCCCCGCCCTGTCATTTGGCAGGATGTAACCAGGCAGTACCCTGGCCAGCCCAGGATCCTAGTCTGTATGCAGGCGCAAAAGGTCCTTTTATGAGACAAGCTCCATCCTATGAAGAGTAAGCAAGCCGTGGCTTCTCTCTCTCTCTCTCTCTCTCTCTCTCTCTCTCTCTCTCTCTCTCTCTCTCTTCCTTCTAGCCTCCTTTCAACAAATTCCACACTCAAACTCTATCTCTATGGTATATTTGTCACCTGCTGAGGTTTGGACCCACCCGCCTGCCACTAAGGTCTCTCTTGTGTGGTCCTCACCCTCCGTGGGACCCATAAGGATCTCAACTCATGCTGAAATCCTAAAAATGACAACATGTAACTCTAGTTCCCTGGGACTCAATGTCCTCTTCTGGTCTGTGTGGGCACCTATACAAATGTGGCATACACTCAGACAGATACATACAGAAAAATAAATCATATTAGAAAAAAATGTATTTAATAATCAGTAGCGCAATACACATTACTTGAATATTTTGTATATACAGTACAACGAAGCAAAATATAAAAACTTACACATCTTTGTAAAGTAGAGCCATGATGTTCCCAAAAAGTTACAAAGGTTTAGCAATATATGACAGAGCAGTTAAAAAAAAAACCGAACTCTAGTGAGTCTACAATTTCATGTTCAATTATTATATCAATTAATTTTCAGAATGGGTCTATCAAAGTCTTAGAACCATGTCAATATATTATTGTGTATACCCAATTTAAGAAATCAAGCAGTGAATCCTTCATTTAAATGAAAGTAGAATCAGATCCTTTTGCAGCTCTTTGGTGACAAACAGCTGGATAGTGTTGTGGGGAGCAACCAAGGCATAGACAAAGAACAGCTGCAAACAAGCTTCAACTACTTCAATCTCACTACTTACTAGGCTTGCAAAAAGGCAAATCCATATTTTGTGTTTAACGTAGAAACTATAAATGAATATAAAATGAAACTTTACTGTGTATACCTTATCCAGTTTATCCCATATCTATGATCTTTATTCTTGCAGAGAACCTTCATGAATATAACACCAAAGAAATATTTCAGCACATTTACCCTCTGACTGATGCATTGGGATTCTATGAAGTGGATGTAGTTCATATCATTTTTTCACAATTCTGTAAAATATTTACTACACATGGAAACTTTGAAGAACCCCAAATAGCATGATAGTAGTAACATGTAGCAAGCACAGTATCAGGTATAAAATATAGAATTTCTTGGAATAACTTGATTAAACCACTATGAAATTGATAAAAATTTACCAAATTCATTTGTGTGCTTCCAGTCATGGTGACAGTAAAACCAGTTTTACTAAATATAATTAAGACCATTTTCTCTGTGCTGGAGACATGACTTCACAGTTGAGCGCATTAGGTTGTCTTCCAGAGGACCCAGGTTAAAATCCTATCAACCACACTTTGGTTCAGAGCAACCTCTCTAACTCCAGTCAAGGGTGTTTGATGATCTCTTCTACCCTTTACAGGCACCAGACATGGATGTGCTACATGGACAAAATGCAGTTAATCCATGTGCAATTCAAATATAGAAAAGTTTTTAAAAATTCCTTCAAAAGAGAGGAAAAGTGAAAAATGAGGTTTCATTTATCACTGTAATTCACTAAGATCTCTCTCTCAGCACAAGTTGAGAGTCACCAGGAAAACTGTCTGAGAATAAACACATGCCTGACCAGCTTTGTGAGATTTTTATCTTACCCACAATATTATGGAACTGAAATCCCTTCACACTCATTGAATAGAAAAATTAGAGAGATATTTTCCCAATTTCTCCAACTGAACATGCCAACACTCAGGTAGAAGTCCTTCCCTGTGAATCAACACAAGTGGGCTAAAAGTTGCATAACCAAGGGCTAGAAATTTTTGAATAGTTATCATCAAGGAATTGTCTACTAAAGAGAGACTTAAAAATAGAGAAAAAGCACAGTCAATCCAATAGAAGAAAACAAAACAGAGCATCAGAAGGAGGACACTCTGAGCAGCTCTCAGCTCAGGGGGAGTTCTGTAGAGAAGCTTGGAGTTCTGAAGGTAGAGAACATGCTGGTGGTGCTTATGGAGAAGAAATACCATGTAGCCACTGGCTGCTCCCATGGCTCCCTGAAACACAGCATCTCTCAGCACCATGAGAGGGAGAACAATCCACTTTATTTTCTGACTTTCTAGCATTAAGTAACAATAGTTGTCACCATTCTTAAGCTCTGATATATTCAGGATTCTACTTGTGGCAGAGTGAATTAGGTTCACACTTATTAAAGCATTGAATATCCAAAAGAATAAAAACAATGGAAGGATGTGCCATGCAGACTGTGGTCTGAGCCTCCTCCACCCAGATGCTCTGGGACTGATGATGATGGCCTGGACCACAGTGAGGAGACTGCTGGTGCAGATGGAGACCCCACGGGCCACCCTCTGCAGGTAAATGACGATCTTACATACTATGTCATCTAGGAAGTTTCTCAAACCAAAAGCTACCATTGTGTTTGGCAATCCTTTTGCAAAAACGATAAGGAAGTTTGCAAAGGCCAAGTGGATGAGAATAAGGTGGATGGGTTTCTTCTCAGGCCCTCCCCACCAAGTGATCATATAATTCACAGAAACAGAAATGTTTCCCAGCATGCCAACCACAGTCATGAAGAAAAAAATTATTTCTTTAATAAATTTCAAGAGCATTTCTTTCTTCCTAGATACAAAGAAGAGTTTTTCAAGAAAACGTTAGTAATGCTAGACATTTATCTAAAAAACATTTTTGCATAATAGCATTTTCTGGTATACGAGAGTCAGTGGTGGACACATGTGCTGCTGTAGACTGGGTCCTTGAACTCCTCCTCTTCCCTGTAGACTCTGAGTTATGTGTGTGCTCTGACAGGGGAGCTTGGTAAACAGAAAAAACATTGTACAGTTTTAAAGGAGATATGTTTAAGTTCTGTAAAGGCAAAATAAGCTTCCACAAGTGCATATTTGGTGTCTGTCTGCTGTCTGTGTACACGTATAGATTATCCTAGTTCGTTCTCAGCATGACTGAATTGAACTGTAAATTTTTCTACTTTTTCCTCTATGTCATCGTATTTCCCCACCCAACTTACAAAGACACAGGCTCCTTTCTTATTTGCACCTTAATTAGTGTAACGTTTTCTAGATTTGCACATGACTTCAAAGCTTTATAACTTCTAATATTTTCTAATATTTATAACTTCTAATAATTCTAATATTTTTAAAGTTTTTATGTTGATTTTACTCCATGTAAATGTTTACTAGACAATTTTTAAAAGTAGTTCTCAATGTCAAGTCCAATTGCACAGCCTTTTTAGATAAAACCCTACAGTTAAAGCTGAATCATAAAAAAAAAAAAACTTGAAAATTTTCATATAACTCCCGGGTTGCATCTAGGAATGGTATCTAACAGAACCCTGTGTTGCCTTCTCGAAGAGGAGAAAACAGAGAGCTCTGATCCTAGTGGATGACTTCAGGGCATCTGTAACCCCAGTGACTTACCTCAGGACATGTAAGGGACCATGGGACAGCTCTGGACCAGCGGATCTTGATGAGGTAAACCTAAGAATTGCATTAATGGGGTGTTATATACTGCCAAAAGCTATAAGTCCTCAATGTCAACTGCACGTAGCACAGTAAGTGGGGGCATACTGGTGTGAGCAGAGGTTCCACTGTCTAAGAGTTCAGGGTGGTGTTTGCTTCTGTGGGGCCTTTTGAGCAGCTATTATGTCAGCTGGATTTGCAGCCTGCTTTTCCTCCAACCTGTTTGTCAGGCAGACGGTTTTTTTATACACCAGTCTGAGCTGATTCCAGAACTTGGACTCGGGGAGGGTGTTATTCTTAAAGTTCTGGAGCTCCATTCTCATTTCTCAGGGATTTATGGTGAGCTTTGGGCACCTTTTCTAGGATATGAGGAATCAGAATATTCCAATGACCACATGGGTTTGTGTGTTCTGAGTACTTACAATGTCTCTGTTCACTGCCCTCCTTCCTGTTAAACTCACAAGATTGCTTTAAATGTCTATGTCTTCATCAACATAGCCTTGCCCTAGGTTTGTGTCCAGGTGGCCTCCTGACTCTAAAAATGTCAGTTATTACTTTCAACTGCTGCTCTAACAGAGAGGCAATTATTGTCTATATCTCTGAGTCCTAGAAATCACAATACCATCTAAATATCTGTACAAATGAAAAGTGCTCCGGATAGTAAGAAAAATCACATCAGTATTCACTGACATAATTAGAATAAAAGCATTAAGTGTTTTGTTAGTGATTGGAATCTGTCAAAATCCCAAGAACTAATAGAAAATTTTAACAATTTTCTATTTCTTTAATCTTTGTTTCCATGGAGATTCCTACTTTTCTTGTCCTCTCTTCCTTTTTCCAAGATTTAAGTCATATTTAGACCAGGCTTCAAACTTCTAATAATTTATTACTTTCTACTGAAGTCACTGTCAGTGGAGGAAGAGATGTCTCATCTTTCACATTATTTGAGAAATGCTAAAGGAAATGAATTTAAAAGACAGGATGGACTTGTGTTTAGATGGATGGGTGATGCCAGGATGAGTCTAACTCCCAAGAGCCTGAGGCAGGTTGCATTCACCCATCCTGGTTTTCTCTAAAAGAAACAAGCAGGCAAACAGACAGAACTAAAAAGATTATTGTTCTTTGCTGCTTAGCATGGGATAAAGTTAAAATGAGCTGTTTCAGGATGTACCCATTCACAGCCTGGATCCTAAATAGTGCAGGTTTCAAGATGGTAACAATAACTGTTACACTGAATGTTATATTCTCCACCAGCCAGGAATACAATGACTGAACAAGTATTATAATAGTATGTGATAAAATCCAGAGCCTTTAAAGACAGATACAGACAGAAAACCTTCAAACTGGGAGTTAGAAGGCTATTGTAAAACTATGCCAACATTAGAAAAGGGAAAATGAATCAAAAGAGAAAAGTGTAAATGTTACACACACTAGTGACACTGTTGAAGTCACAGCGCTGGCAAATTTATACCTAAAATAAGGATTTTTTTTTGTCTTTAATTTATCTAGTTATTTTTGAGAGAGAGTCTCCCTCAGTAAACCAGGTTAGCCCTGAACAATTCTGTTGCCTAATCTCTCTAGTACTGACATTACAGGAGTGACCTTCTCCAGGGTTTGACAAACATCTGAAAATCTTATATTTCTTAATGATCCATTTTGACAGGTAACCTCAGGCAAAGGCCCAGCCAGAGCTCTGTCATGATACTCCAGCCTGAGGATGGATAGCGAGGCCTCAGCATTTCTGTCCCATTTCAGTATCTCCAGGAACTAGTCTCCTTTGATATTTCTGGTGCCAGAACCAGCCTTCTCAAGGCCAGAAGTAAAGTAGGGGTTCTGGGGATCACAGAGCCTCTCAACTGCTCCCTGGATTAGTGAGAGAGCCTTCTGCTTTAATGGAACTCCCCACAGACAGCTGAGGGGATGGAAGATCTTACCTCCATGAACTCCCCTGGACCTCGTGGTGCAGACAGGATCTGGGGCAGCTCTGAGAAGGTGACACTTTCCAGGTTGTATTTGTACTTCAGGATTTGTGGGCTCTTGGCTTCTGTCAGGTATTACAGACTTTAGGTGTCATGTTGTCACAGTGTCAGGGGGAAGAGCCCCTGTCCCTGAAGTACAGCTTCCCTCTCTCTTCACAATTACTGCATCTGTTTTGCTCAGAAGTTATTTCAAGCTTAATTAGGGTTTAATTACGAGAAGGATATGAAGTGAGAAAATGAACAACTAAGTTTCTGTGTACGGAGCTCCCTGCATCTCCTGCCTGTTTTCCATCTTCCCAAAGTGCCAACTATGGCCTGGCAGGGGATCAACTTCTCACACACAGATAAAGTCCCTTTTTCCTTTCTAAATCCCTCCTTAAGCAAGAGTAGAATAAATGATTCTCAGCACCGGAGATTCTGTTTACTGAGTAAGTTCCAAACATGGACCAGAACAAGTTTAGAGCCCCTTGTTCTACCTGTTAAGGTGTTTTCTGTAACTGATAGTTTCATTCTTGTCCATGAAATAGATGAGACTTGAAATATTATTTGCCTCACCAATGTGGGCCTGATTCTAAAAGCAATGTTTGTACAATATAAAACGTCAAGGACACTTCTAAAATTTATGTGTGTCCAAGAGTGGTCCTTTTGTGTACTTTTTATCCTAGTTCCTAGGAGTCTTTCCTAAATCAAATACAACCTGATGTAAATAAATATGGGTATAGGCCTGATATTAGAAGTGATGACATCATCATTTTGTTTTTGAGGATTAAGCTCCACTGGGTTTTCTTGGGAGATGAGTTCGAGTTCACTTGGTCTCTCTTTGTGCCCTGTGTAATGGTAGCTCCAACATGCGGGTGAAGCCAACATATACTAGAAATTAGAAGTGCTTCTTCTGTACATGAAATGACAGCTTTTGGGGAAACCAGGATTTCTGTCCTCTCTATTGAATGGGGAAAATATAGATGCCGAGAAAATAAGTTGTACATTACATATGTTATGACAGATAAAAATTGAAAAACAAAATATTTATCTCTGGTCCAGTGAGGATCCCTTTGTTGTCTCTGTTCTTTTGTTTAGAAAATCCCTAAGTATTTTGTTTTATTTTTAAGTTTAGAGGAAAATAAAGCAGTTTAAAGCTTGTAGTACTTTGACTTATTTGTTTAATAAAAAACAGAAAAAATGTCAGGCAGAGAGTCCTTCATGTGGCTTCCATCCAGGATGATTTCTGCAGAGGAAATTAGTGATCTGTAGACGGAGGACATGCTGGTGGAATTCTTGCAGGAGAAATATTATGTAGCCAATGGGTCATCATGATGCCCTTCAACAGGGTATCTCTTAGAATTATTATAATGAAAAATCAATTTCATCATGCAGGTTTCTGATATTTTCTGAAAGAAAATAACAATCTTTACCACTTTTATTAGTCTCTGATATATTAATAATACTGGTGTGTTTTATTTTACACTTAAGGCCTTATCTTACTGACTCCATTTCTTCTAGACAGAGACTATCAGCGACTTTCTTTTCTTTTGAGCCTTATATTTTTTTACTTACTCAAATGTTTGTCAGCAGACATAGAGAGTGGTCAACAAACAAAAATGCAGTGTGCTAGAGAATAAGTTATAGTCATGGTGTTTGTCTAGTTTTGTTTCAATAAACACATAAGGCAAGCTAACTCTATAAAGACAATTTTATTTGGTTTGTATTTCAAGGACATGGCTCTCGCCATTGTTTCTATATTGACTTAAAGAAATACATTTGTCTGGATGGCATGAAGCTCATGAACATTCTCAACTGAAAAGTAGATTTTTAAATAGAAGTTATCCAGAAAGCATTAGAGACTCCAGGCTGACCCACAAAAGTTTCCACAGAATAAAGGATAGAGTCCTTTCTATCTGTTGGAGGGAGAGCCATTTGTTTGTCCCTGACTTCTTGGCCCTGAAATAATCACACAGAAACCATATTATTTAAGTCGCTGCTTGGTCCATTAACTCTAGCTTCCTATTGGCTAACTCTTACATATTAATTTAACCCATTTCTAGTAATCTGTGTATCACTACGTGGCTATGGCTTACCAGCTAAAGTTCTGGCATCTGTCTTCAGTGGGGGCTCCAAGGTTCTCTCTGGGTTTTTATTCTACTGCATGTACTGGCTTTGTGGGAGCCTAGTCTGTTTGGATGCTCACCTTCCTAGACCTGGATAGATTGGGGAGGACCTTGAACTTCCCACAGGGCAGGGAACCCTGACTGCTCTTAAGACTGGAGACAGAGGGGTAGGGGGTAGGGGAAGGGGATGGAAAAGGAGGAGGGGAGGATGTGGAAATTTTTAATAAATAAATAAATAAATAAAAATTTTAAAAATCTTTTTATTTATACTTAGCCTTGAAAATGTCATTGGACAACTTAATCAAGCTGTGCCTGGATTTCCTCAAAGAAAATTGAATATAAAAATAGCGCAACAAAAGCATGTTTTACACACTTTGGGTATCAGGAGGCCTTCTGTGGAACAAGGATACCGTGGTTTTAGGACAGGAGTCTCTTTTAAAGGCAGAAGCCCATCTGGCTTTATCACACTAACAGTTTAAGGACTGATAACACAGACTCTGAACTGGAGCCTGCCGAGGTGCAACAACGTCTCGTCTAATGGGAGCTCACCAAGGCCAGCTGGACTGGGAGTGATGAAGCATGTGATCAGACCGGACTCTCTGAATGTGGCCAACAATGAGGGCTGACTGAGAAGCCAAGGACACACCTCTGAGGGATATTTGCTCAATTTGAAGTAGAAGGATCTACTTCTAATACAGATCTTTGAGGTAGGAAGACTCATTTTGTGCTGGGAAGAGACACATCTTTAATCCCAATCTTGAGATGGGAAGACACACCTTTAATCCACATCATTTGAGCTGTGAAAACCCACCTCTAATCTGAGCCACACCTTCTGCTGGAAGCTTACAATACAACATGGAAGAAAGAAGCTTTTGCTCTTTGCCTGCTTGCTCTTGCCTTGCTCGTAAGTCCAGTGATTTCTGGCATTAGAGTCTACTTCTTGGGTATTCTAACATCTATTGAAGAGCAGCTGAGACATCCATTTTTGTGGACTAAGCAGATACTGGGGTCACGGACTTTCCGTCCACAGCAGACATTGCTGGATTAGGAGCACTGCAGTCCTGTAAATCACTCTGAGAAATTCCCCTTCCATATCTCTAGAGAGAGACTCATGCATTTTACAAGGGCTGTCAGTCTAGAGGACCCTGACTAACATACAGGAGACTCAGGGTCATGACTAAACTTAAGGTTAAGGTATAGAACCAGAAGGGCTGCAGGGGCTGTGTCAACAGCAGTGACCGAGCTGAGCTGAGGTCTAGTGTTACTGGGGAATTCTCTACCCCTCAGGCCCTTAGCACATACACCAAGTGGTCAGATGACAAGTTGGTGGGGACCATTGCTATCACAGTGTTTGCTGTCTTCCTCTGAGAGGGTCCAGGTGAGGACCTTGCACTCTCCTTTGGCTTGGTGTGTGCAATAAGTTCTCTGCCTGTTTGTCTGAATGGTTTTAATATGTTCACGTGGTCATATGATCCTAATCTTTAAATATGTAAATAGTACCTTTATGACTTTAAGTCAATAAGGTGATGCTAGACAGGCAGTGGTACCCAGATATTCAGTGAGGTTCAGAGACATCCTTCCCCTGCATTTATTCAAAATGGAACCAAATGTGCTTGTAAAAGTGGTTTTCTAGACCACACACAGTCTGAAAGTGACTGTTGAACACATAAGGTGGGACTGAGACTAGGACGTAGCCGAGTCTCAGCACGCCTCTGCCTTTTATTGGTTATATCAACAGCTGTCAACAACATGGCCACCACCCGGAGGGAGAGGAGAAAGTTTGATCTCTGTGTCCGTCCTCTTGCTGGGCTCATCTACCATTTGAGCTGTCACTCTCCCGTTGCACTTGGTTTCTCAGTCATTTTAGAGCCAGAGATTCACAGTGAGTCAAACTTAATAAACGACACACCTAAACTGTAACTTCTGCTGACTGAGACCCAGATACCAGACCTGACCGACCTTGGAGTTCTCTGAAGGAGGCTTACATGATTTGCAAGATGATCTTTGTTTGCTTTCTTCATAGTGGGTATGTACAACTATTTCTTCTGAATATGGCATGATCTTATTGGCACTCTCTTTTTAAAACACCTTTTCAGGGCAAGTAACTTATAAAGGTAAACCGATCAGACTTACACCTGACTTCTCTATGGAAACTATGAAAGCCAGAAGGTCCTGGATAGATGTACTGCAGAAGCTAAGAGACCATGGATACAAACCCAAACTACTATACCCAGCCAAGCTATCGTTCATTATCAATGGAGAAAACAAGACATTCCAGGATAAGAATAAATTTAAACAATACGTAGCCACAAATCCAGCCCTACAGAAAGTAATAGAAGGAAAATCGCAACCCAAGGAATCCAACACTGCCCACAATAACCCAGGCATCTAGTGACCCTTCACCAGCACATCTCAAAGAAGGGAGACACACAATCTCTACTACCAAAAGCAATAAGAATAACCGGAGTAAACAACCACTGGTCATTAATATCACTTAATATTAATGGGCTCAATTCACCTATAAAAAGGCACAGGCTAAAAGATTGGATACGAAAACAGGATCCAACATTCTGCTCTTTGCAAGAAACACATCTCAACCACAAAGACAGGCACCTACTCAGAGTAAAGGGTTGGGAAAAGGTGTTTCAAGCAAATGGTCCTAAGAAAAAAGCAGGTGTGGCCATATTAATTTCTAACAAAACTGACTTCAAACTAAAATCAATCAGAAGAGACCGAGATGGTCACTTTATACTCATAACAGGAACAATTCATCAGGATGACGTCTCAATTCTGAATATCTACGCCCCCAATATAAAAGCACCTACTTATGTAAAAGAAATATTACTAGAACTCAAAGCAGACATCAAACCGCACACACTAATAGTAGGAGACTTCAACACTCCTCTCTCTCCAAGGGACAGGTCAATCAGACAGAAACCTAATAGAGAATTAAGAGAATTATTGGAGATAATGAAGCAAATGGACTTAACAGACATCTATAGAACATTCCACCCAAATAGGAAAGAATATACCTTCTTCTCTGCAGCTCATGGAACCTTCTCAAAAATTGACCACATACTTGGAAACAAAGGAAACCTCCACAGATACAAAAAAATATCAGTGTCCACCTGTGTCCTATCTGATCACCACGGATTAAAGTTAGAAGGCAACAACAAGGCTACCCACAGAAAGCCGACAAACTCATGGAAACTGAACAGTCAACTACTGAACCACACCTGGGTCAAGGAAGAAATTAAGAAAGAAATTAAAGTCTTCCTTGAATTTAATGAAAATAAAGAGACAACATACTCAAACCTATGGGACACAATGAAAGCAGTGCTAAGAGGAAAGTTCATAGCACTAAGTGCCCACTTAAAGAAAACGGAGAATGCATACATTGAGGACTTAACAACACACCTGAAAGCTCTAGAAAAAAAAGAAGCAGACGTGCCCAGGAAAAGTAGAAGACTGGAAATAATAAAACTGAGGGCCGAAATCAACAAAATAGAAACACAGAAAACAGTCCAAAGAATCAATGAAACAAAAAGCTGGTTCTTGGAGAAAGTCAACAAGATCGACAAACCCCTATCCAAACTAATTAAACGACAGAGAGAGAACACACAAATAAATAAGATCAGAAATGAAAAGGGGGACGTAACCACAGACACAGAGGAAATTCAGAGAATCATTAGATCTTACTACAAAAGCCTGTATAACACAAAATTGGAAAGTATAAAAGAAATGGACACTTTTTTAGATAAATACCATATACCAAAGTTAAACCAGGACCAGGTGAACAATCTAAACAGACCTGTTAGTCACGAAGAATTAGAGGGGGTTATCAAAAACCTCCCTACCAAAAAAAGCCCAGGACCAGATGGTTTCAATGCAGAATTCTACCAGAACTTCCAAGAAGACTTAATACCTATACTCCTTAATGTATTCCACAATATAGAAACAGAAGGGTCATTACCAAACTCCTTCTATGAAGCTACAGTTACTTTCATACCAAAACCACACAAAGACTCAACCAGGAAAGAGAATTACAGGCCAATCTCACTCATGAACATCGACGCAAAAATCCTCAACAAAATACTGGCAAACCGAATCCAAGAACACATTAGAAAAATTATCCATTATGATCAAGTAGGCTTCATCCCAGAGATGAAGGGCTGGTTCAACATACGAAAATCTATCAATGTAATCCACCATATAAATAATCTGAAAGAAAAAAAACCATATGATCATTTCATTAGATGCTGAAAAAGCATTCGACAAAATTCGACACCCCTTTATGATAAAAGTCTTGGAGAGATTAGGGATACAAGGGTCATACCTAAATATAATAAAAGCTATTTACAGCAAGCCGTAGGATAACATTAAATTGAACAGAGAAAAACTCAAAGCCATCCCACTAAAATCAGGAACACGACAAGGATGTCCACTCTCTCCATACCTCTTCAATATAGTGCTTGAAGTTCTAGCAATAGCAATAAGACAACATAAAGGGATCAAGGGGATTCTTATCGGAAAAGAAGAAGTTAAGCTCTCGTTATTTGCAGATGATATGATAGTATACATAAGCGACCCCAAAAACTCGACCAAAAAAAAAAAAACTCTACCAAAGAACTCCTACAGCTGAAAAACACCTTTAGTAATGTGGCAGGATACAAGATCAACTCCAAAAAATCAGTTGCCTTCCTTTACACTAAGGATAAGGAAGCAGAGAGGGAAATCAGAGAAGCATCACCTTTCACGATAGCCACAAATAGCACAAAATATCTTTGGGTAACTCTGACCAAGGATGTGAAAGATCTATTTGACAAGAACTTTAAGTCTTTGAAGAAAGAAATTGAAGAGGACACCAGAAAATGGAAAGATCTTCCTTGCTCCTTGGATTGGGAGGATCAACATAGTAAAAATGGCAATTCTACCAAAAGCAATCTATAGATTCAATGCAATCCCCATCAAAATCCCATCAAAATTCTTCACAGATCTGGAGAAGACAATAATCAACTTTATTTGGAAGAACAAAAAACCCAGGATAGCCAAAACAATCTTATACAACAAAGGATTGTCTGGAGGCATTACCATCCCTGACTTCAAACTCTATTATTGAGCTACAGTATTGAAAACAGCCTGGTATTGGCATAAAAACAGAGAAGTCGACCAATGGAATCGAATAGAAGACCCTGACATTAACCCTCAAACCTATGAACACCTGATTTTCGATAAAGGAGCTAAAAGTATACAATGGAAAAAAGAGAGCATCTTCAACAAATTGTGCTGGCAAAACTGGATGTCAACCTGTAGAAGAATGAAAATAGATCCATATCTATCACCATGCACAAAACTCAAGTCCAAATGGATTAAAGACCTCAATATCAGTCCGAACACACTGAACCTGATAGAAGAGAAAGTGGGAAGTACTCTACAACACATAGGCACAGGAGACCACTTCTTATGTATAACCCCAGCTGCACAGACATTAAGGACCTCATTGAATAAATGGGACCTCCTGAGGCTGAGAAGCTTCTGTAAAGCAAAGGACTCTGTCGCTAAGACACAAAGGCAACCCACTAACTGGGAGAAGATCTTCACCAACCCCACAACTGACAAAGGTCTGATCTCCAAAATATATAAAGATCTCAGGAAACTAGACCGCAAAAGGCTAACCAACCCAATTACAAAATGGGGCACTGAGCTGAACAGAGAATTCTCAACAGAAGAACTTCAAATGGCCAAAAGACACTTAAGGTCATGCTCAACTTCCTTAGCGATCAGGGAAATGCAAATCAAGACATCTTTAAGATACCATCTTACACCTGTCAGAATGGCTAAAATAAAAAACACCAATGATAGCCTTTGCTGGAGAGGTTGTGGAGAAAGGGGTACACTCAACCATTGCTGGTGGGAATGCAAACTTGTGCAACCACTCTGGAAAGCAGTGTTTTGGTTTCTCAGGAAATTCGGGATCAACCTACCCCTGGACCCAGCAATACCACTCTTGGGAATATACCCAAGAGAGGCCCTATCATACAACAAAAGTATATGCTCAACTATGTTCATGGCAGCATTGTTTGTAATAGCCAGAACCTGGAAACAACCTAGATGCCCTTCAATGGAAGAATGGATGAAGAAAGTATGGAATATATACATATAGAGTACTACTCAGCAATAAAAAACAAGGACTTCTTGAATTTTGCATGCAAATGGATGGAAATAGAAAACACTATCCTGAGTGAGGTAAGCCAGACCCAAAAAGAGGAACATGGGATGTACTCACTCATATTTGGTTTCTAGCCATAAACCAAGGACATTGAGCCTATAATTAGTGATACTAGAGAAGCTAAATAAGGAGAACCCAAAGAAAAACATATAGGCATCCTCCTGAATATTAACCTTCAGCAGGTGATGAAAGGAGACAGAGACAGAGACCCACACTGGAGCACCGGACTGAAATCTCAAGGTCCAAATCAGAAGCAGAAGGAGAGAGAGCATGAGCAAGGAACTCAGGACCGCAAGGGGTGCGCCCACACACTGAGACAATGGGGATGTTCTACTGGGAACTCATCAAGGCCAGCTGGCCTGGGTCTGGAAAAGCCTGGGATAAAACCGGACTCTCTGTACATAGCGGACAATGAGGACTAATGAGAACTCAAGAACAATGGCAATGGGTTTCTGATCCTACTGCATGCACTGGCTTTGTGGGAGCCTAGGCAGTTTGGATGCTCAACTTACTAGACCTGGATGGAGGTGGGGGTTCCTTGGACCTCCCACAGGACAGGGAACCCTGATTGCTTTTCGGGCTGGGGGGGAGACTTAATTGGGGGAGGGGGAGGGAAATGGGAGGCGGTGGCGGGGAAGAGACAGAAATCTTTAATAAATAAATAAATTTATAAAAAAAAATTATCCATTATGATCAAGTAGGCTTCATCCCAGAGATGCAGGGCTGGTTCACCATACGAAAATCTATCAATGTAATCCACCATATAAATAAACTGAAAGAAAAAAATCATATGATCATTTCATTAGAGCTGAAAAAGCATTTGACAAAATTCAACACCCCTTTATGATAAAGGTCTTGGAGAGAATAGGGATACAAGGATCCTACCTAAATATAATAAAAGCTATTTACAGCAAGCCAACAGCTAACATTAAATTGAACAGAGAAAAACTCAAAGCCATCCCACTAAAATCAGGAACACGACAAGGATGTCCACTCTCTCCATACCTCTTCAATATAGTGCTTGAAGTTCTAGCAATAGCAATAAGACAACATAAGGAGATCAAGGGGATTTGTATTGGAAAGGAAGAAGTTAAGCTTTCGTTATTTGCAGATGATATGATAGTGTACATAAGCGACCCCAAAAATTCTACCAAAGAACTCCTACAGCTGATAAACACCTTTAGTAATGTGGCAGGATACAAGATCAACTCCAAAAAATCAGTTGCCTTCCTTTACACTAAGGATAAGGAAGCAGAGAGGGAAATCAGAGAAGCATCACCTTTCACGATAGCCACAAACAGCATAAAATATCTAGGGGTAACCCTGACCAAGGAAGTGAAAGACCTATTCGACAAGAACTATAAGTCTTTGAAGAAAGAAATTGAAGAAGACACCAGAAAATAGAAGGACCTCCCTTGCTCTTGGATTGGGAGGATCAACATAGTAAAAATGGCAATTCTACCAAAAGCAATCTATAGATTCAATGCAATCCCCATCAAAATCCCATCAAAATTCTTCACAGATCTGGAGAAGACAATAATCAACTTTATATGGAGGAACAAAAAACCCAGGATAGCCAGAACAATCTTATACAATAAAGGATTGTCTGGAGGCATTACCATCCCTGACTTCAAACTCTATTATTGAGCTACAGTATTGAAAACAGCCTGGTATTGGCATAAAAACAGAGAAGTCGACCAATGGAATCGAATAGAAGACCCTGACTTTAACCCACAAACCTTTGAGCACCTGATTTTCGATAAAGGAGCTAAAAGTATACAATGGAAAAAAGACAGCATTTTCAACAAATTGTGCTGGCAAAACTGGATGTCAATCTGTAAAAGAATGAAAATAGATCCATATCTATCACCATGCACAAAACTCAAGTCCAAATGGATTAAAGACCTCAATATCAGTCCGAATACATTGAACCTGATAGAAGAGGAAGTGGGAAGTACTCTACAGCACATGGGCACAGGAGACCACTTCCTACGTATAACCCCAGCAGCACAGACACTAAGGGCATCATTGAATAAATGGGACCTCCTGAGGCTGAGAAGCTTCTGTAAAGCAAAGGACACTGTCACTAAGACAAAAAGGCAACCCACTTACTGGGAGAAGATTTTCACCAACCCCACAACTGACAAAGGTCTGATCTCCAAAATATATAAAGAAATCAAGAAACTAGACCGTAAAAGGCTAATCAATCCAATTATAAAATGGGGCACTGAGCTGAACAGAGAATTCTCAACAGAAGAACTTCAAATGGCCAAAAGGCACTTAAGGTCATCCTCAACTTCCCTAGCGATCAGGGAAATGCAAATCAAGACATCTTTAAGATACCATCTTACACCTGTCAGAATGGCTAAAATAAAAAACACCAATGATAGCCTTTGCTGGAGAGGTTGTGGAGAAAGGAGTACACTCAACCATTGCTGGTGGGAATGCAAACTTGTGCAACCACTCTGGAAAGCAGTGTTTTGGTTTCTCAGGAAATTCGGGATCAACCTACCCCTGGACCCAGCAATACCACTCTTGGGAATATACCCAAGAGAGGCCCTATCATACAACAAAAGTATATGCTCAACTATGTTCATGGCAGCATTGTTTGTAATAGCCAGAACCTGGAAACAACCTAGATGCCCTTCAATGGAAGAATGGATGAAGAAAGTATGGAATATATACATATTAGAGAATTACTCAGCAGTAAAAAACAAGGACTTCTTGAATTTTGCATACAAATGGATGGAAATAGAAAACACTATCCTGAGTGAGGTAAGCCAGACCCAAAAAGAGGAACATGGGATGTACTCACTCATATTTGGTTTCTAGCCATAAATAAAGGACATTGGGCTTATAATGCATGTTCCTAGAGAAGCTAAGTAAGAAGGTGAACCCAAAGACAAACACATAGGCATCCTCATGAATATTAACCTTCATCAGGCGATGAAAGGAGACAGAGACAGAGGAGCACGGGACAGAAATCTCAAGGTCCAAATCAGGAGCAGAAGGAGAGAGAGCATGAGCAAGGAACTCAGGACCGCGAGGGGCGCACCCACACACTGAGACAATGGGGATGTTCTACTGGGAACTCACCAAGGCCAGCTGGCCTGGGTCTGAAAAAGCATGGGACAAATCCGGACTAGCTGAACATAGAGGACAATGAGGAATACTGAGAACTCAAGAACAATCGCAGTGGGTTTTTGATCCTACTGCACGTACTGGCTTTGGGGGAGCCTAGGCAGTTTGGATGCTCACCTTAGGAGAACTGGATAGAGGTGGGCGGTCCTTGGGCTTCCCACAGGTCAGGGAACCCTGATTGCTCTTCGAGCAGATGAGGGAGGGTGACTTGATCGGGGGAGGGGGAGGGAAATGGGAGGCGGTTGCGGGGAGGAGGCAGAAATCTTTAATAAATAAATAAATGAAAATAATAAAAAAAATAAAACACCTTTTCAATTATTTATTTTATTTGCTTGTGTATGTATGTGTGCCATGTGCATGCAGTACCTGAAGAGACCAGAAGAGGGCATCTGGACCTGAGTTACAAATGATTATGAGTCACCATGTGAGTGCTGGAAAAGAAGCCCAGGTCCAATGCAAGAGCTTCCACTGCTCTTACTTAACCACTGAACCGTCTCTCCAGCCACTACCGTTTGTCTTCTTGAAGCAAAGCTACTAGAAAGACCTATAGTGGCCCAAAGTCATGAAATAAGTGGAACACTTCAGTCACAGCTAGACCTAGATAATAAAGGAGCTGCTAATACTCCCCTGAAAAGAGCTCACCTACTGAAAAGATTATTTGTTCTCATTCCATCTTTAGGTTCTCTCAGATGTAATCTAGCACGTTGTACTGGCTGGCTTTGTACGTCAACTTGACACAAATTAGGGCAATCAGAAGAAGGATCCTCAGTTGAGGAAATACCCCCATGAGATCCAGCTGTAAGACATTTTCTCAGTGATCAACAGGGCAGGAACCAAACCATGGTGAGTGGTGCCATCCTTGCGCTGGTGGTCCTGGGTTCTATAAGAAGGTGGGCTGAGCAAGTCGTGGGGAGCAAGCCAGCAAGCAATATACCTCCATGGCCTCTGCTTCAGTTCCTGCCTCTGGGGTCCAGCCCTGGTAGAGTTCCTGTCCTGACTTCCTTCAATGATGAATAGCAATACTGAAGGGTAAGCCTAATAGACCCTTTCCTTCCCAACATGCTTTTGGTCATGGTGGTTTGTTGCAATAATAGAAACCCTAACTAAGACACATAGCACTGAAGGAACCCCAAATGTTGATTGCTTCTCAAATACCAATGCCAGAGAAGTATCAGTAGAAAAAGAACCGTGGAATTTTCAAGAAAACACTGCCTCTGTTTCCATTGCTTCTGGCTGTGTTGGATGGGATGCCATCTCCATGTGATACTATGATAGCAAAGGCTTTACTGGTTATGATAAATAACAACAGTGATGCGGGGGAAGAGGGCAGATTAGAGAACCCAGCTGTTGCTGGTATCTCCACAAGTCTGAAATAAAACACCAGGTGCTCTCATTGAAAGAAGGACTGTGCTGTAGGGGAAAGCACTGCTGTCTTATAGTCAAGAGTAGATGAGGAGAGGTCAGGTGGATTCGGAAATACTCAGCTTTAGATCTGTAACAAGATAATAAGAACTCTAGCATCTGGTGCAAGGCAAAGTGGCCTGCACAGGGAGACTCCTGTCCCTCCAGCGGGGCTTCAAGAAAGAGAAAAGGCTCAGGGAGGCTCCAGATGGTACATTATTATGTCACTGTACAAAGTGTACTTTAATCCAGGAGAGCCTGATTCTCATGGCAGCCACAGGAGAATGGGTTCCCAGCATTTCTTGGCTCTCTGGTGCCCATATGAGGACTCTTCCTTGAAGAAGCCTTGCAATCACATATTTTGGCAGTCAAGAGCAAAAGCGCAGGTTGGTATTTTGTATCTCCATATCCCGGTAAATGTCACTCTCCACTAGTCAAAAAATAAAAAATAAAAAAACCCATGTCTCTCTCTCTACAGTCAATGTCTCCATCATAATAAATAACAAAATGCTCCAGAATGTCAAGTGGGAGAGAATAAAGTCCATCTTTTTTCTTAGCACCAATGATAACACATGCATACCTTACAAATATGAGGATCCTTCCTAGGATTGATTCTAGGTTTATTACGAGAATGGAGGATTATTGTCTTGAAGAAATTAAAACTTTGAAAACATCGCAAAGGGGAAAGAAAAATATATATTTACAACGTATGATAAAAATGTCTTAAAAGAAAGAATTGAGATTAATCTTGTCCTTTTGCTTCGTTGAAAATTAAGGCTTTCATTTTTCTATTTGTATTCACCCTTGAAAATGTGATGGAACAATTTGATCCATCCAGGCTTCAATTTCCCTTTCAAAAGAAGGCAATAAAGGACTTTCCTTCCTTCACAGCCCAAGGATCTTTATCCCGCATTGGGTATCAGGAGTGCCTTTGTGTTACAAGGATACAGGGGTGTTGGAACAGAATTTGAAGCAGAAAAGGGAGGTCCACCTGGTTTGGGGATATCATTTATCTAACAAAGAAGGAGTAAACCTGTCTCTTATGGCAAACTGTGACCTACAATGTGTTCAGAGGAAGCAAAGACATCTTGTTCTGCTCAGGTGTGTGGTTGGGATGTGCTCAGAAAATAGAGTGTAACCTGTTGGGTGTCATTTGTTATGTCCTCCACACAACAGAGGACTTGGGAAAGAGAACTGACTTCTTTCTGTATCAGGAGCAGGTCTCTACTTTGATTCATAGGCTTAGTTTAGAAAGACAAAGAAATCAGGAGCGTGGGGACCTCTAAACATAGAAACTTTGCTGTTGTTCTTTTTCTCACGTCACTTGTTTCTATAATATGATGAAAACCTAATTAGTCCAGAGGTAACTTTTGAGGCGAACTAATGTAGTAATTGAGGAGGGAGCGGGAAAGCCATACGTTAGGGACTGAGGTCTTGCAGAGGGCCTCCTTTCCCCTGACACGTGATGTGTTAGTGTCTTGAGGACACTTCATGGTGACAAGTGCTCTACAAACATTGAAGGTACAAATAGAACCCGAGAAGGCTCACTTGCCAGAAGGACCCAGAGCCTGTCTGCCCCTCTTCACCGCGGTGAGTAGACTTCCCCGTTTCTTTTAATCATGTGTGCCGTGCAACATTTTGTTAAAGACACACAGCTGACTCTCTTTGATAAACCAAGGAGTAGAGGCAAGAGGCTGAGCCTGGTCACCTTCACTCTTCTGACCTTTAAAATAACTGGGGTCAGTTCCATGAGCTGTGACGTCAGGAAAACACAGGTGCTTCATTCCCTGTGCTCAGGGTCTGCTGTCACAGGAGTTTTGGGGTGAATCTTTGTCTAATGGGTCCTCCTTTCTTCCAATAACTAAAAATAAATAGAAAGTTTTCAGATTTCTATGGAAATTGTCCATTTTCTCTAACCTCAAAGTTCACTTGCCTTATAAGGATGCCAGTGATGTAAATTTAATCCATCCAATTTATTTTTGGTGAATTTCTACATTTCTTGTGCCTACAACTTTGTCTTTTGTAGTTTGACTGTTAACTGCCCAGGCCTGGTGCTGTTTAATTTGAAGGTTTCTTTTGTGAATCCATCCTTAAAGTCTCCATCCTGACATGTGATGTTGTACAAAACTTATAAGTCAGTATCTCCATTGTGTTTCTAGATGGTGGTGAGGGCCATTAACACCTACAAAGATGAAAAATAAGACTGGCATGTTGGCACATGCCTTTAATCCCAGCTCTAGACAGGCAGAAGCAGGTGGACCTTGGTGAGGTCAAGGCCAGTCTAGGAGAAACCCAGGTATCTCATAACAACAACAAAAATCTAAAGAAATAAAGTCATGAATCATATTCTTAAAAAAAATATCCCTTGGGTCCCCCTGCCCCGCAGCAAACTCCGGCGGGTCCCAGAAGTGCCGGGCGCCGGTGCACCCGAGCAAGCCGTTACAGTCGGCGGCTATGGCGGCGGGTCAGACATATAAACAGAGGAAATAGCCATATAAGAATTTATTAACAAGGAGAGAAAGAAATAAAGGGAGAGAGAGAGAGAGAGAGAGAGAGAGAGAGAGAGAGAGAGAGAGAGAGAGAGAGAGAGAAGGAGAGAGAGAGAGGAGGAGAGAGGCAAAGCCCCCTGTGAGAGGCAAAGCCCCGTGTGAGAGGAAAAGCAGGAAGAGAGCAATGCGGGACAGAGGTCAGGAGTTAAAAGGAGTGGGCGTGGCTAGGGCAGGGACCGAAAGAATAACAATGAACTTGCCAGATTTGAGTTGTTATAAGATGTTCTCTCTTAATATAATGAATCAAGGAGCAATAACCTTATATTTTAATTTGAGAAAGCTGGGTCTGACAGATCCACTTCCCAGTCCCTGCTGATTTGGAATCCAGATGGAACATTATCCATCTATCAGAATGCAAAGCCATCCTCCTTTTTTGCTTTTATTTGCTGCTGCTGTTTTTCTTTTGCTGCTGTGTAAAGCAATGAGTACAATTATGACATTTTCATGCATAAGTCATTGTATTTTCCTGTTTTTGTCCTGACCACCTTTTCCTCTCCTTTCCGCTCCCACTAGTCCTCCCTGCACAATCAATTTCGAAAACTACTTTTCTGGAGTCAGAGGTGTGACTGTCGTGCCATGAGGTCAAAGCAGAGACCCTAAGCCAATCATTAGACAGAGCTCGGGGAACCTCAGAGATGATTGGGCTGGTGCCAGGGTCCAACTGTGGCTCAGGCTGAGGTCTTGAGATGTGGAAGGGGCATCATTGGAGCCAGGAAAACCTAGGACCACTAGATGCCTTGAATTCAAGTGGCCTCAAATAGCACAATTAGTCTTTATTCATACTTTTAAGAGTTTTCTCTACCAGGCTTACATGAACTGTTTTATTATTGGCTCCTATTTTTGACTTTTAAGAAATACATCATAATCATTATTAAAGCCCCCATTGTTCCGCTTTGTGTTACCTCAAATACACTTTCCCACCCCGACATAACCTTATTCTAGACAGATAGTTCAGCATTTTGCAGCCTTAACTAAAATATTGGCATTTTTGCAGGCTTAACTAAATATCCAGCCAGACACTTCCTGTTCTTGCATTGTTCATGTCAGTGGGCAGCTACTTGCAGTTATAAAGTTAAAAAGTAATAGACATGAATACGGTGCTTTAAGAACAATAGTCAAACACAAACAATTTTTTGTTGTCTGCAAAATATGTTTTTTATACAGTTCCATTTTCCACAAGAGAGTCCCATGTTTTATTGTGTCTGTAAAAGGCAGACTTTGATAAGACCCCTTTTCCCCATCCCACTATCCCATACCTTTTTCCACCAATATAAGCTCATATGTGTAGCAAAGATCGATCTATCCATCCCTCATTTTGCGATGCAGTTTTTCCTCTTGGGATGTACCAGATTCTACTATTGATTCTATGCTTGGTGTCCAGGGAATCTATTCTCACCAGTTGGCACTATTTGTATTTGTGAAGTCTTTTCCATATTCCGTGTATGCATGCCCTGCTCTCCTTTCTGGAACTGTGAGACATGGAGATGTTCCAAGGGTACCTGACTGTCTCTATTTTGTCAGGAAATCTCCCAGGACTGAGAGTTGTAGTTAGCAATTCCAGATAAGGGGTTTGAGAAGCATCGGTGCCCTGATGAATCTTATGGGACAATGACCAGAAAAGAACAGAATTTCCAGGGGAAATCGCAGCTGTTGCCTATGTGACTGACAGAGTAAAACTAAGAACTGCCCAAAGAATGTATAATGGGAGAGAAAAGAGCCTGCAAACTGCATGAATTTTGCAGATTCCTATGCTGTCCTGTTATTTACTGCTCCTTGCCAAGTGAGAACCCCTTTCATTGGATACTTACTTCGTTCCTAGTAAACCCATTGGATAGGTAGTCATGTGCTGGCCCGAAACGAGGCTGCACACTTGTCCATAGAGGAGGAACCATTCTAAAAGTCAGAGGGATCAAAGACACCAGGAGAACAAGGACCACAGAATCCGCTAATCTGACCTCATCGTGGCTTCTAGAGACTAAAGCAGCAATCCCAGAGCCTGTAATGGGTCTCTCCTAGGTCCTCTGCATATGTGCTATGGTTGCTTAGTTTGGGGATTCTGTGAAACTCCTAACAGTGAGAATGGGGTTGTCTCTGACTCTTTTGTCTATCTTGGGACCCTTTTCTTCCTACTAGGTTGTCTCATTCAGCTTTGATATGAGGCTTTGCATCTTGTCTTATTGCATCTTGTTATGCGGTGTTCAGTTGACACTTTTGGGAGGCCTGTTCTTTTCTAAGGAGAAATGGAAGAGCAGTGGCTATGAGGGAAAGGGGAAGCTGTAGTCAGGACATCTTGTATCAGAGAAGAATAAATAAAAAGAAAAAAGGAGTGAAAATCCCTAATTTTCTAAAAGACTTTCCAGGAGTCTGTAATATTATGGTGAATTTTTCCTCCGACAGTATCCATTTCAGTCAGAAAAGAGAGACATCACTCATTACATATGATCATTGAAGTCTGTGGAAAAGAACAGAGGGCTGGAAAGAAGCAGGCAGTCTCAGACAGACGGACAGACAGAAGAGCTCTGAATAGAATTGAGAAGTCTGTCAGGACACTGAGATGTGTTGAGTGTCAACAGTTTTAGTATATTCTCATCTCTGATGAAACACTTGGGTTTTATCCCAGGCTTGTTCATCTACACTCCTGTGATTGCTATAAAAGCCACAGCATGTTTCATAGTGTGCTGAGAATTTACAGCAGCGTTCTGCTCTCTGTCGTGCGATGGTCCAGGTACAAATCACCGCATTTGTCTGAGGGGTTGAAAGGCGATAACTGATGTTCCTAGAAGAGGAGGCCGCCTGTTATTGACCTGGGTACAGCCTAGAGTTCATAGTTCATGTTGTCAGAGACCTTCAGGACGGAGGTCTGCAACAATCTTTAATATTTAATACAAAGGAAAGGCAGGAGGCTTGCAGAACTGCATTTCAAGAACAGAAAACTTGGACAAATCCAAAGTTTGGATTGAGCGTCCTGATCTCTTTTGCTGTGTAGAAAGTGCCCATCATGTGACATGCATTGCTAGTCAGGGAGACTTGAGCTCTTAGAAGAGGTAAAGCCGATCCTAGCCTGAACTGAGAACAGCCACACCAATCACACACAGCCTTGCCGCTCTCACGTTCCCTGTGCTGGGAAAGGCAGGGATAAAACAGCCACAAAGCCACCTGGAAACACAGCTGCTCCTAAATGTCACATGACAGCGGCAAAACTCCACCCTGGCCCTCCATGAGAACAATCAGTTCATATCAGGGATTCGCCAACCAATTATTTTTAAAATTTTTATTTTTTAAAATCTGCTTTTCCTACCAATAACTGTCTGGCTTTCATAACTTGTGCCCGCAGAAACCAAAAGAGGGCGCCAGATCCTTTATTAGTTGTTTTAAACAAAGTTTTATCAGGTCTCAATCTTAACATATCTTTGTTTTATAGCACGATGCCTAATTAATCTTCTAATTTATACGATAAACTTCAACATATCTAGAACAGCTCCAGGCTCTGTTGGAAATCAAACTGTGGTTGAATTTGGGAGGTGGTCAATGTGATAAAACGATAGGACTTCCCAGATGTTTGTATATGCCACATGGCAGATGGGTGAGCATGATTTACAGAACTGGACTACAGGAATGTGATAGAATGAAAAATAAAATGCTTAGAGAAATTCTGGTTGGGGCCACTGGTGTTACTTCAGACATGCTGATACAGAACGTAAGTGAGATATATCAATCTGAACAAGTAGATTAGATTTTAGAGTATAAATTAATAGATAGTTTGAAAATTTAGATTTTTGAAAACAAGTCTTCAAGTAAGTTCTGTGTGGATAGATGAACAATAATATATATCATTCTCTTTCCTCCAGAAAAGTAAGCAGATTTAAAGGAATTTTTGCTGATGCTTATCATGATTCACTGATTTCTTCACAAAGGCATTTGCTGGATCAAGCACTTCTGCATCAGATCTAAGGATGGTTTTGGATCCTGTCAAGGGCACAGTCTTCTTCTGTCTCACTGGGGTTGGCACCATGGGAAACGTCTTAGTTTTCGTGAGTTACATACACGTGTTCCAAAGCACTGAGAAGAAACCTATTCACCTTGTTCTTGCTCACTTGGCGCTCACAAATACTATAATGCTTCTTTCAAAGGGAATGCCGAAGACAATAGAAGCCTTTAATTTTAGAAATTTCTTAGATGACATCAGTTGTAAAGTTGTGGTTTACCTGGCAAGAGTGTCCCGGGGCCTCTCCATCTGCACCAGCGGTCTCCTCACTGTGGTCCAGGCCATCATCATCAGTCCCAGAGCCTCCAGGTGGCAGAGGCTCAACCTAAAGACTCCACAGCACATTCTTTGCTCGCTGCTCTTCTTTTGGATCCTCAATTCCTTGATCAGCATGAACTTACTGTATTACATTAAAAATATCAAGAGTGTGAACATAACTCAGAGTAAAAGCGGCAGCAACTATTGCTATTTTCTGCCAGAAAGCAGGATAACAAGATGGATTTGTCTCACCCTTATGGTCCTGAGAGATGCTGTGTTTCAGGGAGCCATGGGAGGCGCCAGTGGCTACATGGTACTTCTTCTCCACAAGCACCACCAGCATGTCCTCTACATTCAGAACTCCAAGCTTCTCTACAGAACTCCCCCTGAGCTGAGAGCTGCTCAGAGTGTCCTCCTTCTGATGCTCTGTTTTGTTTTCTTCTATTTAACAGATTGTTTTATTTCTTTATATTTTACTTTCTTTATAGAGAGTTATTCCAAAATTCTGTATGTTCCAGAGTTTCTCACCCTTGGTTATGCAGTTATCAGCCCCTTCATACTGATCCACAGAGATGAACATTTGACTAAATGTTGTCATACTCTGTAAGAGAGATCAGATATTGATAAATGTCTATTAATCTTTTTAGCATACAAAAGAGAAAACGAAACATACTACACAGCAGAAAAAATTATTATTATTGACTTTTGCAGGAAAATGGATGTGCTAGAAAACATCATTTTGAGTGAAATAACCCAGACACAGAAAGACAATTATCACATGTACTCACTCATAAGTGGTTTCTAAAGATAAAGGAAAGAAAACCAGCCTACAAATCACAATCTCAGAGAACCTAGACAACAATGAGAACACTAAGAGAGACACAAAAATATCTAAACTATATGGAAAGTAGAAAAAAACACAAGATCTCCTGAGTAAATTGGGAGCATGGGGACCTTGGGAGAGGGTTGAAGGCCATCAGCCAATCAGTTTTTGTTTTGTTTTGTTTTGTTTTAACAATGAGAACAACATATTTTCACAGTGTAAAGAAGGGTTATTCCACAGCAAGCCTGGGTCCTCACAGTTAGAGCCATCTGAAGACATCTACAGGCCCACTTGGTGATGGGCAGGTGGGTGCCATTATGATGAGCAAATATACGGGGGAGAGAAGAGCAGCAGACCTCCCGTGTGCTGTGGAAAGTGGCGGAACTGGAGAAGCAAAGGCATTTAGAAAGAGGCTTATTTGAGTGGCCTGCTTGCCACCTGGGGCCAGGCTGCTGCCAAAGGCCATGTCTGGGTCTGTGGTCCTACCACAGCTGGGGACTGTATTGACATTCATGACCCCTGTTGCCACTCAAGGCCACAAAGATGCCTGAGGTCTGGATTGCCACCTGAGGCCTTGGTGTCTGAAGGTCAAGCTGCAGTTGGGGCCATAAAGATCTGAGTGACCTATGGTGCCACAAAGTGCCATGGTGGCCTCTAGGCCCTAGCTGCAACCAAAGGTCCTGTCTCAGTTGATGGCCTCTCCATCTGTTGACATCTATACCTTCTGTGACCATCAAAGGCCACACTAATGTCAGAGGTCTAGGCCACCACTGGTAGCCATTTTGGTGTCTGAGAGCCACGCTGCTGCAGGGGTCATGGTGGCATCCAGGCCTGGGCTACTGCCAAGTAACATGTCTGCATCTGTTGTCCTACCACATCTGGGGTCTGTGTTGATATCTGTGGCCCATGTTGCTACCAAAGGCCACATGAATTCTTGGGGTCTAGGCCGCAGCCTGAGGCCATGTTGGTGCCCGAGGGCTGTGCTGCTGCTGGAGCCATGCCAATCTGAGTGGCCTGCTCTTCCATCTGGGATCTTGGTATCATCTGGGCCTGAGCTGCTGCCTAAAACCATGTCTGGGTCTGGCCTGGCAGTGACTAGGGTCTGAGTTGATGTCTGTTGTTCCTGTTACCACTGAGGGCCATGGGAATGCCCAGCGTCTGCTCAGCCACCTAAGACCACGTAGGTGTCCCAGGGATATGTTACTGTCAGGGCCATGTTAATCTGCATAACCTGAGCTGCTGTTGAGGGCCATGTCTGGATCGGTGGTCCTGCTGTAGCTAGTGTCTGTGTTGATGGTCGGAGTCTATGTTACCATAGGGAGCCATAGGAACCCTGCATGCTGAATCCTAAGAGCCATGCTGAGCCAGCCCTGCTCTTCTGTGGCCCTGGGAAAGCTGGCCCTGCTCTTTGCTGGACACAGCAGCAGGAGATCTGGTCTCATCCCTCAGGAGAGAGCTATTCCCCCACTCCCCTCTGCATACACTAGGGAGATCTGGCCCCAATGGCATGGACCTAGGAGAGCTGGTCTGCCCTTCACCTGAAGGGGGCAGTATCAGCAGCCCAGACTGACCACTCAGCTACCCCAACCCCACAACCTGGGTCTTGAGTTGGTTCACCCTAACATCTACCCCATCTATGGCCTGCTGGAGAGCATGAAAGGACTGAGCCTGTGGAACAATAGCCACAGCATCTCCAGGACTTGAGGCAAAAGCAGGATATCAGAGAGGAGTTTCTGTGAGGGTCCAGTAATGATGATGATGATGTGCAGAAGGCCAGAGGCCTTGAACCAGACCAACGACTCAGGAAACTAAAAGTTGGTCTACCTCAGGATCCAGCTCTCCCAAGCACAGACATATACCTAAAGATCCCCCCCATCCCTCAGACAGGGTTTCTCTGTAGCTTTGGAGCCTGTCCAGGAAACTAGCTCTTGTAGACCAGGCTGGCCTCGAACTCTCAGAGATCCACGTGCCTCTGCTGCCAGAATGCTGGCATTAAAGGCGTGTGCCACCACCACCCAGCTCCAAAGAAGACACTTGTACATCCATGTTCATTGCTTTTCTATTGATAGTAGCCAGAAACTGGAAACACCCTAGGTGTCTATCAACTGATGAATGGATAACGAAAATGTGGTGCATTTACACAGCGAAATATTATTCAACTGTTAAGAAAAATGTAATTTACAAGTAAATAGATGGAGGTAGAAACAGTCATCCTGATTGAGGAAACCCAGATCCAAAAGGACACATATTGCATGGTTTCTCTTATTTGTGGATGTTAGCTTTTAAACTTTCACTATATGTGTTACAATTTATATAACTAGAGTGGTTAGGTACATAGTGGGGGGAGGAGATTTCCCAAGGAGCAGGAGTTAGAGTATAGTCTTCTAAGTATACTCAAAGTGTTGTAAAAAAGCAGCGAGCTGCTTCCCACCGCCCAGCTAGCTTAACCCCAAAATACTTACACAGAAACTGTATTCATTCAAACACTGCCTGGCCCATTAGTTCTAGGCTCTTTTTGGCTAACTCTCACATTTTGATTCAACCCATTTCTAATAATCTGTATGTCACCACGAGCTTGTGGCTTACCGGGAAAGATTCAGAGTGTCTGACCTGGCAGCTTCCTGGTGGGCAGCTCTCTGTCTCTGCCTCCTTTCTCCCAGCATTCTGTTCTGTCTACTCTGCCTATCTAAGTTTTGCCCGATCAAAAGGCCAAGGCAGTTTTCTTTATTTAACCAATGAAAGCAACACATAGAAAGAAGACCCTCCTACACCACAAAGGGTGAAGCAAAGAGGGAGGTGGGAGCACAGGACAAAGGAGGGATATGGAGAGGGATTGTGGGTGGAGTTTCAGTGTCTTGGCAATCAGCTCTTCCTGCCAGCTGGCTCCCAAATAACCACACTGAGACTCATTATTAATTAAAAATGCTCAGCAGATAGCTTAGGCTTGCTACTAACTAATTCTTACAACTTTAAATAGTCTATATTTTCATCTGTGTTCTACCACGTGGTTCATTACCTTATCTAAGTACCAAAAGTTCATCTCCTCCTTATCTGTGTCTCCTCAGGACTCCTGGACTCCACCCTTCTTTCCAGCATTCTTTCTGCCCCAAAAATTCTGTCTAGCTCTTGTCCAGTCAGTTCTTTACTAACAATGAGAGCAGCACATCCTCACAGTTTCCAGAAGGGTTAGTCCACAGCAGGGGACAGCTGACACTAAGGTCACAGATGACTCTGAGGAAACAGTGTCTTCCAAATACATCAGAATTGATGCACATATGAACCCAGAGATTGCGGCAGCACACACAATACAGCACAGGTTTGAATAGACGGGGTTCCAGCACTGAGAGGAAGTGAACATGGGATCTTACTCTACCCCAAAAGCTATTTGTAATTAATACCTGCTGGGAAAAGGGACAATCAGTTTTCTCCAATGAGATGTCACTGAGTGGCATTCAGCCATACTCCAGGGCAGGCCCCAAGTCCAGGAATATTATCTAACACAAAATGAACCCCATATTTTTCGTTTGTGGGCTTCTTTTTTTCATTTTGTATGAGCTTTTTAGAGTTTTTTTGTTGTTGTTGTTGTTGTTTGGTTCTATTCATTTTTTCTTCTTTGGGGCTTTTTTGTTTTATTTTGTCTTGTTATTTTTGTGGGAGAGAGCACAGAGAGCAAATGTAGAGTTAGATACATAGGGGGATGTGGAAGATGCAGGAGGTGTTGAGGGACCAGAATGAAATGATTAAAACACTGTGTATGAAAGATATTTAAGTAAGAAAAAGTAAATAGCTCAGAAAAAGAAAAACAAAATACACAGGACTGACTGTAAAGCTCTCAGCTGGCGTTCAGAATAGTCCTGAAAGCACAGAGGCTCCCACAGTCTCCTGGTGACTTTTCCTAAACATGACCCTGACGATAGCCCTTGTCTGTTGTACTCAATGATCTTTTGCTGTTAATAAAACATATGCCTGAAAATTAATCAGAAAGTGATCACTTTGGACCATCAGATATTTCTTCCAAAGGTGCTTTGGGTTTAGGGGTAAATGAATGGAAAAAGGAAAGAATAAATTTAAGTTCAAAAAGCCCAGACCCCTTGTGCACTGTACTGTTCATCACCTACTCACAGGCACGATAATTAGAATCAGAAAGTTTCTGGGTTCAGCAAATGGCAGAGCACCAGGGAGAAGGCAGAGCTGGCCTCAGGGATGGAGACTGCAGAAGCAGCCTTTTCCCCTGACAAAACCAAACTCCTGATGATAACATCATGACACCTTGTTGCATTAAGTTCTCAGCTTAATAACAAGGCCTGGCTGGTGCCATGAGGACACCCATCCTGAGCCACTGCACAGACTGCATGGGTAAGTGCTGTCATGCCATGGTGGGCTGGAGCTGCCTTTGTTATTGAAAGAAACTGTAGAGGGCTGAGATGTAGGAGACAAGGACATGGGCTCCCTGTCACTCTGGGAGAGGAAAGTGGCAGAATCCAGGGAGAAGATGGTCTCCCATTTCCTACCTGTAATCCAGAAGGGCTTCAGTACCCATGTGGACAGTGTGTGTGAACAACTGGGCCAGAACTGCTCATTACATAGGACAGGCAGGGTAGGAGACAGGGGCACCGTGCTGCAGCCTGGAGTGGGAAGCTCTTGCTCCCACAGCTTCTGCACAATCTCTGGGTGTTTTTTCCTCCCAGGACTGGGGACTTTGATCTGAGCTGTATAACTTCTAGTGACTACAGTCTTTTGCAGACGGACTTCTCTTTCTTTCCTTACCATGATTTCATTTTGTGTGTGTGTGTGTGTGTGTGTGTGTGTGTGTGAATTTCTCCTTACCTAGACACAATGTAAACTACAGAATATGAGAACTGTGGATAAAGCAGGCATGAGGCTACAAATGCTAAGAGCTGATTATAGAAAACGGATCTTATAACATGCTGGGTACTTCCCTAGGCACTATACAGGTCAGTTCATTGACTCCCTAAAATATGCCAATATTGCACAAAATGAAATTTACATATGAAAAATGCTTTTTAAAGAAGCCAAATAATATTCCTAACAGGATAAATAAATGAATTGAGAAAGCTGTAATTTTAATCCATAGTGGGTGGTCACAAAACAGGTTCTTGTGAATCCTGGACTTTCTATTTCTAAAATTTTGGTATTCCTCCAACTTCTAGAATATGTATAACCCTCTACTGTACTGATATTTTTTATACTCTAATAAATAAATCTTGCCTGAAGATCAGAGTGCAGCACTAAGTCATTAGTTAGCCATAGAGGCCAGACAGTGGTGGCAAACACCTTTAATCCCAGCACTCAAGAGACAGAGGCAGATGGATCTCTGTGAGTTCAAGGCCACCCTGAGCTATAGGAGATTGAATCTGTCTAAAGGAGAAATAGTACTCACACAAAGGTGATCCCAGCACTTGGGATCATATGTCTTTAATCCCAGAACTGGGGAGGTGGGGACTTGAGTGATATGGCTGGGCAGAGAGAGGAATATGAGGTGGGAGGAGACAGGAGCAGATGCAGTCTAAGGTTTCACAAGACAGCATTCATTCTGAGGACTTACAGAGACAGGATACCCTTTTTGGCTGAGGAGTTAGCAAGGTAAGAGTTAGCTGTAGCTTGTTCCTCTCTCTTTCTGATCTTTCAACATTTGCCCCAATATCTGGCTCTTGGTTTTTATTGTTAAGACCAATTAGAACTTGCTCAACACTTCACCACATCATTGCAGCAACATCCCTCATTTAACTGGATGCACACAGACTGGATTGATTGGTTCCAGTGTGGTGGAGGTAAAAAGTCTGTGAAAGCGTATTAAGTTGTACATATATGTTTGAAGAATAGGCTCAGGGGTTAAGAGCACTTGCTACTCCTGCAATTCTCAGCACCCACATCAAAGCTAACAGCCATCTCCACATCCAGTTTCAACGAATCCAATGCCTTACTCTGTCTAGCCTCTGCAGGCACCAGGAATACAAGCAGTGCCCCGGCATATATTCGTACACATAAAATAACTAAACTCAAAATGAATGAATGGAGATATACATATAAGTGACCTTTGGCGGTTCCTTGAAGAAAGGTAAATAGATAATTTTTGCAAGAGTGACACTATTCATCAAACAGTGACAGCTTCCTGAATTTCAATATGCATTATTGGTACCTAAGAGAAACAAGAGGTGCACCTTTAAAAACATACGGTCATAAAAAGATCATTACAGAGATAATGTGACTAAAAATGAGCCACAATGATGAATGCATTTAAATATAGTCCGTGATATTCACTGGAAGTGTGGGAGTTTGGAAATTTCCCTCCTCTATGCATGAAAGGACATACAGCAGACGTTCCAGAATGTGTATTCCAAATTGGACTGACCTTTCCAGCACTTTAAAGAAAGAGAACAACCAGGACATCTTCTCTTTCCGTTCCTCTCTGTGATTTATACAAATTATTACAACCACAGCTCTCAGTTATCAATTTACTGGGCACCCCATAACAGGCTTATGCAAGGGAACTGATGCAATAAAGCCTCTCTCAGAGCTTCTCAGCACAGACGGAATGACATAAGCAGAGTAACAGACAGCACGGACTGGAGGATTCAGGGAAATTGTGGGACACACATTTGTGACCTGTGGGCAGCACTTAGCTATAAAGAATTATAGCTGGAATCACATCCCAAAGAGAACATCACATGTACCCTTGTCGCAGGAGGAATGCCAGTGTTACATGTACTTGGGAGATAAATTTGGTGAGTAGCACACAGTACTAAAGAGTGGAAAGAAATAAACAAATTTCCCACATAAAACTATTTATGATTTGTAAAAGTGGAAGAAAAATGAATACATTCATGTTTAATCCTCATTTTAACATTAAACAGGAGAGAAAACAGAAAAAATGGATATTATGTGTAAAATTGCATAAGTTAGTATGGGGTGGTAGGTTGCTTGTCATTACTGACTGGTAAAAACCACTGATTTGATGAGCCTTGGAAATCAAAATGTTAGAAGGTACCATTTTGGGGAGTCTAAAGGAACAATGCCTAAGCTGAGAGTTTAGTGTTGTTTTCTTGGGGGAATATTCTCAGGGAATGGTCAGTAAATGCACAAAATTAGGGGGGTGGTCTCCCTTAATATAATCCCACAATTGGATTGATAGAGAACAAAAAATTAATCACACCATCAAGGTGAGATAATGGGCCTTCTCTTCCTAATTATTGTTATTTATTTATTTACTGTAAAGGTCAATTCAGAGTTGGAGACAGAGAAAAGCCACGTAACTTTCTCTGGGAAGCAACATCATTTGGACAAGTATTACACTAATCTGGAGTAGGTATAATTTTCTGTTAGTTCAATACTTGAGGGATGAGTATGTACAGGATGGGAAAGAGGATGTGGGAAGAGAGGACATCTAAGCTGATTTTTAACATCATGACTCAGAAATTGCATGATGCTGCCCTCTGTTTAAATGTTCTCCTGGAAAAAAAAAAGGTTTAAGGACTAGAATATAAAGAATTATCTTGTGTAAAGCAGTTAATGCATGAGCACGGAGTTTATGTCCAGTTGACATCAGCATCATCTTCATGTCGGTGGAAGCAAGAACAGAAGGGACAAGAATAAAATCAGACATCTACAGCAGAGAACTCTGTGCATACAGACTACACTGTTCTTTTTAGTGAAGAAAGCAGAACACCCACAGGACTGAACTATATGGTGTTTACCTCCTTGTATTTCTCAAAAGGGCTTTCCTGGTTCTGGAAATAACATGAAGATGATTTGGAGGGACCTCATCCAGAGATTAATTTTCATTTCACTTACTGGACTTGGAGTTTTAGGGAACATCATCTTATTTGTGAGACATGTGTATACTCTCATTATGAGTCCTGAGGGAAAAAAAAGTATAGATGTTATTATCATCCACTTGGCTTCTGTAAACACAATCATTATTCATTGCATAGGGGTCAGATACATAGCCGCTATTTTTTATTTCAGAAACTTCCTAGGTGACGTCGGTTGTAAAACTATAATTTACCTAGAAAGGGTCGCCCGTGGCCTCTCCATCTGCACCACCTGTCTCCTCAGCGTGGTCCAGGCTGTCACCATCAGTCCCAGGACCACCCTTTGCAGAAAGCTCAAACCACAGACTGCATGGCAAGTTCTCCCCTTCCTCCTCCTCTTTTGGATCTTCAATTCCCTGATAAGCTTCAACTTGCTTCACTACGTCACGGCCGCCAGGAGCACGAACAGGTCTGAAGCTGGGATTCATACTGGGTATTGCTGGATGCTGCCATCCGGCAACACAGTTAAGTGGCTGTTCCTCGTTCTCATGGCTCTTCGTGATGTTGTTTTTCAGAGTCTGATGGGCTGGAGCAGTGGGTCCATGGCTCTCCATCTGTACAAACATCACATACGTGTCCTGTACCTTCGCAGCTCCAGGTCGGCAAATAATTCCAGGCTGGAAATCAGAGCTGCCCAGAGTGTTCTCACTCTCATGATCTGTTTCCTTTTCTTTTATTGGGCAGATTTCATTTTCTCCTTCTACACAGGCTTCACAATGACACATGATTCCACAATACTCAACATAAAAGCATTTTTAGTACTTAGTTATGCTGGCCTCAGTCCCTTTGTTCTGATTGTCAGGGATGTCCATGTTACTAAGCCCTGCTGTGTCCCCTGAGAAATAAGAAATTCCTTTTCTCACCCAGTTCTTTACTGTGTACACTGGGATGGCTTTGCTCTTCCGTTCTATTGTATCACAACACTAAATGGATTGAGGTAATAGATTAATTTTTAAGAGAGCTTGTCCTAGACATTGAAGATTGGTTCAGACTCTAGAGTGTTGGCGTTGATTCTCATTATCCCACCGTCCCTGTCATGCAGTTTAGCTCGCTGCATCCTTCATCGGGAAATGCAGGAGGGCATGCAGTCGCCTGAAATTAAAATTGATTTTTCCACATGCTAGATTTTTAGTCTCATATGGGTGCACAAACATTTCCTGTCTTCTTTTTCCTTCTAATGTACTTCCGTGATCACCTACGCCTCTACTTATATACAAAGCACTTACTATGTGCCAGAGACTGTTCTAAATCCAGTAAGCAGAAGAACAAGTGAAGGAGAAGGATGTCAGGTAGCATCCTCTATCTGAAGGTCGCTTGCAAAGTGGGGATGACCACAGAGAGAAGCTGTTTCATTGCACTTAGTGAATGCTTGGTATTGCTGGGTACCAAGCACTAAAGAACTGGTCAGAATAAACGCTGTAAGGTCATTACAAACACACTCGTGACACTGATATTTGGTCATATAGAAAAGTACAGGGTAAATGTCATATTTAGAGAAGGCCATTGTGTTTTGGAAAACAAGCCCCACTTGAGAACCTCACTCCTGTGCACAGTGCTGTGTAAAAATATCCCAGGAACATTGCACCCCAGCTGCTGGCTCTCACTTCCATTCGCTCATTAGGGCCTACATAGAACATGTGGAATTGTTAGGTCGTCCTGCTTGCCAGCCACACAGTCAGAGTTTAGGGCTCCATCCTCCCTATTGCTTGTCAGGCACGTGTTGTTCAGCTGTGGACACAGGGGACTGCTGTCCTCAAGACACAGAGGGGGGCCAGGCGGTAGTGACGCATGCCTTTAATCCCAGCACTCGGAAGGCAGAGGCAGGCGGATCTCTGTGAGTTCGAGACCAGCCTGGTCTACAAGAACTAGTTCCAGGACAGGCTCCAAAACCACAGAGAAACCCTATCTCAAAAAACCAAAAAAAAAAAAAAAAGACACAGAGGGGAGCTGGCTGCTGAAGCTCATGCAGCCTGGCATTCTATGGCAATAGGACATTGGGGCTCTGAGGACTCTATAGCCTCCCACCCGGGAAAACACAGATTTTGCTCTGAGACCACATCATCCAGGCTCCCTGTGCTGCAGGCATCCTAAGGAGGCTCCTGTCAGTGCCCTGTTTGTGGGGAGATACCTAGAGTCTTGACAATAGCCTGGAATATTTGAGGATTCCATGGGGCCCTTTGGCCAACAACCCTTATTTTTCAATTTCTGCCTACTGTGACATATGCAATGTACAACTTAGTTTCTCTGATCCTGGATTCCACATCCAACATAGAGGATAGAACTTCTGGTTTCCTCAAAAGCTGTCATTTCTTTTACAGAAGAAGCATTTCAGCTTCTAGTATGTGTCAGCTGCACCTATATGTATGAAAATGCCATCATACAGGGCACAGAGTATGAGTCATGGCCTTTAACTCATCTCCTATGTCAACCCAATGGTGCTTTCTCTTAAAGAACAAAATAATGATGTCATCACCTGAAATCTTCGCACTGTATATTTATTTACATCATTTTCCATCTGCTCTGGGTAGGGCCTCCTAGGAACTAGAATGAAATGTGCATATAAGCTTCACTCTTGGGAACACATAAGTTTTAGAAATGTCATTAAAGTTTTATAATGAGTAAATATTGCCTTAGGGATAAGGCTAAGAAAGTATTCAATTCAATTCCCATGTGACATTTAATGTGAAGGAATGAAAGAATCAGTTACAACAAAGACCTTCACTGGTGCACCATCATGTGCCAACTGACTCCACATAAAACCAGAGAGAGCTTATAAAAAATTTTAGACACACACACAAGAAAAAATAAATAAAATAAAATAAAATAAAAAGTTTGCCACATTTTTTTCTAGATTATCTCTATTTGCTGGCAGCAAGTTTAAGAGAGGTCTTCCTGACTCAGCATTGGCAGCAAAAACTGTTCAGCTCCTTTAAGAACCCTTCCCGGTTTGTGCTAAATGCATGAAGAGCTCTGGTTCTTTCAGGAGGCCGAGCATTTAAATGGGGTTTGTGGGCAGCGTGCTACAAGTTACTTGGTGACAGCATGGGCCAAATGGTTACCAGCATTGAGGTGGTGAGGACAGCTCTCCCCCAGCAGTCTCAGAGGCAGTCATCGGTGTCTGCCATGTTGAACTGGGTGGAGGCAAAAGGCAAATCAGCCTTAGTCTTAGCCACACCACTTAGCATTTTAAGGAGTGGCTCTGGTCAGAAAAAGGATTACAGGTATACAATAAAGATAGATTCAGATGAAAAAGACCTTTAAGTGAGTCACAGTGTTGGATAAATGTACGTAGGCTTGAGAAAGAGGAAAAGGAATTTAGACAGTTATAAAAGAAAGTAAATGGTTATTTTAAAAATGTCTTGAAAGAGACAGAGTACAGGCAGTCATAGATAAAAGAAGTAAAGAAAAAGAAGTCTCGGAAAGATGGAATATACACAGAGAGTCTAGATTATGTATATTATTGTGTTTTCTTTGAATTTTTGTATGGGCTGCTAAGCTTAACCAACATAAAGGTACCTTGACTTCAAAATTTGGGTCTAAGGATTTTTTGCTTTGGAAAAGAGGTTCTTTTGTTTCCACAGAGGATGAGAATCTGCGGATTCATTCCAGACTAATGTGATTTGATGGACGAAGACCCCCTGAAAGGTTACCGTGAACACCCCCTGAAATTACTTCACCCAACAAAAAGCAGGAAGCAGTTTGGAGAGAACTATACCCAAATTCCCAAATATTGTTTATAAATGTTTGTTTACATTTTAAGGGGGATATGCTATAGAGATGGGTACTTTACATTGGTATGGGTCTTGGTCTATTAATACAAACTGAGATCACTTTTGTTATATGCATATTACTGCTCTTTGATTAAGGTATTGTGTTTGTATAACTCATTTAAAACTGTAATATATAATTAAAAATACAGATTAGTAAATAATCATTTATAATAGTCAAGTTTGTAGTCATGTTAGTTAGGTTTTTCTAGATATGTAGAGATATATTTCAGTTACATAGATAGTCTTCAAACCTTTCAATGACCTATGGAATATGGCATTTAAAATGTTTTAAGAATTTAAGACTTTTCTTGACAGTAAGACATGTCTGCTTTTGGCAGCACCAATCTACTTCAAGATGAAGATAGGCATCGAAGAAGCACCTCATGGAGTTTATTAGTCATTTAAGCAAGAAACTGCTCTTGCCTGAACTGCTTGACTGTACATGAAGGACCCACAGAAAAATTATTGCTGAAGTTGCCTAAAGAAGGTGAAACAGCCCTTCAGGGTTTCTACTTCATAAAAGAGTCTACAAGACATTCTTCAGTACACAGAAGAAAGTGACTGACAAACTGCCAATATAGGTGAAAATGTCTTTGAAATTTCCTGCTTCATGAAAAAGTCTGCCAGATACTATGAGCCAGCAGACTGAAGATGGGTGCCCACAATGTTACAGTAGAACTTTGGGTGACTGTCCAGGCAGTGAAATATCTCTGTTAATTCTAGAGTTTTAGAAGTTGCTTACAATGCACTTCCTGTTTATTTAAGTAGTACTATATGCTTCTGGAGTCTTTGATGGAGTTGAAGAATAGATAGTTATAGTTTTCCTTAGTTATGATAAAAGATAAAATAGATATAAATATTGTAACTGTAATTCTTGCTTGAAAGCTATTTGGGTATATGTAATTTTCTATGTTAAAGTTGGAACCTTCCTTTTTATTTAAACAGAAAAGGGGAAACGATATAAGAAGTCCTTCTGTATATGTGTTGCTTTTATTGGTTCATGAAAAAAGAAGCTCCTAAGCCGGGTGGTGGTGGCACACGCCTTTAATCCCAGCACTCCGGAGGCAGAGGCAGGTGGATCTCTAGGAGTTCGAGGCCAGCCTGGTCTACAAGAGCTAGTTCCAGGACAGGCACCAAAGCTACAGAGAAACCCTGTCTGGAAAAACCAAAAAAAAAAAAAAGAAGAAGAAGAAGAAGAAGAAGAAGAAGAAGAAGAAGAAGAAGAAGAAGAAGAAGAAGAAGAAGAAGAAGAAGCTCCTTTCGGCCAATGGCTTAACAAAATAAAGCCAGACTGAAAGAGAGCTAGAGAGAGAGTAGGCAGAGTTAGAGAGAAGCCATGTAGCCACCAGGGGAGAAAGATGCTAGCAGCCAGCCAAAACCTTGCCTGTAGGCCACGAACCTCGTGGTAAATATAAAATAATTGAAATGGGTTAATTTAAGATGTAAGAGCTAGCCAATAAGAAGCTAGAGGTAATAAGCCAATCAGTGATTTAATTAATACAGTTTCTGTATGGTTATTTAGAATCTGGGTGGCCAGGAACAAACAGGTGGCCTCTGACAACACTTAACTACCAACGGGGACATGTAGAGCAAAGAACTCTAAACTTGTTCTAGGCCATGTTTGGAACTTGCACATGAATCCCCACTGTTGAGAATAATTTTTTTCTAATCCAGACTAGGAATGAATTTAAGAAAGGAAAGCAAGTGACTTAGTCTCTGTGTCAGAACCCAGTCCCCTTACAGGTCACAACTTGGCACTTGAGAAAATGAAAAAACAGTCAAGAGACACAGGGAGCTCCATACACAGAAACTTAGTTGCTCATTTTCTCAACCCACATCCTTCCTCTCAAAATAATTAATCCCTAATTAAGCTTGAAATAACTTCTTAGCAAAACAGATATAGTAATTGTGGAGAGAGAGGAAAACTGTACTTCAGGGACCAGGGCTCTGCAGAGGCTTTTGTTCCCCTTGACACTGTGACAACATGAACTTGAAGTCTGCAATACCTGATGGCAGCCAAGAGCCCATAAATCCTAAAGTACAAATGACCAGGCAAGTGTCACCTTCCCAGAGCTGCTCCAGATCCTGTGTGTAGCACAGAGGTCCAGGTGAGTACATGGAGGTAAGATCTTCCATCCCCTCAGCTGTAACATAGACTTTCATCAAAGCAGAAGAGTCTCTCTGATGAATCCAGGGAGCAGTAGGGAGGCTCTGTAATCCTCAAGACCTCCACTTTCCTTCTGTCCATGAGGAGGCTGACCCCTCGCACCAGAAAGATCAAAAGAGATTAGATCCTGGAGATACAGAGATGGAACAGAAATGCTGAGACCTTGCTCTCCATCCTCAGGCTGGAGTATCCTGACAGAGCTCTGGCTGGGTCTTAGCTTAAGTTACCTTTCTAAATGGATCAATAAGATAGATAAGATTTTCGGATGTCTTTGAAATCCTGGAGAGGATCATGATACACTCCTGTGACATCAGCACTAGAGAGACTGAGGCAAGGGAATTGTTGTTCAAGGATATTCTAGTTTACATAGGGAGACTCTGTCTCAAAATTAACAGGAAAAAAGAAAGCAAACAAAAGCTCCTGTTCTCAGTCACCTGTTTGCCAGTATTGTAACTTCAACAGCATCACGAGTGTTTGTAAAGTTTTTCCTTTTCACTTTTGAAGATTTCCAATTTTCAAATACTGACACATACTTTCTTTTACAATAACATTATAACGCTAAATTTGAAAGTTTTCTTTCCATATCTGTCCTTAAAGTTTCTTGACTATATCACATAATATTATATATGCTTATCTAAACTATAGTCATTATATGCCTGGTAGATAGTATAAACCAAGTGTAACAGTGACCAATAACACCTTGGATGTTTCTTCTGTGAAGGATCCAGGCTGTGAACTAGTCCATCCCAAAACATCTCATCTTAAATTTATCCCAGTACTAAGCACCAAAGAGTTGTAATCGCTTTTAGGTTTGTGGTTTGTTTGTTTGTTTTCTTGTATTTAGAAAACCAGAAAGGTTGGATGTAACCTATGTCAGGTTCTTGAGGATTCTTTCCAGACAAGGGATCATCCACATTTCTGAACACAAGTCCATCTTGTCTTTTAAATTAATTTCCTACAGTATTTCCCAATATAATGTGGAAGATGAGTTGCCTCTCTCTCCTCTGACAGTCTACTCCAACATAAGGAATCACTTATTGGAAGTCCCAGAATTTGGTGTCAAATACGATTTAAAGGTTGGGAAAGGGAAAAGAGGACTTGAAAAAAAGGAATCCCCAGGAAATCAAGCATTAAACAACCAGAAAAGTGTTGGTATTTCCATCATGACGTGGGGTGAATGGATAACAGGGCTTTTGACAGAATCTAATCTCTGATTAAACACTTAGTATTTATTCTAAATATGCCATGAATGATGTGTTTGGAATTAATGTCTGGAGCGTGTTTCGTTATGTTCAGATAGTTAGAATGGTATTGTAATTTCTAGGATACAGTAGTGCAGAAGATTACACCTTAGTCAGAGGAATTAGTGGAAGAGCAATAACTGCCATTTCTAAAGCCGTGAAGCCACCTGAACACAAATATAGCAACATGGCTAGGTCACACATGAGATCATCAGGACATGGATATTTAAAGCAATCCTGTGAGTTTAACAGGAAGGAGCAAAGGGAACAGGGACATTCTAAGTACTCAGAACACACAAACTCATAAAATATCCAGATTTTTACCATTCTAGAAACGGCACCCAAATACCACAAATGCCTGAGAATTGAGAATGAAGCTCCCAGGCATGAAGAATAGCATATAGCTGAGGTCTGAGTTCTGGAATCAGCTCAGACTGATGTAGAACAAAGCAACCTGCCTGGTAAACAGGCTGGAAAAGAAACAGGAGGGAAGCACGTTGCAAAGCAGACTGGCGTACCTGCTGCTCACAAGGCGCCACAGAGGCAAAGGCCACCATGGCCTCTTGATTGGGGGGAGCCCTGTCACCACTTTACACCCCACACTACTGCGCTGTTTGTAGCTGATATGGAAGACGCATAACTCTGAAACTGCACTTATCTCATGGTAGCACATAAAATTTATTTAATCCCCTTTTTTCCATTCACCTCATCATTTTCTCTGGTGGACAGCTAACCCACGCTCCCTTAGATGCCCTGAGGTCACTTACTGGAGTCACAAATGCCCTGAAGTCATCCACTGGGGTCACAGACCTCTGTTGTCCACTCTCTTAGGAAGTGCCACAGGTCCCTCTAGACTCCCTCCCTGGCTGCAACCTGGTAGTAACGTAAATTTTTCAGGATGGCTTGTGATGATTCAACTTTAACTGCTGGGCAATATGGGAAAGGTTATTCAATGTTGAAGGCGTAAGTCACAAACAATGCCAATTTGGGATTATGATTATTAGGGTGATATTTATTTAAAGGGGGAAAAACTTACAGATCACTTTCAGCCCTCTGCGTAACCAGGAAGGAAGTCAAGTCACCGGCGGAGCAGGAAGTGAAGAGAGAGAGGAGAGGGAAGTGGCCGCTTTTTTAAAGGGAGAGAGACCACGCCCCAAGGGGCTGGTATCTCAGCGGCGATAGGCTGGAGGAGTGGGAGGACCTCCCGCAACACCTCCCCCTTCTGTTTAAATAAGAGAGTTCTAAACCTACTATGAAATTATATACAATAAGTACAAATATGCTATTCTAACTAGCTTAGGTCTTGTATAATAAATAACTTGGCCAAGTCATGAGAGAAAGTAACTACATTTATATAGTCTTCAACCCCATCAAAGATCTGAGAAGGGAAATAATGTTACCTGGGTAATTAGGAAGTTCAGTAAAACAACTTCCAAAACATGCAACAAATCACAGAGACAACTAGCTACCTAGGCAATCACCCAAAGTCACATTAGCAGCGTTGAAGCAACCAACTTTGGCTAAGGCCTAACATAACTGACACACCATTTTCAAAGGCAAGCAACTTTCAAAACTATCTTACCCTGTCTTGGCAGGATAAGACAGCCCTGTTTTATCCATTGATGCATGCTCTGTATCTTTGTCAGTGGTTGAGGTATGGGCATTTCTTTGCCCCAAGGCCAGTTCTGCCAAAAAGAAATGCTCCAGGTGGAGTGTCTTTGGTGCTCAACATTCTCTCGGGAATAGAGTGGTGTTGCCAGGAGCAATTGTGTCTCACTACCACAAAACTCTGAGTTAGATTAAAGGCCATTTTCTACAGCTCTTTGAAGAAGTTGAAGATTATCTATCTATACTGAGTATAATCTCTATATATCTAAAGAACCTGATTAGTCTAATTATAAATGACAAACTTAGATGACTATTAGTCTATATAATTCTCAATATCTATCTAACTTAAAGACTAAGACAATAAACAACTGTGAAACAAATGAGGACAATGACCTCCAAATATAAACAATGTACAAATATACATTGCAGTGGGTAAATATATACCAATACACGAACATTATATAAGTATCTTAATCAGAGGTAGAAATGTACACTGCAATATGGTAAATATATACAATATATATATATGTCAATACATAAAAAATGTTTTAAACAGAGGTAGAAACATGAATGCATACAATAGTCAATACAATTTAACTTTGTATCAATATACAAGAATCTATATCAATATATTTGTGTAACAACAGTAACTCACAATTACAAATCTATTATCCCATCATCCCTCTTTTTTTTTTTTTTTCAAAATGATCCCTGAGCTTATAAAATTCCTCCCCCAACCCTCAATCGTATACTAATTATAATCAACCCCTAAATGATGTCCCTAAACCCAAGGGCAAACTTTACTGGGAGAGGGGACGTCGTCCTCTAAAATTACTTCCAGCTGTCATAGGGGCGACGTTCTTTCTGGGGGATCCTGTGAAAGTAAAATGATGGTTAAATTTCAAGATCAATGTCTTTTAAAATTGCAAATAGTCTCTGAGTATTTTGTGGAGGTCTGGCCAGAATGTTGTACAAGATGTGCACCATTTCAGCTAACCAAGTTGGAACTGTCTTGTGCAGCTGGTACCCAAAGCAAGTCTTGTTGTAGCGCTATCAGTATCATGACGTCATATCAACCAGGTGGAGTTGTTGTTATGGGGCCCCATCTTCTTCCTGGAAACTTCAAATGTCACTTCAGGAAAAACTCATTGTTCATTATGAAAAACTTAAGCATTAATCATATAGACATATATATATATATTCAATGAAAGACATGATAGATATATTCAATGAAAAGTATGATAGATATGAAGAAAAGCAAAGATGTTTTCTAAACTCATATTTCTTTCTGTCTTACATCATGGCTCTTGACATGAGACAGAAACTCCAGAAACTCTGGGTTTTTCTCTTACTAACAGGCTTGGAATTGGAGAGGGACTGAGCCAGAGTCCAACTTCAAAACCAGCTTTATAAATTTAGAAATATGGTTTAATATTACTTACACAACCCATTCAGTTTTCTTGATATTTCCTATCGGGCAGGTATTTTTCCATCTGTCAGTATCCAAACATCCAGGGTCCCTTGAATTTCTCAAAGATGAGTGTTTTCCTGTGGAGATAAGAACAGAACCCTGCCCCCATTCTATATGTTTTTCTTACCACCTGTATGAATATCATCATTGTGGATAAGTTGTCATTTCTCCTTTCCAAGAGGTTTCTCCTCTTCAAATCGAAACTTTATTAATTTTGATGGTATCCACAATTTTTCTTCTCCTGTGGAAACAAGAGCAAAACCCCTTCCCCAACGTAGCACATCTCCTGGCTTCCACTGAGAGGTCAGCACATCTTTGAAATAAATCGGTTGATTTAGTTCAGCAGACTTTTCCATTATCCAATGTCTTTCTGCTGCTGTCGTTCCTTTCTCATTAGCGTTAAGAAAATTCAAGGTTAATAAAGCATTATGTAATCTATTTCTGGGGGTATTTTCGGTCCCTTTCTGTTTGTTCAGCATATCCTTTATAGTACGATTTGATCTTTCTATAACTGCCTGACCTGTAGGATTATTTGGTATACCTGTAATGTGTTTTATATTATAATAATCAAAAAAGCATTTCATTTTCTTAGATACATATGCTGGACCATTGTCTGTCTTTATTTGTGCAGGTATACCCATGATGGCCATAACTTCCAATAAATGTGTGATTACTGAATCAGCCTTTTCTGAGCTCAGGGCAGTAGCCCATTGAAAACCTGAATACGTGTCTATGGTGTGGTGTACATATTTTAATTTACCAAATTCTATAAAGTGGAACACATCCATCTGCCAGATTTCATTTCTCTTAGTGCCCTTTGGGTTACTCCCTGCAGGCAACGGTGTTTGATTATAGAAAGAACAAGTAGGACATCTCTTTATAATGTCCTTAGCTTGTTGCCAAGTAATGGAAAATTCTTTCTTTAGGCCTTTACTATTGACATGATGCTTCTTATGAAATTCTGAGGCCTGCAACACACTTCCAATCAATAATTGATCAATCTCAGCGTTGCCTTGGGCTAGAGGACCAGGCAGACCTGTATGGGACCGGATGTGTGTTATGTACATCGGACAAAGCCTGTTCCTGATTATGTCTTGTACCTGGATAAACAATGAAGTCAACTCTGTGTCATCTGGTATAAATTCAGCGGTTTCAATATGCAAGATAACTCTTTCTGCATATTGTGAATCTGTAACTATATTAAGAGGTTCTTTAAAATCCCTTAGCACCATAAGAATGGCATATAATTCTGCCTTCTGGACAGAATTATAAGGGCTTTGTTCCACCTTACTCAATTCATCTGACTTGTAACCTGCTTTCCCTGATTTATTTGCATCAGTATAGAACGTACGGGCTCCAGTTATTGGAGCATCACGTACAATTCTAGGAAGAATCCAAGAAGTTCTTTTTATGAGGTTAAGTCTACCACTTTTGGGATAGTTGCTATTAATTTCTCCCAAAAAATTAGCACAAGCTCTTTGCCACGGTTCATTGTCTTCCCATAACTTTTTTATTTCTTCAGTAGTAAAAGGCACTATAATTTCTGCTGGGTCTATACCTGCTAGTTGACGAAGTCTCAGCTTACCTTTTATAATTAATTCAGAGACTTTTTCCACATAAGTTTTTAATTTTTTACTTGGTTTATTAGGTATAAATATCCACTCTAAAATAATATCTTCCCTCTGCATTAGAATCCCTGTAGGAGAAATTCTGGAAGGCAATATGACTAGGATGCAGCTAAGATTTGGGTTCACCCTATCCACATGTGCCTCCTGTAATTTTTCCTCAATCATTGTCAGTTCCTTTTCTGCTTCAGCTGTCAGTTCTCTTGGACTATTCAAATCTTTATCACCATCTAAGGTTTTGTTTAAATGAACTATTAGATCAGGTGTTATCCCAACAGCTGGTCGTAGACTGGAAATGTCTCCTAACAATCTTTGGAAGTCATTAAGAGTCTTTAAGCGGTCTCTCCTAATTTGTGCCTTTTGCGTTTTAATTTTCTCTAACCCTATTCTGTAACCTAGGTAATTAATAGAGTTTCCTCTTTGAATCTTTTCAGGGGCAATTTGTAATCCCCACCTAGGCAAGACTTTCTTTACTTCTTCAAACATCCTTTCTAAAGTATCTTTATTTGAATCAGATAACAAGATGTCATCCATGTAATGATAAATAATGGACTTGGGGAATTGTTTACGAATTATTTCCAATGGCTTACTCACAAAATATTGGCACAGTGTAGGACTATTGAGCATACCCTGTGGGAGGACAGTCCATTGATATCTCCTATTGGGCTGAGAATTATTATAAGTAGGCACTGTAAAGGCAAATTTTTCTCTATCCTTTTCTTGTAACGGTATAGTGAAAAAACAATCTTTCAAATCAATAACTATAAGAGGCCATCCTTTTGGTAACAGAGAAGGCAAAGGAATTCCAGACTGTAGTGGGCCCATAGGTTGAATTACTTTGTTGACAGCTCTTAGATCTGTCACCATTCTCCATTTACCAGATTTCTTTTTTACAACAAACACAGGAGAATTCCAAGGGCTGGTTGATTCTTCAATGTGGTGAGCATCTAGTTGCTCCTGCACCAGCTGTTCCAATGCCTGTAGTTTATCTTCAGCTAGAGGCCACTGTTTGATCCATATTGGCTTCTCAGTTAGCCATTTTAAAGGTAGGGCTGTTGGTACCTCTAAAGGTTTGGTATTTGCTGTATGTTCTTGTACAGCCTGAATGGCTAGTGACCTTTTTCCATAATACCTCATCATATACTTCCCAGAATTATGAGTTCCTGGAACTACAGGAATGTTAATCTGGGTATTCCATTGCTGTAGCAGGTCACGGCCCCATAAATTTATGGCAATATTGGCTATATATGGCCTTAGTCTTCCTATTTGCCCTTCGGGCCCTATGCATTCAACCCATCTTGTGCTTTGTTTTACACGAGATAGGGTTCCAATTCCCAGGAACTGAACATCTACCTCTTGAAGAGGCCAATTCGGATGCCAAGATTCTGGGGTAATGATACTTACATCTGCACCTGTGTCTAATAAGCCTTCAATAAAAGTGCCATTTATACAGACTCTTAGCTTTGGTCTTTGATCATTAATAGAAGTCTGCCAAAATATACGTTTACTCTGTCCAACTGGGTTTTTTGACTCATCCTCCACATGGATTTCATCATTTAGACCAGTATTACTTTTTACAGCAGAAATTGGAGCTTTTAATTTTCTTGGTGAGGCACGTTCTCCACTGTGACTGGGAATGACTGGGCCACTGTTGGCTTGGGGGCCTGCGAGAGGCCCCTCAAGGAGTTTCCCGACGGTATCGGGTTGCCTTGTTTGTCTGTTGTTGACCTGCATTCATTGGACCAATGTCGGCCTTTACCGCATCTCCTACATATACCTGAAGGCCTAGGTCTCCTATCTTTGTCATTCCCAGAGGAGATAATATTCCTAGAAATTCTGTGCCTGCAATCCCTTTTCAGATGTCCTAATTTACCACAATTAAAACACCTGGCAGTTTGATGTCTCCTCATTGCTGTGGAAATCGCTTCTCCTACCCAAGATTCATCGTTATAGCTAAACGTCTCAACATTCATCGTATGCTGAATCCATTCATCCATAGGTGCTGATCTAGACTTTAAAGGCCCAATTATCTTTTTGCATTCTATGTTTGCATTCTCAAAAGCTAGAGATTCAAGAAGTATTCGTCTAGCTTCTGGGTCTGTTACCCCTATGTCCAGAGCCTTAATTAATCTTTGCAAAAAGTCAATAAAGGGTTCTCTCTGTCCCTGCCTAATTCTGGTATATGATTCAACCCTTTTTGCTGGATCTTGTATCCTATTCCAAGCATTTAAAGCTGCTTGGTGACATAGACACAGTACTTCATCATCATAAAGAGCTTGGACCTGTGGATCAGCATATTCTCCTGCACCAAGAATTTGATCTTGGGAAACCTCAATACCTTTTGCTCTTCCTTGCTGTTCCATATGTTTGGATTCTTCTCTGAAATAAATTCCAAACATCAAGGAAGGTCCATTATCTAAAACTGCAGACACTAACTGATGGAAATCATGGGGGGTAGCTCTAGCATTAGAAGCCCAAGTCCTTATCATTTCCTTTACGTATGCAGAGTGCAAGCCAAAATTAACAATAGCTTGCTTAATTTCTTTTAGATCATTCATTGCTATTGGCGTCCATCTAACTTCTCTGACTCCCTTTGAGCCTTTAGAAGTTGACGCTTTGTCAGAATTAAGTATAGGGTATGCTGCTAAAACCTTTGGTAAGCCAGTTCTAATAGCTGGTGTTGGCATTGTATTCTGTCCTTGTGCCTTATTACTCTGTTCACCAGCTCCAATCATTTCTTCAATCATTTCAAGTCTTTTTATTATTGTCTCTTTTGAATCCTTAATCTCCTGACCTGCATGAGTTTCTAGTAAAGATTGTATGGTTCTTAGGAGTGCCATGATCTTCCTAAATGATAGAATATGCAAAAAAATACTGAAACCTAGTAACCAGTAAATTAAGTTATCCCCATAGTCATATAAACCTTGCATGATATAACCCATTGTATTGGTAACCAGAACAGTAAAATTCGCGTTGGAAACGAGAACTGCCATATTACCTATTATCCAGCAGGTGGCGCTGTTGCCAAGTCTCGACGAAAACACGGTCCTGTTTCAGAGTCCGCCTAGTATTTGTTAAAAACTGGAAAATGTAAGTTGCTCAACAAAGTAAATGTAATTAAATCAATTCCAGAGATGGAACCAGAAACCAGAATCCAGGGGTAGGGAAGAGCAACCTGGAAGCCGCTTATGCCTCCACGTGACAGAGTCACCCTGAGGGGTTGCAGCTTTCAGCAACCGCGTGCTCTGGTTCGTGCCACTTAAGAGCTGTGCTTGCAAGGGAGATTTGAAAACGACTCAGAAAAGAGCAAATCACGCGGGCAGAGACTTCGCGGGCCTGTGGAGTTTAAATCCACAGGCAGCGGCTGAGGAAGCAACTGCTCCCGCCAAGCTGAACAAGCGCCCGCCAAGCCGAACTTGCGGCCGCCAAGCCGAACTTCCGGCCGCCAAGCCGAACTCGCGGCTGCGAGCCGGGAGAGGTTCTAAAACCAAACGTTGGGCGCCAAATGAAGGCGTAAGTCACAAACAATGCCAATTTGGGATTATGATTATTAGGGTGATATTTATTTAAAGGGGGAAAAACTTACAGATCACTTTCAGCCCTCTGCGTAACCAGGAAGGAAGTCAAGTCACCGGCGGAGCAGGAAGTGAAGAGAGAGAGGAGAGGGAAGTGGCCGCTTTTTTAAAGGGAGAGAGACCACGCCCCAAGGGGCTGGTATCTCAGCGGCGATAGGCTGGAGGAGTGGGAGGACCTCCCGCAACACAATGTGACTTGACATTGAGGATTAGCTTTATAAATAACTAGTAAACATTTATATGGGGTGAAATCACAAAATGGTCAATGTAAAAACTTTTTAAATATTAAGATGTAGAATAGATGTGATAAAGCTTCGAAGCCAAAGGCAAATCTAGAAAATGTCATATTAATCAAGATGCAGATAAAAAAGGAATATCAGATAAAGGAGGAGGCTGTGTGGAGGGTAAAGTTAGCAGATCTGAGAGATGTTACAGGTGCTGACCCAGCAGGTTTTCCCAGTGTCTGTGTTGTGGGGAAGCAGACAGGGTCAGCGTGAACCTCAGATTTTGGGAACTGAGTGGGGAAAATATGAAATAGAATGAGAAACAGAGGAAGAAATCTTGCTTGGAGAATCTTGGAGTTCAGTTCAGCTGTGCTGAGAGTTAACTAGGATAAGCCATGCACACACACACACACACACACACACACACACACACACACATACAAAACACATACACACACACACACACACACACACGACTTCAACAAGTCAGCTTTGCTAGTGTAGGGCTCAAAAATAAAATTCTCTTTAAAACTTTAGATTTTGAACAGCGCTTATCAAACTTACCTGTCAGAGCACACACAATATCCCAGAGTCCACAGTGGGGAAAAGGAGGAATGTCAAGGGCCTAATCTGCAACATTACATGTGTTTACCGCTGTCTCTTGCACACCAGGAAATGCTATTATGTAAAATGTGCTTTTCAGGTCCATGTCTAACATTACTGACACTTTCTTGAAAAACTGCATCCTGGACACAAGTTTTTCTACATAGGAAGGAAGAAATGGTTTTGAAATTTATTAAGGAAACAATTTTTCTCTTAATGACTATGGTTGGCACTCTGGGAAACATTTCTGTTTCTGTGAATTATATGATCAGTTGGGGCGGAGGCCCTGAGAAGAAACCCGTACACCTTATTCTTATCCACGTGACTTTTACAAACATCATAATCCTTCTTGCAAAGGGATTGCCAAACACAACGGTAACTTTTGGTTTGAGAAACTTCCTAGATGACATAGGATGTAAAATCCTAATTTACCTGGAGAGGGTGGCCCGTGGAGTCTCCATCTGCACCAGCGGTCTCCTCACTGTGGTCCAGGCCATCATCATCAGTCCCAGAGCATCTGGGTGGAGGAGGCTCAGACCACAGTCTGCATGGCACATCCTCCCATTCTTTTCATTCTTTTGGATACTCAATGCTTTAATAGGTATGAACCTAATCCATTCCATCACAAGTACAAGCCTGAATATTTCACAGTTTAAGAGTGAAAGCAACTGTTATTTTATGCTAGAAAGTCAGAAAATAAAATGGATTGTTCTATCTCTCATGGTCCTGAGAGATGCTGTGTTTCAGGGAGCCATGGGAGTGGCCAGTGGCTACATGGTATTTCTTCTCCACAAGCACCACCAGCATTTCCTCCACCTTCAGAACTCCAAGCTTCTCTATAGAACTCCCCCTGAGCTGAGAGCTGCTCAGAGTGTCCTCCTTCTGATGCTCTGTTTTGTTTTCTTCTATTGGACTGACTGTGCTTTTTCTCTATTTTTAAGTCTCTCTTCAGTGGACAATTCCTTGATGGTAAACATTCAAGAATTTATGACTCTTGGTTATGCAACTTTTAGCCCTGTTGTGTTGATTCACAGGGATCGACTTCTGACTGAGTGTTGGCATGCTCAGTGGGAGAAATTGAGAAAATGTCTCTCTCCTTTATCTGTTCAGTGAGTATGAAAGAGCCCTCAGTCCTGCAATATTGTCAGTAGACAAAGTCTTTCAAAGCAGTTAAAGTTTATGTTTATTCTCAATCTTCCTGGTGACTCGGAGCCTTGAGTGGAGAGAGTGAGGAAGACCATAACAAATGACAGTAACATAGAAACCTCATTTTCTGTACTGTCACCTTTTTAAAGGTATTTTGGTTTTCTTTTTAACTTTCCTATATTTGTATTCGTTTATTGTGTATGAATAGTTTGCATGCAATTATACCTGTGTAGCACATGCATGCCTGGACCTTCAGCTTCTGGGAAAAAAACATCAAATGTCCTGTGACTGACTGAAGTTAAATAGATGTCTCTGAAACAAATTCTGACTGCCAGAAATTGAACCTGGCTGCTCTGGAAGACCAACCAGCACTCTTAACTACTGAGCTGTCTCTCCAGCACTGAGAAAGTAACTTTCATTAGAATTTGTAGAACTCATTTCACACCTACCATGACTGGAAGTATGCAGAAGAATTTGGTGGATTGAATCACAGTTCATCATGATTTAATCACGTTGCCAAAGGATCTGATTCTACATTCATTTAAATGAAGGATTCACTGCTTGATTTCTTAAATTGGGCACACAGAGTAAGATATTGATATAGTTCTAAGAATCTGATAGACCTATATTGAAAAATACTTATTAGTATAATCACTGAACATGAAATTGTTGAATCATTAGAGATAGGTTTATGCCTTAATTTTTAAATCTTATCAGTCATATCTGACTAGAACCCCTGTAAACATTTGGGTGCATCATGGATTTATGTTATAATGATGAACATGGACTTACTTTTTGCTTGGTTACACAGTATACACAAAACTTTTAAGTGATCTGTATTATTCTGTGTTATAATTTAAAAATAGCTTGCTATTTAATATAAGGATTTATTTTTATTTATGTGTCTATATGAGTTTATGCCTCATTTTTACAGGTGCCCACAAAGGAAAGAAGAGATCATTGGGTCCCTGGAAGCTAGAGCTACAGGCAGTCATAAGATCTATGATGTGGATGTTGAGGAACCAGGGTCCTCTCCAAGATTAGCATGTCTCTGAACATCCCTCCTGCTCCTTGTCTTTCTCACGTAAATGTGAATTGCTTGTAGTTAACATCCATTGCTTACCTTAGTCTCACAGCTCTCTTGTGAAAGTCTTTTTCTAATAGCTGATATAAATGACCGGACAAATCAAACACTTTCTAAATCAGTCTGTGTAATTTGACTCAAAAAGAGGTGGTGTCAGAACCTGGAGAAGGAGTAAAGGAACATATATTTAATCTGAATAATGAAGAGATTGCTCGACATTAAGAATATGCACGGGGGCTTTAAAACAGTCTTAAATTGTTTTAAAAAGGATAGACAAGAGATACATAATTGCTGACACAGCAGGACCACGGATGGCCTGGACTTCAGTGGTACACAAAATTGCTCTATTCAATTTCCCTCTAAAAGTCAGAGTGTGTTCAGAAAAAAATTGATTAAACATAAATTAAAATGTTAATACCTGATGAAAATTCTAAATGAGTATAGGATAGTGAAGCCAAACTGAAAATGGGATTCAATAACGCCCTTCAGGCAAATCACAGATTTGACAGATGGACTAGTATAGATAACTTCATCATTTCCTTATGCTCGATGCATTGCTCATCACTAGGATGGACCTATGGACATTATACTAAATGAAATAGGTCAGCTGCATGTAGACAAATACCACATGATTTTATTAATAAGTGGAACCTACATACAAAAGAGAATGGAGTCTTCAGTGTGTGGTGTGCAGCCTACAGCCCTCAGAAACTACCTGCATATGGTTTTGGGTTTTGAATTTGTTGTTGTTTTAATTTTTTATTATTTAAAACAATTCTCTGGGAGGCGGAGGCAGGGGGATCTCTACAAGTTCTAGTTCAGCCTGGTCTACAGAGCGAGTTCCAGGAAAGTCAAAACTACACAAAGGAAACCCTATCTTGGAAAAAAAAAAGTCAAATTTAAATATACTTTGAAAATAGCCTTCTACTCTTCCAAGTTCCTCCAGAACCTCTCCTCTTCCCTGTGGTAATTTCACAGACAATGAGGAGAAAGACCATGACCCAAATCATAACCATATTAAAGCAGCTTTATTTGTCAACACATCAGAGCCAAGTCAACAATGTCTCCCCTAAGGCAGGGTTCATAAGACCAGATTCGATTCAATTTTCCATACCTCGTTTATAGGGCAAAACCTCAAGGTGGGGGATCTTTTCAAGGCACCATGGTTACCGAAGAGAGACCAGGCAGTTAAGAGTTCACAAAGCGGTTGAGGAAATCTTGGAATGTGTGTTACAGAACATTTCATGGTTATGGGATAGGGTACAGCCAAGCTCTGAAACAGACACTCAAGTTTTGCAGTCAACAGGCTTAACTTAGCTACAGACTTAAAATGGTTCCCAGGAACAAAATGGAGTAGGGCTGGTTCCTCACCTAACCACCTCAAGTTCATGCATTCTCTCCACTTCTTCAAAACGCTTTCTTAATAATTCAGATGCTGAATCCAAGCCCAGTTCACACTCACTTGGAGTGTATGACAGAAGATCCTAGAGTTCCTCATTCTTTTGTTTATGGCACAAGAGTTTTTAGCCTCTTTTTGTGAAAAGTGTATCACTTAGTAACGCTCATTGATTCACATCAGAAACACAGGGAAAACAGTGACCTGGAGCTTCCTCCTCCAGGCCAGAGTAGTGACCAGGAGCCACATCCCAGGCCAGCACGGCTCTCACTTCTGCACTGGAGATGCTCCTCTCACCTCCTCTCAACCCTGTGCCCACAGCTATTTACAGTGCATTGCATCAGCAACTGGAAAGGCCCCCCAGGTGGGACAGTACATGACAGAAAAGCATCCCTAAGGTAGATGAAGTTGTACAGAGACCAGGGAAGAGGGTTGAAGGGGAGGGGAGGGGAAGGAAGGAGGGCAGAAAAAAATGAATAGCTCAATAAAATCAATAAAAAAATAAAAATTTAGGTTTATGATTCTTTTACTATCCCTTAGAAGATTACCTTTAGAGATAATGAAGTGATTGATTTTTTTTGTAAGAAAAAAAATGCATTACGTAGGATCAAAACCCCTTGCCATTGTCCTTGGCTTCTCATCAGCTCTCATTGTTCGCCATGTTCAGAGAGTCCAGTTTTATCCCATGCTTTTTCAGTCACAGTCCAGCTGGCCTTGGTGAGCTCCCAATAGATCAGCTCCACTGTCTCAGGGGGTGGGTGCACCCCTCGTGGTCCCGACTTCTTTGCTCATGTTCTCCCTCCTTCTGCTCCTCATTGGGACCTTGGGAGCTCAGTCCAGTGCTCCAGTGTGGGTCTCTGTCTCTATCTCCATCCATCACCAGATGAAGGTTCTATGATGATATGCAAGATATTCGTCAGTATTGCTCTAGGATAGGGTCATTTCAGGTTCCCTATCCCCAGCTGCCCAAGGAATTAACTGGGGACCTCGGCTTGGGCACCTGGGAGCCACTCTAGGTTCAAGTCTCTTGCCAACCCTAAGGTGGCGATGTTCACCTTCCTAGATATGGACGGAGGGGGGAGGACCTAGGACTTAACACAGGGCAGGGAACCCTGACTGCTCTTTGGACTGGAGAGGGAGGGGGAAAGGAGTGGGGGGAGGGGGAGAAGGGTGGGAGGAGGGGGAGAAGGGTGGGAGGAGGGGGAGGGAAATGGGAGGCTGGGAGGAGGTGGAAACTTGTTTTTTTTTTCTCATTTTCTCAATTAAAAAAAAAGAAGAAAGAAAGAAAAAAAATGCAGCCTGGCAGTAAAAGAACTGGCTAAGAAAAAGACTTTCCTTGCTTACACTCTATAATAAACTATTTGGGTATGAAAGTATGTGGGTTTGTAAGTGCTACAGCTCTGAAGGGAATGGAATCCCGACTGTCTGGAGTCAGGCTATACCTACAGCTCTTCTGGTCAGGGATAGTTTCCCTGCAGGAACATAGAGGCCTGCTCCTCTCTGAGAGAGACTTTACAGCTAAGCTCTGCTCCACTCTACTGAGAGCTTCCCAGCAGAGATGTCCACTGCTTCTCTCCTCTGCTCCACTGAGGGAGCTTCCCAGCAGAGATGTGTGTTGTTTCTCTGCTCTGACAGAAGTAGCTACTTCTCTGCTTCACTCTGCTAAGGGGGATCTCCCAAACACCCGACACCCAGACACCTCTCATATTCCCACTCTCTTCTCACCCCTAACACCTATTCCCCTACCCCTCACTCCACTACCTCCACTCCCACAACCCCCACAAAATCGTAGCAGTTTGCTCCTGTGAAAATTGGTCCTTCTCTGCTCTGCCCTGATTCAGCCCTATATGAGCCCAGTGCCTGTTCAGCAGGGAGCTGACTTGCTACTTTTTCCACCCTGGGAGAGGCAGCTGCTCTCCTGGATTCTTCCCTCCCGATAAATCTCTTGAATGACTTTTTGGGTGAAGATTCACACTGTCGTTGATTTGTCTTAATGTTTTGGAGGGGACATGGAGGGCATGCAGCTTTGCTATGTGGTTTCAGTTGCTCTGGAAACCATTTTATAGCCCAGGCCTTGACCTGGTAATCTAGCTGCCTGAGCATTTGCTGCCACACCACAATCTGTTCTGTTATCCAAACATTAAATAAGTTAAGCATCCAAACATTAAATAAGTTAAGGAATCCAAATTCCTTATTTTCACTAACCTAATTAAAATAATCAAAACTTACCAAGTCATCCTGGCTCATTCTAACACAGACCTCGCCTTTTTCCCTCTTAAAACTAACACTTGCAAAGGTGTTTACTCCTGTTTCTGCCTGATTCAGATTCAGCCACCTTGTCTCTTTGCCTTGCTTAGTAAAGGATCTCTGTGTTTGGTTTGTGCTTGGGAATTGGTGTTTGGGTGTTTGGGTCTATGCCTAATCTGCTGTCCAGAGGAGAGCACCCTGAAGTATGCAGAGAAAGAAAGATTCTTTCTCTCCTTGAATTTGCCAAATCGTAAATAAATCCATTTGCTTAATCAGTTTGTTTCTTAATTTCCTTAAGGAAGCAGTGGCATGAGGAAATTCTGCGGTTTCCATTTTTCATGTGCATCTGTGTTTATGTGTCTGTGTTTTAAATGTGTGTTACATTTTTGCAAGTGGGCAGGCGTGTGTGTGTGTGTGTTTGCACACGTGTACATTTGGACTGTCCTGCATGCAGGAGACTGAGGTTGGTGTCAGGAATCATCCTCCATTGTCCTCTTTACTGAGTCAGGAGCTGTCAATCAAACACAGAGCTCATCAACATGGCTAATCTCACTGTCCCGTTCCTCTAGGGATAGCGGTCCCTGGCTTCTGAGGCTGGAATTACAGGCAAACTACCAATAGGTATTTAAGTGAGTTGGGACTCACGCTTGGAGGCAAAGCACTTTAACCACTGAGCCATCTCCCCATCCATGATTTATTAATCTTCAGTGCCACCCGGTAACAGGAAAATCCCTCACATGATATCAGATTTCAAAACAAAAGGGAGGTCACCAGTGATCCCCCCCCAGCATGTCCTCTGTCTGTGAGTGGCCATTTTCTCTACAGAACTCCCCCCCAGAGGAAGCTGCATAAAAGGCTTTCTTTCTGATAGTTTATCTTTGATTGATTTTTTTTTTTTTTTTGGTTTTTCGAGACAGGGTTTCTCTATGGCTTTGGAGCCTGTCCTGGAACTAGCTCTGTAGACCAGGCTGGTCTCGAACTCACAGAGATCCGCCTGCCTCTGCCTCCCGAGTGCTGGGATTAAAGGCGTGCGCCACCATCGCCCGGCTTTTATCTTTGATTGAATAAACTATGAGCACCATAAGCTTTAAACTATATTTTCTTTATATTTCAAAGACAAAAAAGAAATTTAGAAGTTTTCTAAACAGAATAGGAAAGACATCAGAGAGCCGTGTGGGAGGTAGTGCATACCTTTAATCCCCCCCGCCACTTCAGAGGCAGAAGCAGTTGGATGTCTGGTCTACAGAGAGAGGTCTAGGAAAGCAAGTTCTACACAGAGAAACCCTGTTTCGGGGTTGGTGGGGAGAGACATAAGAAGGAAGTGGTGAGCCAGAAAAAAATAATTTTAGTTTTCAATATCTATCTACCCTGACCTTTGAAATATACAACTTAGTTTCTTTACACCTGGATTCCCCTTTCAACAGAGAGGATGGAATTCTGGTTTCCTCAAAAGCTGTCATTGCATTTACAGAAAAGCATGTTTAGCTTCTATTATGTACCAGTTGCAGCTATAAGTATGGAGACACCATCTGTATGGGGCACAGAGTAAGAGTCATGACCTCGAATGGATCTCCCAAGGCAACCGAGTGGTGCATTCCCTTCAAGAAAAAAAATGATGAGTATCTAGAAAACACCATATTGCGTGAGATAACCCAGACTCAGAAAGACAAATATCATATGTATTCACTCATAAGTGGCTTTTAGACATAAAACATACAAAACCAGCCTATAATTCACAATCCCAGAGAACCTAGACAACAATGAGGACCCTAAGAGTGACATACATGGATCTCATTTACATGGGAAGTAGAAAAAGACAACATCTTCTGAGTAAATTGGGAGTGTAGGGATCATGGGAGAGGGGAACGGAACGGAGGGGAGTGAAAAAAATATATAGATCAATAAAATAAATAAATAAGAAAAGGAAAAAATGATGACATCATTACTTCCAGTCTCAGCCCTGCACGTTTATTTACATCACTTTGCACACAGGAAAGGAAGGGTCTCCTAGAAACTAGAATATAAAGTACAAAGAAGGAGCAGTCTTGGGCACACGTAAGTTATAAAGTGGCCTTAATAAGTTTTATACTAAATAAAGACTACTTTTGGAATAAGGCCAAGGTTAGGGAGGCATTCAGATTTCAAATCCCATGAGAAAGTTAATGTGCAGGAATGAAACCATCAGTTACAGCAATGACCTTCCCTTCCCTGCTGGTGGGCACAGGCAGAACAAGGGACTCTAAACTGTCCTGGTCCATGTTCGGGACTTGCTCAGGCAAACAGAACTCTCAACGCTGAGCATCATTTCTTCTATTCTCGTCTAACAAGAGACTTGGTCTGGGTGTCAGAAGTTGGTTCCCTTCCAGGTCACTTTGGGAAAATGAAAATCAATCAGGAGATGTGGGGAGCTCCATACAGAGAAACTTAGTTAGTTGCTCATTTTCTTGCCTCACACCCTTCCTCTCAAAATAATTAAATCTTAATTAAGTTTGAAATTACTTCTGAGCAAGACAGATGTAGTAATTGTGGAAAGAGGGAAGCTGTACTTCAGGGACCGGGGCTCTGCAGAGGCCTTCCTTCCCCCTGACACTGTAACAACATGAAACTTGCAGTCTGAAATACCTGATGGCAGCCACGAGCCCACAAATCCTGACAGTACAAATATGACCTGGAAAGTGTCACCTTCCCAGAGCTGCTCCAGATCCTGTCTGCACCACAGAGGTTCAGGTGAGTACATGGAGGTAAGAGCTTCGATCCCCTCTGCTGTGCCATGGAGAGTTTCATTAAAGCAGAAGATTCTTCTCTAACTAATCCAGGGAACAGGTGCAAGGCTCCAGGACCCCCAGGACCCCCAGTTTCCTCCTGACCCTGACAAAGCTCCAAAAAGATCAAAGGAGACTAACTAGTTCCTGGAGAAACAGAGTTGGAACAGAAAGGCTGAGGCATCCTCAGGCTGGAATGTCATGACAGAGCTCTGGCTGAGTCTTTGCCTAAGGTTAGTTTCTTGCCTTTTAAAAAGGAATCAATAAGATATAGGGAAATTTTCGTAGACAATCAAAATCTTGTGACAGGAACTAGAGAGATGGCTCCGTGGTTAGGAGCACTTGCTGCTCTCCCACAGAACCTGGGTTTGTCCCAGCACCTACATGATATCTCACAACCATCTGAAACTGCAGTCCTGAGAGATCTGATGACTTCTGGCCTCCACAGGCACCAGGTATATACATGCCACGACATACATGCATGTCGACAAAACACCTATACATATAAAATGGTAAAAAAATTTCAAAATAAAAAGCACAACTTTGAGACGAGAGGATAGTACATCCTGTGATGTCAGCAGTAGGAAAATAAGCCAGGAAGATTATATACTTAAGGCATTTTCATATTCCAAAGTGTTTTCTTTTACAATGACTTGATAAGTCCTAAACCCATTTACGGTAAACTTGACGGTCTTTGTTAAAGTTTCTTGACTCTGTCACATAATATTATACATACTTGTAAGTCAATTTTACTCTTGTATGCCTGGCAAGTGTGAAGCAGAAACTACTAGAGTAACAGTTACCATTACCATCTTGAGACTTCCTGCTGTAAAGGCTCCAGGCTGTGAAGTAACTATATCCTGATACAGCTCATCTTCGTTTTATCCCAGTGCTAAGCAACAAGGAGCAATAATCTTATTAATTGGCATGGAATAAATCACTAATACAACTCAGGGTTCTGGGATTATACCAGAATATGGTATTCTTTGTCTCTGTAAATAGATATCACACCTTTTAATCTAAAACATTCCACAAGCTAATTTAGGAAATGAGCCACCTCTACCCCCCCTGTGAGTCTTCAGTTAGAAAACAGAAATCACTTTTAAGATGTCCCAAAGCTGGCTTCAAATAGGACTCAGAGCTTTAAAGTTTGGAGAGAAGAAAAGAGGGTTAGCAAGTGGGAACTTCAACAAACAGAAAACATGAAATATTTTTCATTAGGACTAGAGGCAAAAAGATAGCAGGGATTATACAGATTCTAATCTCTAAGTAAATATTTCATGATTATTCTAAATGTGCTAATGAAGGTAGTTATGCTGGTATGCTTGCTATTAATATCTGGAGCATCGTCCATTATTTACAGACATATAGAAGGTTATCGTGAATTCTGGGATTCAATGATACAGGAGATAATTACCCCTCTGGAGCAGTTGAAAGGCAATAACTGACATTTCTTGAGTCATGAGGCAATATGAACTCACAAGATCACACGAGTCACAGGTGAGATCAGACATGATATTTAAAGCAATCCTGTGAGTTTAACAGAAGAGAGCAAGGGGGACAGAGGCATTCCAAGTACTCAGAACACACAAACTCATGACATATCGAGATTCCTCTTATACTAGAAAAGGTGTCAAAGAAATGAGAATGGAGCTCCCAGACATGAAGATAGCATCCTGCCAAAGTCTCAGTTCTGGATCAGCTCAGACTGATGTAGAACAAAGTAGCCTGCCAGAAAAACAGGTTGGAAAAGAAACAGGAGAAGCAACCTGCAGAGCTGCTGCTCACGAGGCCCCACAGAGGCAAATGACACCATGGCCTCTGAGACGGGGGAAATCCCTGCTCTCAGCAGTATGCCCCAACATACCGTGCTATATGTAGCCATTACCGAGGACTCGCAACTCAAAAATCACTCATTTCATAACAGCACATGATACCTCATTGACCCCCTTTCCGGTCCACCTCATCATTATCCCCTGGTCCAGAACTATTCCAAACTCCTTTAGATGCCCTGAGGTCACTCACTGGGTCACAGATTCACAGCCCTCTGCTACCCACTCTCCTAGGAAGTGCCCCCAAGATACCTCTCGATGCCCTCCCTGGTTGCAACCTGGTAGTTACATGAGTTTTTAACCCAACAGTCTTTTCCAGGATGTCTTTCAATGATTCAGCTTTAACTGTTGAACCCTATGTAGAAAAGTTATTCACTACGACTTGACATTGGGAACTATTTTATATATATATGAAGTGAAATCACAGAATGGTTCATCTCAAGAAATTTAAAAGGAGAAATCCAATTATAAAGCTTTGAAACCAAATGCAAACCTGGGAGTAGTTATACTAAGCAAGATACAGATGAGAAAGGAATATCAAAGGAGGGGGCAGTGTGGAGGGTAAAGTTAGCAGATCTGAGAGATGTTACAGGTTCCGATCCAGCAATGTTTCCCAGTGTCTGTGTGATGTGAGGAAGGCAGACAAGGTCAGCAAGAGCCTCAGGCTTTGGGAATTGGGGAGGAAGTATGAAATAGAATGAGAAACAAGGAAGAAATTGTGGTTGGAGAAACTTGAAGTTCAAGTCAACTATGCTGAGAGTTAACAAGGATAATCCACGCACACACACACACTTAAACAAGTCAATTTTGCTAGAGTAGAGCTCAAAACTAAAAGTCTCCTTTAAAACTTTAGATTTTGAACAGTAGTAACCAAATGCTGTGTGTTGAAGCACACACAATATCCCAGAGTCCCGGGTGGGGAAAAGGAGGCTTTTCAAGGACTAATCTGCAACATTACATGTGGCCACCGCTGCCTCTTGCACACTAGAAAAGGCTAATGTGAAAAGTGTGCTTTTCAGGTCCATGTCTAACATCTCTGATGCTTTCTTGAAAAATGTTTGCAGCCTGGAATACAAATTTTTCTACCTAGGAAGGAAGAAATGGTTTTGAAATTTACTAAGCAAATGGTTTTCCTCTTCATGACTGTGTTTGGAACTCTGGGGAACATTTCTGTTTCTGTGAATTATATGTTCAGTTGGTGGGGGAGCACTGAGAAGAAACCCGTATACCTTATTCTCATCCACTTGGCTTTTACAAACATCATAATTCTTCTTGCAAAAGGATTGCCAAACACAATGGTAGCTTTTGGTTTGAGAAACTTCCTAGATGACATAGGATGTAAGATCCTCATTTACCTGGAGAGGGTGGCCCGTGGGCTCTCCATCTGCACCAGCAGTCTCCTCACTGTGGTCCAGGCCATCATCATCAGTCCCAGAGCATCTGGGTGGAGGAGGCTCAGACCACAGTCTGCATGGCACATCCTTCCATTCTTTTCATTCTTTTGGATACTCAATGCTTTAATAAGTGTGAACCTAATTCATTCCATCACAAGTATAAACCTGAATATATCACAGCTTAAGAATGGTTACAGCTATTGTCATTTTATGCTAGAAAGTCAGAAAACGAAATGGATTATTCTCCCTCTCATGGTCCTGAGAGATGCCGTGTTTCAGGGAGCCATGGGAGGGGCTAGTGGCTACATGGTATTTCTTCTCCACAAGCACCACCAGCATGTTCTCTACCTTCAGAACTCCAAGCTTCTCTACAGAACTCCCCCTGAGCTGAGAGCTGCTCAGAGTGTCCTCCTTCTGATGCTCTGTTTTGTTTTCTTCTATTGGACTGACTGTGCTTTTTCTCTATTTTTAAGTCTCTCTTTAGGAAACAATTCTGAGACGATAATTGTTCGAGAATTTCTGGTCCTTGGTTATGCAATTTTCAGCCCCCTTGTGCTGATTCACAGGGATGGACTTTTGGCTGAGTGTTGGCATGCTCACTGGAAGAAATTGAGAAATTGTCTTTCTCATTTATCTGTTTACTAAGCATGAAAGAATTCTCAGCTCTGTAATACTGTGGGTAAGACGAAATCCAAGCAAAACACTTTAAACATGTTTTTATTCTTAAACATAATCCTGGTGACTCATAGCCTTGACTTGAATAAGATCTAAGCAAATTACAGCGATATAGATATCTCTTCCAGCTAGGCACCCCAGATAAGGGGCTTTGATTGCAGATTGTGAAAATGGTTTTCTCAGGACTGTGATTCCAGTAGGATATGTGAGAACAAATTCGGTAAATTTTATCAAGAGAACTAGAATATCTCTCTTTTCTGACAGGAATTTCTTATCTCAGCTCTATAGCCACAGGAACATTTGTTCTTTGAGAATTTTATTGTGGAAAATGTTATATATTATAAAATTGTACCTAGGTGCTCTGGAAGAGCACACAGTGCTTTTAAGTACAAAGACATCTCTCGTGTCTCTCCCAAACTTTCTACTATGAAAATTTACACGAAAGAATCAATAAGTCTTATTTTTACAATTATTGTCATTTTTTCACTGTTGATCTCAAGTAAACAATACTTCTGAAAATGAGGGAAAATGTAGTTTCCTACCCACACAAAAAAAGAAGGTTAATAATTATCCTGCCATAGAAAGGAATTGTAAGGAAATGATGAAGAATCAAAACACCTTCGTCTGGTGTTTTGACAGGTACTGTGCAATTTCAGTCATTAGAATCCATTGACACCAATGCACTGAGACTTTTCATGGGTGCGGGACGACTTTTTACGGGAAAATAGATTATAGACCGTGTGAGAACAGGATAATGGATGCACAGGAAAGTTTCAGTCTAGATCCTCCCATAACTGCTGCATTGATGAAAATGTGAATTCCTCTTTTTTCAGTATGGATAAATCAATGAGTTTTCAAGCCGAGAGGACTTGTCTGTAGCTGCCCTTTGTAGGGATGTGGGCTCTCCACAACATTATCCATTTCTCTGTTCCCAAAGAACTGCAAAAGGATCTGATTCTACTTTAATTTAATTGACAGTTTCTGCAATTGGATTCATGCAACAAGGCATTGGGTAGAGAATACGATTCTAGTTACCAGCTATTGAGTGAACCCATTATGAAAAATTCTTACTGATAGATAACTTATTATACAACCTCTAAACACAAAACTCTAGAATTGTCAGAGACATATTTGTACCCTATTTGAAAACAGCATTTCTATCACCTCTGGCGAGAACCCCTGTAAACATTTGGGTACATCATGGCTCAGTTTTACAATGGTGAGTACATATTTATTTTGTGTGTGGTTGCACAAAAAAATTGTTAGCAATTTCTGTTATAATTTTATCTTATAGTTCCTTAAACTAGTTTCCAGTATAACTGTTACTTTGCAGTGTGAATATAAAAATATTACCTATCTTAGTCTCATGGTTTTCTTCTTACAAGCTTTAAATGTATCTATCATTAAGACTAGACCACACAAGTACTTTCTAAATCAGTTTCTGAGAACCAACTCACAAGGAAATGATATAAGAACCTAGGGATGGGGTGAAGAACATTGTGTAAAATCTGAACCACAAGAGAAGATTGCTGAGCATTAAGAATAGACAGGAGATGCTTGACCATTGATACAGCATCAGGAAGAATAGACTGGATTTTGAGTTTCTTAAATTGGTGCCACTTTGGGCTTCTCTCCAGAAAAGCAAAATTGAATCAAAATTTAAATGGCTCCAACGCTATATGTAGAAAATAAATAAAACTAAGGGGAATGCTAAGTTAAAATTGTTGCAAATCTACATGTGTAAGGAACCGAATTTGAAAATATAGAATTTATAGTAGTTTCATCAAGTGACTTTCATTTTCTTCTCTTCATAGATTTTGTTGCCAGTAAAATAAAAATAAGAACATGAATCTCGCAGTGATTATTGCCTTCAAAACCTTTCATAATGTTTGAACAAATGATAACTAAAAAAAAAAATGCTTGAAATCAGGTGCCTTCAGATCAAAGTGTTTTGGCAGGTGTGGGTGTGCCTGCTATCTCAGGACTCGGGGTTAAGAAAGGGAGGAAGGGGAGGGTAGAGGATAAAGGAGCAAGAGGAGAAGGAGGTGGAGGCAGAGCTGGGGCTCTCAGCAATGTGCTCGCTGTGCGTGCCTGAGAACCTGAGTTCAGATCGCTAGGTTCCATGTGGAATAAAAGAAGCCAGGCATAATGACATGAGCAACTCTAGCACTGAGAAGGCGTCGTAGGAAAGACCCTGCCAGCTCACAGGACAACTACCCAGTCTATAAGCTCTGAGGGAGATCCTGTTTCAGAAGATAAAGTGTAGAGGGTGGGTGAGATGGTCACCAAGCCTAATGAAATAAGTTCAGTCCTTGGGACCCACACAGTGTAACGACAGAAATTACTCCCATAAGTTCCCCTCTGACCTCCATGTGCAGGCTATACACACACAAATGTGAACCAAAAATAGTGATAAGGTGGAGAGTGATAGTGGAAGATGACACCAGAAATCAACCCCATATTTACATGGAGAGAGAGAGAGAGAGAGAGAGAGAGAGAGAGAGAGAGAGAGAGAGAGAGAGAGAGAATATGCAAATCTTCAGCAGGAAACTATTAAGTCCACACCCAGGCACATCGTAAATCGCTAAAAATTAAAACAATAAATAAAGTTTTGAAAGTGTCCTTGGAGAAACAAGAGACTACTTATAAACAAATATAGATTATCAAATAACATTGGCATCTCCACAAGGCAATCTGAATTTTATACAAAAACCTTCATCGATCACCTTTCCTTGTGAAACCTCAACTCAGATTGGTGGGGAACAATGACCTTTTACCTTTAAAACTACAGTACACCTTTACAAACCAGTGCCAGGGCTGGAGAGATGTCTCAGTGGTTAAGAGCACTGAATACTCTTCCATAGGACCCTGTTTCAATTCCCAGCACCCACAGGCCGCTCACAACGATCTGTTCTCCATTCCTAGGGGCTCTGATATCCTCTTCCAACTTTCAGACATGGCATGCACACAGTACACAGATATTCATACAGGCAAATATTCACAAACACAATATAAAAATCTTTAAAAAAATCTTTTTTAAAAAAATTTATTTATTTATTAAAGATTTCTGTCTCTTCCCCGCCACCGCCTCCCATTTCCCTCCCCCTCCCCCAATTGAGTCCCCCTCCCTCGTCAGCCCAAAGAGCAATCAGGGTTCTCTGCCCTGTGGGAAGTCCAAGGACCACCCACCTCCATCCAGGTCTAGTAAGGTGAGCATCCAATCTGCCTAGTACGTGCAGTAGGATCAAAAACCCATTGCCATTGTTCTTGAGTTCTCAGTAGTCCTCATTGTCCGCTATGTTCAGAGAGTCCGGTTTTATCCCAGGCTTTTCCAGACCCAGGCCAGCTGGTCTTGGTGAGTTCCCGATAGAACATCCCCATTGTCTCAGTGTGTGGGTGCACCCCTTGCGGTCCTGAGTTCCTTGCTCGTGCTCTCTCTCCTTCTGCTCTTGATTTGGACCTTGAGATTTCTGTCCGGTGCTCCAATGTGGGTCTCTGTCTCTGTCTCCTTTCATCGCCTGATGAAGGTTAATATTCAGAAGGATGCCTATATGTTTTTCTTCTAAAGACGAATGTCATTTTAGACGAGTGTCCTATCGAATCTGAAAGGTCTAAATGAGTTCATTTCTCACCACAAAGTAACCTAAGAATTGAGTGCAGTTCATTTGTGCAAGAAGGGGAGAATTGATTGACAGTACGTATTTGTGGCAGTATCTTTGAAAGGGAATCTGGCTTCACCCTCTATGAGCTATGAGACTCAGCATTGACTCATATTTGGAAACTCACTGATGAATAGTTCTAGTGTTTCAAGTCAGACGAATCTAGACCTGGTGAGTTCCCATATATATTTCATACAGAACTCAGGTAGAGTTCTAGGCCACTCGAGTCTTACAGTTATCAGATACCACGATCAGTTGACCAAAATACAAAAAGGTTCTCTGTATTCAATTACTCTGATCACTGTTATTTTCATGACCGTAACAACCTTCTCTATGGTGGGTAAGTCTAATCATTTGTTTTTTATCCCCTCGGAACCAGATGGGCACAGTTTGACGGGAGATTCCATGTCAACTGCAGAGCCCCTTCAGAGAGCTCATCAAAACACTGAGGCTGTCCACTCTCATTAAATGATTTCTCACAGCCACAGTGCAAGGCTGTCGACCACTAAGATTATACAGTGTATAAAGTGATGCTCTGACACCTGTGTATACACATGAGCCCCCACATACACAAGCACATTGTGGATTCTTAAAAATAATTGATGAAGAGCTGGAGAGAGATAGCTCAGAGGTTAAGAGCACTGACTGGTCTTCCAGAGGACCTGAGTTCAATTCCCACCAAACATGGTGGCTCACAACCATCTGTAATGAGATCTGGTGCTCTCTTGTGATGTGCAGGCAAACATGCTATATATATATATATATATATATATATATATACACATATGTGTGTGTGTGTATCAAATAAATAAACGATCAACATGTTTACAGGTTTGTTATCTCTTTTCACAATGCTAACTATTGTGTGTGTAAACCAGATCCATTGTCTTTTACTCTTTGAATCCTTCTCCCCCCTCTTCAGACATTTAGAACCATGTAATACTGATCTTTGAAGGATTCCACATGGATTATGTGAACTCACTGAAGCCAGAAGCCTTATGAAGAAACCTGCTAAATACCAATGAACAATGGGTTAGTTAAGCTGAAATAAATGAATATCTGGGAAATGTTTACCCATCACTTAAAAATTCATAAGAGCATTTGAAAAATAAATTTTTTGTAAAAAAAGAAACACAAGGGGAAAATGATGGAAAGTAATATAAAGGAGGGAATGAGAATAGAGATAATATGAAGGATATTTGAAAAGGCTATAGGAAAACTCTATAAGCCGACTAAAAAATGCTATTATTCATCTCTGTATGTATATATATATATATATACATATATAAACACTTTTAAATATTTGTTTAAATATTTAAACAAATTACCCACACAGAGGATAATAATTCTCCCAGAAACCACTGACTAACGACAACCCTAGTGTCTAGCAAGGAACACTGCTCTTTGAGTTATTGCTCAAAGTTGTCCAAAGACCCCCAGAACAATACAGGCGATAGCCATCATCTCTTGTTACCTCCCAGAACCTGAAGGCAAGACCCTATTTCTGGAGATATCACAAACTTCACATAAAGGACTTGGGGGAATCAAGCTGGTTATGGACCTGGAAGCCTCCTGAGAGCTACCTCTTAATAGTATTATAAGATCATGCACACACTGCTAAAGGAGAAAAGCAAGCAGCAGTTGTATTCGGTTGTAAACCGAATGACTGACCTGGCAAGATATCTCTAATGGTTCAACATTATATCTTGGGGATAACCAACAGCTGTCTAATTGAATTTAAGGATGGGTGTTCAATAGGAGAAAACTCATACTTGACCCTATCTATAAACCTAGCCAATATCCCATAGATGGAAAGGCCATAGACTGTAGGGGAGAAACCTACAACTGCCATTTTCCCAAATCAGCATTGCTTTAAACTGTGTTCCAAATACTTGTGCTCATACCAACAGATAAATATAGCCTCACCTACTGTGGTGGCTTGAATAAAAACGGCCCCCACAGGCTCATAGGGAGTGACATGATTTGAAAAGATTAGGGCATGTGGCCTTGTTAGAGTCGGTGTGGTCTCTTGTTGGATGAAGTTTGTCACTAAAGGTGGGCTTTCATGCTTCAGAAGCAATCCAGGGCCAGTGTCACTCTCTTCCTGCTGCCTACTGATCTGGATGTAAAACTCCCAGATACCTCTTCAGCCACATATCTGACTACATGATACCCTGCTTCCTATCATGACAATAATGGACTAAAGCTATGAAGTGTAAGCCAGACCCAATTAAATGTATTCCTTTGTAAAAGTTGCTATGGGTCATTGCAAAAACCTAAAACCTTAAATAAGAAACTCCTCATTCATCATACACACACACACATATGTGTGTATGTGTATGTATGTATATGTGTGTATATATCTATACACACACACATATATATATGTGTATATATATATATATATATATATATATATATATATATATATATATATATACATGAGGTGCCCAGTATCAACTGATAAATCCACAATACGTCCCCTACATCCAAGGTTCAAGGAACTTTTAAGAAGCAGGGGCAAAAAGATTGTATCAGAGGACCGGCACACCTGCTGAGAGATAGTGCCTTCTAAACATGACAGGGTTATTACACCCACGAAGCCTCACAATATGTTTGCCTGCACAAGACTGCACATTGGCCACACCAGTAGAGATGTCAGCATAGACCAGAAGAAATTTCTCACAAGACCTCACCCTGCCTTTCCTCTTGGTAATGCAACAAGAGAATCCCATCTTGAAATACACAGAAGGCAGGGACACTGCCGTCTTGATGGAGTCTGTCATTACCAACTGTACCTACTTGTTCTCCACCAAGTAGTGACAGTATTGACCCCTGCTGGAAAGGCAAGTAGAATTAGTGGGAATGTACTAAGATTTTCAAAGATAAACTCTAACTCAATATCAAATAAGGGACACACAATTTTGCAGAAAACAGTTTATCCTAAATTCACCTAGTAATTTGGCTCCCTGAGTAAATTTACTGCCTCCATCAATAATTCAGTCAATAACCTTCTTGTACGTACTGACCATTGATATGGGACAGGGTTCGTCTTTCACATGGAATTCCATTGGGTTTGGGGGTGTCCCAGTTGTTGTTAAAAGAAGGAAGCAATCACTCATGAAAGACTTTGAAACATCAAGGTGCCTACAGTAAGGAGGACCCCTCTCTCCCCAGTGTGTATCTGAGACTTTCTCAGAAAGTGGAATCTCCAGAGATGGACGGCACGGGTCATACTCTCATGTGTGGAACAGGTCAAGGGAAGGAACAGGACATTGCTTTTTCTGTGCCCGAAAAGCAAGTCTCCTTCTTTACAGAACTTGGTGAAGGCGAAGAGAGGACTGGAGACAGAGGGGACTCGAGACACAGAACCTGGCAGCTGTTGACCTCCTCACTTCATGTCCTTCTGTTAAGGTAATTAAACTCAAGACTGTATCTTCAAGGATCATTTCCATAGTTGGTTGTATAAAGTAATTAAATTCCAATTAAGACTGAAACAGCTTCTAGAACAAACCTAGGTAGTAATTGTGGAGGGAGGGAGAGAGTTGTACTCCAGGGACAAGATTCTGCAGAGGGCTTCCTTCTCCCCTACACCCTGAGAACAGAAAACTAAAGCCCAGTGACAGCTCTTGTTATTGAAAACAAGAACTCTATAAATCCAGAAGATTCAAATACAACCCTGTAAGGCTCCCCTAGCCAGAGACTGAACCCAGAGACGGGCTTACACGGCAGCCGCTGCCCTGGGCACACCTGACCACTCTTTAATAGTCCTCCCTGGGCTGGAAATTTTCCCTCAGAAGCACATTAGCTGGTTTTTCTTTGACTTCACAGCACAGGGCTTGATGAGCCTGATCTCCGCAGGTATGTGCTACAGGCTAGAAAAATGGTTAAGTGCCAGGCTTCCGTGCTTAGGAGCCAGTGCCTTTGGGGAGCTCAAGGAGGGTCTTTGCATGTGCTGCCTCTTTCATTTTGGGGGAGAATGAGAATTGATGCAAGAGCTTTTCCAGTTCCTAGGGGGAAAAAAGCAAAAACATTTCTCTTCTCTAAGCCTTTGCTCTCACCTGTAACATGACTGACACCATTACCAGCTCTCACAGGATTTCTTCAGGCATTTTTGTCTCTTATATATGGACAAACTTTCTCTTTGCCCATTAAGATCTTAATTCCACAAATCCTCCCCCTTTCCCCCCCCCACCGTGTGTGTGTGTATGTCTTAATTGTGTTTTCTGCACTCATCTTCAAAGTCTCTCCCAGTCTCATAGATAACATACTATACCTCTGAGTCAATTTCATCATTATATATCAGTATGAAGGAGAAAACTATTACTTGACCAGGTTATGAGTTAATGTAATCTATTGTAAGCTAGACTTAGTTTTATGAAGCATCAAGCACTGTTCCCATTTTTAGTTGGGAGAACTATGTCTGAAATGGGCACAGTTGCCTGCCTGGGTTGTTACATAACTCATCGTAAGCCATGGCCTTTTAAGTAGTCTCCAATAATTCAAGAGCTACTTAGGAACGTAATTCCCCACTCTGTCCCTTGCTACTGTTCAAATTGTTCAGTAAACAACTGACGGAAGCATTGTAATAGGTGTTTAAAGTTTACCCTAAACCTGTCTGGAGGCTTTGGGTCCTCACTAACATTAAGGTAGGGAGCCTGGAAAGATGGAAAACACTAGACGCAAATCATAAAAACATAAAAGTATTTATTAATGACATGAGGATAGCGGGGAATAGTCTGAAATTTTTCCCTTAGGATTCTAGATCTCTAACTAAATTTTTAATCAGCCCTAATTTGAACTTCCTTGTTATAACTGTCCTTACTGCCATGCCTGGTGTTTTCGTGCACTATGAACTGTGAATTTCAAATCACAGCATGCTTTGTTTAACGTGTGGCTACAGATTGTAACCTCTCATTCTGCAGCCACGGAAACTGAGGCTGAAAGAAGGTACCCGACGTTTCCATTCATGAGGCTGTGTCATCGCAGACTAAGGTACAAGTCAATGTTCACACAGTTCTTGCTGCCAGTGATCTTGAAGATAAAAGATAAAAGAAAGGCATAGTGACCTACACCTCTGGAGTATAAAAATATATGAATCATATACACAGAAACTAGAGACAGTGCATAAAACAGGTCTTTGCCATGTTCATTTTAAAAGAAAAATCACATAGTAACAAAACAAAAGACATTACAGAAGAAGGAAAGTCTTGCACTCTGAAAACGGCTAACGTTGATGCTGTAAGATTGGGTTATTTTGTTTTGTTTTGGGGGTGTTTAGGGTTTTCTTGGGGTAGAGGTTCAGACAAGGTCTTGTTATGTGACTATGGCTGACTTGAAACTCTCTGTGTTGGTCAGGCTGAATGTAATTGCAGTGAATCCCCAGTAATCCTCCTGCCTCACCCTTCTTCAAATGCTGGGATTACAGACGTGAGCCACCATGTTTGACACAATTTTTTATCAAAGTGTCTGTTCACTAGGTGTGCAGAAGGGAGAGAGGGGAAGGGAAGCTGCTTTTGGGAACTGAATCACAGGGGTGGTAACAAAATTCAATAGGAAAAGCAAGGTTGGTGAACACTTGACTTTATTTAAACACATGTTGAGGTTCAAAATACATGGAATATGTAAACATCTGAACATGTAATCTAATATGCTAATATAGAAGTCTATTTGCTATTATAAATATGCTTTGTAATTTCAAATATTTTTTTATTTATTTATTATGTATACAGTACTCTGTCTGTGTGTATGCCTGCAGGCCAGAAGAGGGCACCAGACCCCATTACAGATGGTTGTGAGCCACCATGTGGTTGCTGGGAATTGAACTCAGGACCTTTGGAAGAGCAGGCAATGCTCTTAACCACTGAGCCATCTCTCCAGCCCCCAATTTCAAATATTTTTATGTTCTCCCACAGATCCCACTTCAGGTACAAGATGTCCCATAAAGACTAACAAGAGAAAAAAAGAAAGTATAATTCTTTAGATAGGAAAATTGTTCCAATGCATATCGGGGACATCTTTTATATAACAGAAACACACTATGACATAAAGTATATTTTATAGATACACATCATTTCCTCAAACTCTACTTGGAAGATCCAAAATTTTTCTGACCTTGAAATTAGAAATGTTTTTGAATGTTGATGAAATAACAATATTTCTTCTTCTAACTGGACTTGGCACTATGGCTAACGTTTCTGTTTTTGTCAATCAAATATGCACTTTTGTGGGCTCTAGAAAGAAATCCATACATCTTATTCTCATCCACTTGGCTTTTACAAATATTATAATGCTTTTGCTAAAGGGCATGCAAATAACAATTGAAGCCTTAGGTCTGAGACACTTCCTAGGGGACTTAGGCTGTCACATTCTTCATTATCTAAGAAGGGTGGCCCGTGGGGTCTCCATCTGCACCAGCAGTCTCCTCACTGTGGTCCAGGCCATCATCATCAGTCCCAGAGTCTCTTGGTGGGGGAGTCTCAAATTGAGGTCTCCAGGGTATGTGCTTCTCTCCCTGCTTTTCTTCTGGATTCTCAATTCTGTGATCAGCATGAACATCCTCCATTCCATCAGAAACAGAGGTACAAACACACTGCAACTGAGTAATGGTAAATATTGCTATTTGAGAAAAGAAAGTCAGAAAATGAACAACATTTTTCTCATGCTCATGGTCCTAAGAGATACTGTGTTTCAGGGAGCCATGGGAGGCACCAGTGGCTACATGGTACTTCTTCTCCACAAGCACCACCAGCATGTCCTCTACCTCCAGAACTCCAAGCTTCTCTACAGAACTCCCCCTGAGCTGAGAGCTGCTCAGAGTGCCCTCCTTCTGATGCTCTGTTTTCTTTTCTTCTACTGGACAGATTGTTTCGTTTCTTTACATTTATCTTTCTCTTGGAAGAATGACTCCTTAACAATGCATTTTCAAGAATTTCTGACACTTGGTTATGCAGTTTTCAGTCCATGGATACTGATTCACAGGGATGGACATCTGGCTAAATGTTGGCATGCTCAGTAAGATTTGAGAAGCCATGTTGTTCTGATCTCTTCAAAAAAAGAAAAAAAGAAAAGGCTTCAAATGGCCATTAGTATTTTCTTCTCCTTGTATTTATTTTCCAATCAAGTAAGAAAAGCTTAAGCAGGTAAAGATAGTCTCACACAGTAGAGCTGTGGCAAGCAGCCTGTATCTGACACAAAGATCCTAGGGGGCTAAAGGGACCCAGGGATCTTTTTTTTTCTATTACATCATCTGTGAACATTTGATGTGAACTCTGCACAGACAGATGGAGGTCATTCAGTGTGAACTCTGCACAGACAGATGGAGGTCATTCAGTGTGAACTCTGCACAGACAGATGGAGGTCTCTCTCCACTGAGCTTCAGGTAGTGAAGATTTACAGAGTGATGTAACAGGAACCTGCACAAATTACTGTACTGAATCTCATTGACTCAGGAGCCTCATTTCTAGAACTAATCCTTTGGATATAAGTGTTCACTAGAGATATACAATTTGCAAATTATATATAACATTCCAAACACATTGCCTAAATATCAAACAAATGAGCAATTGTTAGCTACTTGAAAATGTCCAGGCAGGACTGGGGGAGTGACTCAGTGTCAGAATGACTTCCTTTATGAACAAGGCTCAGGTTCAACCTCCAGAACCAAATCAGAAAGAAAAACACAACTGAAAACATATCCCTAGCTCCACACTTACAACAGAATGGTATTTCGGACTGAGGAAGTGGCACAGCAGGAAAAGGCTCTATCACCGAAGGTGATAACCTGAGCTTGATCCCCAGGTCCCATGTGGTTAAAGAAGTAAACCGACTCTCTTAAACTGCCCTCTGACCTCTGCAGGTGTGCCATGACACGTGCATGCCCCACTCCCACAAACAAATGTAATTTGAAAAAAAATTTAAAGATTTTTGGTACGGTATTTATAAGATAATAAATAAGCTCAAAATGTATTGATATGGAATGAAATAAAATAAATAAATAAAATAATAAAATAAATACAATAAAGTAAAAATAACATAATATAGTAATATCATTAACTAGATTTGCTTTCCATCATTTGCGAGAGTAAAATAGCTATAAGAATTATTACATTGGAGAGAAACTAGAGTAGCAGAAGCTTAATAAGTACTTCCTTTTGCCTCTCTGAGGTTTTTTTTTTTTAAAAAAAAAAAACTATGAGGGAACTGAAGAGCTAAGCCAGCAGTAAACAGCACACACTGCTCTTGCATAGGACCCGTGTTTGAGTCCCAATACATAAAGTAGTGTACAGCTGCATACAGCTGCGGGTCAGGGGGATCTGGCACCTCTGGAATCCTCAGACATCTGTACACATGTGCACAGACACATACACCTAACCAAAAATAAAAACAAGCATTCTGGCTATTGAAATTTTTCTTTTTCTTTTTTTCTTTTTCTTTCTGAGACACAGTCTCGTGTAACCTAAATTGGCCTCAACTTCCTTTAAGGCAGAGGCTGGCTGTCTAAGTTAGGGTTCTACTGCTGTGAAGAGACACCATGACCACAGCAACTCTTATAAAGGAAAACAATTAATTGGGGCTGTCTTACAGTTCAGGGGTTTAGTCCTTTATCATCACAGTGGCATGCAGGAAGAAACAGTGCTAGAGAAGGATCTGGGAATTTCCACATCTGGATATGAAGGCAGCAGGAAGTGAATGTCACACTAGACTTGGCTTGAGCAATTGGGATCTCGTAGTTCACCCCCTAAAAGCACATTTCCTCCAACAAGGCCACATCTCCTCATAGTGCCACTCCCTATGAGCTAACGGAGGTCATTTTTATTCAAACCACCACACTGGCCTTGAACTCTGGATCTTTCCGCCTCAAACTTTCCAGCTGCTGGGATTAGAGGTATATGCCACTGTGCCTCGCTCAAACGTATTTTGGTGACTGTGTTGAAGATCTGAGAGATGTGGAAATAGTGCTAGTCAACGTTCCCATTGGCAGGAATAGCATGTCAAACTGGTAGAAGGCAGGGAAGAACCAAGGTAGGGTCTTTCATGGCAGGGAATTCCCCTGCTCTGTTGAGGTCATGACAGGAGAGGAACATGGAAGGGTTTCTAGCTTACTGTAAACATTCAGGTGTGATTTTGTAGGTATGTACTGTTTCTAAGAGTCACTGACTGCATTTAAGGTAAGTGTAGCTTTCTCTTTATAGTCTAATGAAATCTGAATGGTAGAAATACTTGTACTCCTATGTTTAGTCATGAAAGCATTCATTGATCACATGGATTCAACCTAAGTGTCTGATCAATGCATAAAACTGTCATATGTAAAAAGAATGAAATATTATTCATTCACTAAAAGAAAGAAATCCTAAGGGTTTAGATGGAAATAGGAAATGAGGAGATGGGGAGAGAGTCAACAAAAACCTAGTAGATATTAAAATGCCATAATGAAGCCAACTATTCTGCATGCAGAAATAAAAATGTTGAAATAGATAAACAAATGGATAAAAAATAATCATCACCACAACGGAAAGAAATTATAAAATGAATAAGAAGCAAAGCATCATACAATAAAGATGGTGATGGGCCTAAAAGGGAGGAATAGGAGGAGGAGGAAGAAAAAGAAGTAGAAAAGGAGGAGGACAAAAAGATGGTGATGAGGGAAAGGAGAATGAGGAGGAAAAGGAGAAAAGATGAAAAGAGGAGGAGGAGGGGGGGGGAATCCTGGTATCTGAAAACAGCATGTTCAGTAAAATATGCAGACATTGAGAAATGCCACATGATTTCAGTTATATAAGGGTTTACATTCTTAAGAAGACAGAACAAGGGACCACGACTGAGGACCCACAAGTTTTGGGAGATACTGGTCAAAGGACCAGGGGTACAACACTTGCCTAGTAGTCATAAGTCTCTGGGCCCAAACCCAAGCACAGAAGGAAAACTAACCAGTTAGACAAGGGGAATGTACTCAAGAGACCAATTAAGCAACATTAGGACTATGATTACCATCATTAATAACACTGTACTTCATGTATTTTTGTGTATGCTTATTTTACTGGCATATATGCATGCTTTCCACCCACATGACTGCTGCCCACAGAAGTCATAATTGGAGTTACAGATATTGAGAGCTGCTGCGTGGTTACTGGAAACTGAAAGTGGGTTTTCTGCAAGAGCAATCAATGCTCTTAACCGCTAAAGTGCTGTTCCAGCCCTCGCTGCTTACTGGCTTCTTCATTGAGGCTTTCTTATAGAATCCAGAACCACCAGCCCAGCAGTGACCCCGCCCACAGTGGGCTGGGCCTCCCTTAATCACTAATTAAGCAAATGCCCTAGGCTGGATCTTCCAGAGGCATTTTCTCAATTGAGGTTCCCTCCTCTCAGATGATTCTAGCTTAGGTCAAGCTGACATAACAGTAGAACTAGCTAGAATCCAGCCTAAGCTACATCCTGTCTCAACAAAACAAAAACCAAAGCAAAACAACAACCAAAAAATTTGCTATTAACTCATTTTCAAACGGACGTTTATGGCCCTGATTAGTCAGTAATCCCTATCTGTGTTTATTTATTTTATTCATTATCCATATCCTAAAACAAACAAAAACAACTGAAATAGTCATTTCACTTCTTTCCTTTCCGAATTATCCTGTAGCTCCGGGCGTCTACCCACCCTGTTTCTCCCTCCTTTCCACCCGGCCCTTCTGCCTGCCCCTCGGCCCACGCGCGCGCATGCGTGTGTGCGTGTGTTTATGCGTACTTTTTCAAGCCCCGCGTTCCTTGGAAAAATCAAATGTCAACTAGGCCAGCCAGAAAGAAATCAGGGTCCCTCTAGTGCCGATAGCCTGGGAGAAGAGTCCAGGGATCCTACTAAACAGAAGAACCCGCGGATCCTGAGTACCCTCTACTCTGAGCCAGCGCCCACGTTCCTAGAAGTAGCCTCCAGAGAGGTCGGCAGCACACACACAGGGGTGGGAACCCGCGCGTCACGGGCTCTAGGGGGCGCCCTCTCCAGCACGTCGATCACACTCTCCAACCTCTGCAGAGATGCTCCTTCCCGGAGGTCCTATCCAGGTGACTGTTTTCCTGAACGCTGCGAAAGCGCACACATCCCGGCTCCTTTTGTTGTTGCTGCTGGAGTGTTTTCGCCCCTCTTACTTTCTCGGTTTCTAGTTCATTCTTCTGGGGACAAAGTACATGTCCCAGACTGCCCCCAAAGTCCCTCTGAGCACCACGGTGTGGTGCTAGCAAACTTTGGTTGAGCCACGTGATAGCTTTGGCATGTCCTGACGAGGTGGCCGAGTGGTTAAGGCGATGGACTGCTAATCCATTGTGCTCTGCACGCGTGGGTTCGAATCCCATCCTCGTCGATTCAGGTCTTTTATTTAAAACAAAAGGTTTATAAGGAGTTGTAAATTCAAATCTTGCCAGAGATTTATAAGTATCTATGAACTTAAGTTCTAACTTGCTTAGGATGGCTGCTTGGTTTCATCATATTAAGTCTTACTAAACTCTGGATTTTAACCATCGTAGTTGGCTTGATGCTTGTTGCTAGGGTATGAGCGAAGTTCCCGGCCTGATCAATTTAATGCACTTTCTCCTGGTGAGTTCCTTCCTGGACACTAAAGGAAAAACCAAGGAAGAGAGAGAAGGGGATAAGGAAGGAAAGGATGAAGCTGAAGTCCCTTCTTTACTCCATTTTATTACTTTAATTCCATTATGGCATTTTCATACATATGTCAGTCCCTCTGTTAGAAATCAGCACTTCTGTGAGCGTTAAAAACAGAAAGTCAGAGCGCACACGCGCACACACACCAGAACCACCACACCAGACTGAAATTATTACTGCTTACATACCTTGTGCACAATGAAACATAAGCTATATTTTCACGTGTATTTGGATCTGTCTAGTCAGTAGACTGCCTAGAATCTTACAAATTCCATTCTCTGATTATGCTTTCATTTGCTATCAACCTGTCTATCCTTAGAATTACTAATCCCCCCCAGGCTGAGGGAACATCTTGTTAGAAGAATCAAAAAGAATGTAAGAAACAGAAGCGAAGGGGGCGGGTCTGCTGTGAAATGCCTTGTCTGGATCACTAATGCTGACTGCAGGGGACTCAGAGCTGGCACCGAACATACCCAGACACTCACTTCTCTGCACAAAGGAGATTTATTACCCCAGAGAAGAGACAAGAGAGTGGGCGCGCTGCCTCTGGATTGGATTGTAAAAACAGCAGTAGGGTTTTTGTTTCGGTTTGTTTTTTTGTTTGTTTATTTGTTTGCTTGCTTTATTTTGTTTTTTGCAGGAGTAGTTTTTAAGACGAAAAGGGGGGAGTCTGTGTTAAGATGAGTTTAAGTCACTCAATGTTAGCCAATGTAGCCAAATAATGAATTTTGATGACTGGACCTTGGTGTTTTGATAGTTGGACCTTGGAGTTTTAGTCAAGCATAAAGAAGTGACCAAATAAGGGAATAGACCTTGGTGGGGAATCACACGTGTTTTTTCCTGCCTTTTTGTTACTGTGTATGTTGTATGTATATGCGTCACTACTAACATGTCTGCCTAATTGTCTCACAGCATGGTTACAGCTTGTTTATCCCTTGCATTTACATTACTGATGTGTAGCATAGCAAGCTAGAACTCCCTTGTCTAAAATATTCATTATCTTCCAATTTCTGAGGGCCAGAATGCTAGGGAAAGAGTGGCCTAGCTGGTCCCCATCAACATCCCTAGCCGGTATCGCAGCTGGTGTCTCACAAAGCAAACTTAAGTGATCAAAATATGCTCTACCCCTGTTCCAAAATAAACTCCCAAGGTATTTCACCTCTAGTGGCAAGAGCAGGAAAGCGGAGCTAGTAAATAAATGGACAAAAATAGAACAGAATGCCAGATCCCCCAGATCCTAGGCGAGAAAATGCAGTATCAGTGAGGTGTGTAGGCGACGAGAGGTCAGAGAAGATACCGCTCCTAAGATGAGTGTCTGTTGTCAGGACACAGAAACCTTGCCATACTGAGTGAAGATCCCAACAAGAAAGAGAAGATGCAGCAGCCATGCTGTGGGGTTCCTTCTCAGATCAGGTGACCCACGTACGACTCAACTACTACGATAATCTGGTCACACTGCTCATAAATAGGAAGGGTCCCAGGAAGCTAATGAGAGCAGCAACAGGCAGACCAGGTTTAACCTCAGTCATCTGAATCCACAAAGGAGACAGAGAGAAGACCTGTATGCCTTTACACGGCTACATGTAAAACTAATAAACATGGTTTTACAGGACATCAAAATATCCATTAATCCAGTGGGAAAAATTTAAAGACCACAGAGAGTGAGGAAAGGGGCTAAGCTCTGTGCTTGAACAAGGGAGACGAACAGTTAGAATGAGGGAAATAGCCTCACCCAGGTTAGACAGCTGGGGGCAGAATTCCTAAATTAACAGGCTGACAGTTCAGGGACTACATCTTTTGTCAGCTTTGTTTGAGTGTTACCAAGAGGTCATCTGAAGGCACTGGGGTCACCCTGCAGATGTGGTCTTTGACCAGTAGATAGTATGTCGTTGTTCACGTCTTTAACTAGGTGGCACTTAGTCCAGAAGAGCCTGGCTAGAGTTGCCATAGAAGCTGGAAAACCTACATGATTTATATATTCTCTCCCCAAGTAGATTAGGGAGATGGGTGCTGGAGACTGCTGTAACCAGACGGACTGGGGGCCTCTTTTCTATATGCTGTTACCTAAAAACCCCAGCTACATTATTCGAAATGGCCACAAGATGGAGACAGAGCTTCTCAGCTACTCTTCAGATGGAACAACCCCAATTCTGCCAACTTCCCCTAGGGCCAACAGTTCCTTCCAGTTTTCTTCTCTGCTGAAATCCAGCTTCAGTGGGGGTTCAGGTTCCAAAGAGGGAGTGTGGTGTCTGCTGAGGAAGAAAGAGACGAACGCACACCGGAGGGTTCAGCTGTTCTCTCTTTATACAGCATATTAACCACATTAAATCATTTGGCCAGCATCAGAGCCCCAGATCTCATTTTTACTTTCTCATTAAATGTTCAGGGTGAAAAGAAAAATTACAGAACAGTCTTATCTGAAACAACACCTTGGGACAGTGTCTGTCAAATCAGGCATAAAACTATTTTTACAGCCCGTGTCTAGGCTGGCTGCTCATGCACTTTAGACAGTCTGGAACTATTTTTGCCTTAACCAAGCTATGGGTGCAATCATCATATGTTTTCTAGAATGCGAGCTTTGCAAAACGTCTTATAATAAGCATTTAGCTGGCTGATCGTAGCATTTCTCCGTTCTTTAGTTTTAAAATAGGTCCTGCTCTTTTCATAGGATCCCAGAAAGGAAGATCCTTGCAGCACATTCTTTTTCCATCAACCCACACTATTCTTATTCTCTCTATAAAGGCTCCGGTATAGGGCAATGATGTGTCCAAATCAGGAAGATGAGCTTGGAGGAATCCATACCCCGCCACCCGTCTTACATGCTGCATACCCTGGAGAAGGGGATTTATAGCACTAACAGGTTTATAGGGGCCCACGAGCCTGTGCTGACATTTCTGACCCAACTATCCTTGACAGCGCCACAGAAGAGGATATATTTATGACATTTGTATCCAGAGCTGAACAAGAAATTTCTCAGACTCTGCCCTATCGGTGCCACAGTTCTTGGGGCATAAGGAAGACTCTTTCTACTGTGACTCCCCTTTCCTTTCAGCCAAGACCCCCTGTCTTCAAAGTTTCCCTTGGGACATGAATATATTTCCCCAGGGTCTGCATAGGCAGAAAATTCCCCATCATGCAAACATCTGCTCCTAAAAATCAAAGTAAAAGATGGCACCCAGCAACTGAACCCTCAGTGAAGATTTGCTGGAACTTTGTCAAGCAGTATCCTCTGCATCGGGACTCCACCGTCCCTTGGGCCATGGCCTGCACCACCTCTTTTTGTGATTCCCAGACATTGAGTTACAAGATTTGAGCCTACACTGATGGACTTAACCTAGAATGTTGACCAGTTATTTAAAATAGAATTTCTCTTCACAAATTGATTCCTCTCAGCATGGCCCCTTATTAACCAAAAGACAAATTATGTTTATTAATTGAGACCACATTTCTTTCATTTTTGAAGGGAAGGGATAGTCTGAAATTACTTCATTTCTTTTTTTTAAACAATGATTTTTTAATGTAGATTTTTTTTTCATATCCACTGGACATTTGGTTGCTATTCCTCCTAAACAAATTTAAATCCATATAATAAATAAAAACATGTTTATCTAGATCTCTAAGTAGCCAAGTGTCATAGTTAGCTTCACTTGTCAATCTGACACACCTGGGAATAGGGAACATCAGCTAAGGAATTACCTCTGATTGGAAGCACCACCCCAGTCCCTGGCATCCATCCTAAGCCCCTTCCCCCTGGGAGTTGCCTTGGTCGGGACTCCACCATAGGGAAGCCCATGAAGTGCTGACCCTTCCCCAGGGAGGGTTAGGACCACTCCCACGGGCTATTTAGGCTCACACCAAAAAGAGAAACACATGGTCGCGGGTTTTGATGATCTCTCCCTCTCTGTCTTACCTTCCCCCCCCCCACCCGTGCTCCCGCTGCATTCATTAAACGGGGGCATCTTTGATTTGGTCTAATCTGGTCCAATTGGAGTTATTTTGCGTCAGCGGAGAGGCTCTTCTGAAGATCATACCTAACAGCCTCCATGGGGATGAGCATGCCTGGAACATTTTGTTAGTTTCTATATGATGTCGGAGTTCCTCTAGGTTCTATAAAGTAGGTAACTGAGCAAGCCATTCCTTCATCGTCTCTGCTTCAGTTCCTGCCTTAAACTCTGCCTGACTTCCCCAGATGATGGACTATAACCTATAAACCAAATAAACTTTTTACTCTTCAAGTTGCTTTGTGTCATGGTATCAAATGAACCAAAACCAAACTAGGAAAAAAAAAATGGGTACAAGAGAGAGGTGTTGTTGTGATGGATTTGACCATGAGGTTTGTGAAAGGATTGTGGACACATTTTTGGAGCTTTGGACTGTAGAAGTCTTTGAATGTAGAGATTAATGAGCTGTTTGAGATCTTGGGAGATAATGCTGAGGGAAATGCAGATGCCGGACGGGGGACCTACTTAAGACATTTCAGAGAGACTTTGAACTTTCCTTGATGGGAGACTCTAGACCCCGGGTTCTCAACCTGTGGTTGTGACCCATTTGACAATGTCTAACAGCTGCAAGGTCTGGAGAGATGACTCAGCTGCTTTCCCAGAGAACCTGGTTTCAATTCCCAGCGCTCACCCACATGGCAGGCAGCTCACAACTCTAATTCCAAGATCTATAAATGCAGGCAAAACTCCAATGCACAAAACATAAAAATTAATTAACCAGTAGCAAAATTACAGCTATGTAGTAGGAACAAAACCAACTTTGTGGTTGGGGTTCGCCACAACATGAAGAACTGTATTAAACGGTGACAGCAATACAAAGGTAGAGAGCAGTGCTCTAGGCCACTCGTGTCATATTTTAAATATACTGCAGTTTCTGTTCACTAAGGAGGCTGAAGAATCGGCTGTGGTTAACAAGAGACCAGTAGTAGCGAAGTTAAACATTTGTTTTGCTGGAACAATAGATGCTGGCTAGCTGAGGCTGAAAAATTCCACTGTGATTAGTTCCAGACCAGCATATCGTTCAGTCAAAAAACTGGAAAGTATTTCTCAGGGTAAGCACACAAAAGCTGTGCTCCAGTTCGGGTAAATAAGTAAGGCCGAATCTCAAGCTGAAAGTAAAACTCAGTAATGTGGAAGCCCCCATGCCATGCTGGGTTTGAAGGCAGGAAGGAGTCACAAAGAACTGCTAAGGGTCGGTTGGCACTGAGTGGCCAAGGAGAGGCCATTGAAGATGAAGCCTCGGTTGGAATGGATTGGAAAGGTCAGAGAAGCCGAGGCTTGGCACCTTTGTGGCAGGGCTGGTGTCCCCGCAGAGGTCATGGGACCACTAGGAAGTAGCAGCCTTGGTTGCACTGGGGGCCAACACCTTGATACCTGACCACGGAGGTGAATGCAAAATACAAGTACATGTGGAGTGGAGCTGAACTGAGTATACAAGTGTGTATACACGGGAAGGGGAGGATGAAGAACTGCCAAAACATTTCAGATCCTGAGTGAATCCCAGATATCAGACAATTGGAGCTCTACAGCTGGATACTGAGTAGTTTAACGTGACACGAAGCTTTAATAGCGCATTTTTAAAGTTTAGTCTCGTGGATTTTGCTTATGGTTGATACAAGCAAAATCTCCTAGGAATAAAAGACTGCTGCTTGACGATGCAAAGGGACATATCTAGCACCAACCAAGGTGTAGACAAATAAAGCAGGAAAACTGAGTCACTCTGCCCCAGTTTTATCCCAAGCTGTCTGTATGCAGCGATCTTCGACCTGGGAAGGGAGTAATTATTAAAATTACCAGTAAAACAAGTACAGCTCTCTTGCTCGAATAGGTATGTGGCTCTGAAAAGAGCCTTTGGGTTAAGAGCGAGATGGGCGCGCTCACTTGGAGCTGGTGTACTTGGTGACGGCCTTGGTGCCCTCGGACACGGCGTGCTTGGCCAGCTCCCCGGGCAGCAGCAGGCGCACGGCCGTCTGGATCTCCCGGGACGTGATGGTCGAGCGCTTGTTGTAATGCGCCAGGCGCGACGCCTCGCCCGCGATGCGCTCGAAGATGTCGTTGACGAACGAGTTCATGATGCCCATGGCCTTGGAAGAGATGCCGGTGTCGGGGTGGACCTGCTTCAGCACCTTGTACACGTACACCGAGTAGCTCTCCTTGCGGCTGCGCTTGCGCTTCTTGCCGTCCTTCTTCTGCGCCTTGGTCACGGCCTTCTTGGAGCCCTTCTTCGGGGCGGGAGCAGATTTCGCAGGATCAGGCATATTGACACAATGCAGGAACACTAACACTGAACCTGTTGGCCCTTCCCTTTTAAAAGGGGATTATTTAAATGAGGTTTAGAAAAACAGAGACTTTTGAGTGGGTGATATTTCGGTGATGTCATCTTGAGTAGTGCCCAATAGAAATACGCGATGGCACAAACGTTTCCCATTGGTCTAAATAAAGAAAAAAAAAGACAGCCAATTGGAAGGGTTCTTTTTCGCTCCCGGAGAAAACTATAAAGCTCAAGCTCTTGCCATTTTCGTCTACACAGCTGCTAAGGGCTACTAAATTTGCGAGATGTCTGGACGAGGCAAACAGGGCGGCAAGGCTCGCGCCAAGGCCAAGACCCGCTCCTCCCGGGCCGGCCTGCAGTTCCCCGTGGGCCGCGTGCACCGTCTCCTCCGCAAGGGCAACTACGCGGAGCGGGTGGGCGCCGGCGCCCCGGTGTACCTGGCGGCCGTGCTGGAGTACCTGACGGCCGAGATCCTGGAGCTGGCTGGCAACGCGGCCCGCGACAACAAGAAGACGCGCATCATCCCGCGCCACCTGCAGCTGGCCATCCGCAACGACGAGGAGCTCAACAAGCTGCTGGGCCGCGTGACGATCGCGCAGGGCGGCGTCCTGCCCAACATCCAGGCGGTGCTGCTGCCCAAGAAGACCGAGAGCAGCCACAAGGCCAAGGGGAAATAACTTCCTTTGGTTAGTTCTAACGCAAATCTAAGGCTCTTTTCAGAGCCACCCACATTTTCTAAAAAGAGGCTTGACATTTACCTTTGTCATCGAGTGGAACACAGATGTACGGAAACAAACTAGGTTCAGTAAATTGGTTGGAACACTTTTGTGTCCGGACTCTTCGTGGCTTTCAAGTACCGGACATAAATAACAGGATTAGAGGTGAAACCTGCCACAGTCTGGACAAAGCTTACTCCTATCTAAAGTATAGAAGGGTACAGTTTCCGAAGGTAGGACGCACTCGGTGTTTCGGATTTGGCGGTCTATGCCTAGAGACTCACTAGTTCACTCTAGGGTCAGGCTTTTGGTTTTCTTATGTCACCGAGAGCTCTGCGTGGCTATATCCTCGGCAAGTGGAGCCGCATTTTCCCTTAATAGTCTGTGAAACCACCTACCTCCACCTCCCATGTGAGATTTATGTCTTGACAAGATTTATGTAAACTTCAGGCAGTGGTGAGACATGCCCTTTTAATCTCAGCACGTGGGAGGCAGAGACACTCGGAGGACAGGCTGGTCTACTGAGTTCTAGGACAATCAGAAATAGAGAAACCGTCTCGGGGGACGAGGCCGGGGGTGGGAGGGGCCGCGGACAGGTTAAATATTATAAAATCGAAAATCTGATTTCCCTGAAACTTCTAATTGAAATTCCTTCCGCATTTATAATCTGTTATAACAAAAGTATAATTTCGCTTTACTTCTTCATACTTAAATTATTTCAAATTTTGACTTAAAAAGTATAACCATGTGTTGTGCTGCAAGCCTTTAATACTATCATTCGCGAAGAGAGCCTGCCTGTTCTACACAGCAATCAACACGTCAAATACATTAAGGAAACTGTTTCAAAATAAGAGTGGAAAATAGTAATGACAGCAGTTTAAATGATTCCCTTGATAAAACATTTAAAGAATTTTAGCTGCGTGGCTCAATTAGTGATTTTTTTCACACTTTATTGTTTGATTTATTAAAAGGTATTCCAAGTTAAATAGCATCGTCCTATACAAAACGCTAAAAGGAAACGTAAATGTAAATGACAGAATTTGCTTCCTTTCCAGGTACATCCCATACTGCTAAATTTTTCTTGTTTAAGGGTTGGGCAGGAATCACATTAAAGGGTGAAAGCAGACTTTGTTTTTAAATGAAGTAAAATAGAATTGAAAAGGCCGCGGGACTCCTGCGCTGCTGAGGGCCCCTCCTCCAGCCGCAGGCACTTCCGCCTGGCGCTTCCTGTTTTCACTCCGGTCCGCACATTCCCTATAAGAGAGCCCTGGTGGCTAAGGCACGCCGTCAGTCGGGTTTTCTTCCTCTGAGTTAGCGATGTCTGGTCGTGGCAAGGGCGGGAAAGGCCTGGGCAAAGGAGGCGCCAAGCGCCACCGCAAGGTCCTGCGCGACAACATCCAGGGCATCACCAAGCCCGCCATCCGCCGCCTGGCCCGGCGCGGAGGAGTCAAGCGCATCTCCGGCCTCATCTACGAGGAGACCCGCGGGGTGCTGAAGGTGTTCCTGGAGAACGTGATCCGCGACGCGGTCACCTACACGGAGCACGCCAAGCGCAAGACCGTCACCGCCATGGACGTGGTCTACGCGCTCAAGCGCCAGGGCCGCACCCTCTATGGCTTCGGCGGCTGAGTTGCCAGCGGCTTCCGCACTGTTACACAAAGGCCCTTTTTAGGGCCACCACGCAGTCAACAAAGGAGCTTGGCCCGTTGGATTTGTTTATAAAGAAGGCTTTAGGAACTGCAGCCTTTGAGCTGGGTTGTGGGATCGAGGCCCAACTCTGCCTTTCCAGAACCCAACTCAGATTGGGGGGGGGTCCGAGGGTGGAAGGTTTAGGACTTAAAATGCGCGTGTACGTGGACTGTAGGCCTCAGTCGAAAACTTTTAACTTGCTTCCACTCAATGTATGTTTAGCTGTAGTTTAAATCCTCCAGGATTACAATGTAAGGAAGATAACTAAAGTGTGTTAAGGTTTTCCTGTGGTTTATTACACTGAAACGATAAAGAAACAGCCATTTCATTACCAGGTCATAACTGCTGTGTTTCCATCATTTTAGTTTGGTCGTGATTTGTCGGGCTGGGTCTTCCGTCTGGTGTTTTGTACAGATTTAGACCAGAAGTATTTCATCTTAAGCAGCTCCTTCCAGGCCATCCTAAAATTTGTAATCTTGATTTTTGCTTCCAGAGTAATTGAGATTACAAGAGAGAAAATATCACCACTATCACCAGGCTATGGTGGCGCTTGCTTTTAATCCCAGCAAGAAGAGGCAGGGGAAGCTCTTGGATTCGAAGCCAGCCAGTCCGGTCTACAGAGCGAGTTCAAAGACAGCCAAGGCTATACAGGTAAACCCTGTCTTCAAAAGAAAAAAAAAAAGATTATAGGGGCCTGGATACCGCCATATGTATGTCATACTAACCTCTCAATAACAACCCATCGAGAGCTGGTGGTGGCAGTAGTCCTAGAACGGCGACCGTGGAACCATTGGCAGCTACCGAGCCAATTGAAATCGGTTTGGCTTTGTTAAATCTTTGAGAGTTGTGAGTAGCGTACCTGAGACATTTTTATTCTTTATATTTAATTCTTAAAGAACACTTTAATGTCCTCCAGTTCTTTTTTCATGTTCAAGCCCATTTCGCTGACCACACGCATCCCTTAGGAAAGGAGCTGGTGATTTCAGAAGGCTCTTTAATCCTGCCCCAACATTGTAAGGTCATTCCTGCCCTTTGAATGTCAAATAATAATAGGCATATATGAGTTTTTGTTGTTTGATTTTGCTTTCTTTGAGAGAGGGTCTCACTGTGTAGACCAGGCTGGTCTCAAACTCACAAAGATCTGCCTGCATCTATCTCCCACCCAAGCACAGACATTAAAGGTGTCCTGGCGTATGTGGCTGTACCAACAACCTGGCACGTGACTGGGGAAGTGAACGCTTGTTTTATTTAGTTTTCCCTCAATGGATTCATTCAATTATGAGATTAACATTAATTATGCGTAGAACAATTTAGGTATATAATATAATCTGAATCTTCCTGGATGAGAACTCAAATCAAACTGGGTTTGCACCTTTAATTCCAGCAGAAGCAAACTGGTCTACATAACTCCAAAGGCCAGCACAGTATACATGGTGAGACCTTGTTTCAAACAAAAAACATCTGTAATTGAAATACAGGTGAAGAAATTTGATGTATAATACAGAATCTAGATCTCAAGCACTTAAACACACACACACACACATACGGTCTACTTAAATGTCTTACATACTGAAACCATTTTTACATAGTGGATCATATGGAACATATTAAAATTAATATCACTTCTTACCTTATTAAAAATGTGCTTGATAGCTAAGTGAAAACTATATTTATGCTGTAGCTCTCTTGAGCAGTAAACTTAGAGTTAAAAAAAACTGGGTTTATGCTTTCAGATACAAATAGAGGAATATATTCATAGAAAATCCTAGGAGAATGAACAAATTTCATTTTCCCCGTTACATTTCCAAAGACAGATAGAGATAAAAGTCTCTGTTCGATTAATCTCGGGTAGAAGCAGGACAGGGAAATGGAACATTACAGAGAAGGGGAATGGCAAAGAGTTCTTCACTCCAGAGTGACACCCTTAATCAGATGAAAATTTCAGTTTAGCAACTTTCACCAAAGACCTTTCTCCAATCCATCGCAGGTATTAAATTTGCACTTTTCTTGGAAATTTCACCAGAAACTTCATTTTGAAAGTGTGTGTGTTGGGGGGAAGGGAGTTGTTATGATTTACAGCGCGGGGGGGGGGGGGGGGGGGGCATGGTGGGTAGGGGACCGCGGTGGGTAAGGGACAGACAGATACACCATGCAGAGAGAACTTGGGTTTGGGGAATTTAGTGGATTTAGTGAGTATTGGGAGGGGTATGGTAGGGGGAGGAGTATGCGGGAAAGAGAAAGAGAGGGACGGGAGGTGGGGTTAGGGAAGGGGAAGAGAGACAGAAAGCTTCCTCTTAAGAAGAATGGGACAGGGGGAGAGAAAGAGAAGACTGGAGACCAGTTTGCCTTGGCCGGAAGGGAGAGATTGGGAGTGGGCGGAGCTTGCCTCTTAAAGGGTCAGGGTGCTGACAGGGAAGGACTGCAAAATTTTAACAGGGATCCTAACCAGTGTGGAACCATCGAGTCTTCCGCTTTCATTTCATTGGATTGTAATTCCAGCCAAGACACCTCCAGCGCCATCCTATAATCTAAGAAAAGAAGAACAAAGGGACAGGAAGAAAAAGGACCCCTAGAGCCCTCGTGAAGCATCAGAAATTCTATAGGCAGTCACGGTTAGAGCACTTGAAATGAAACTTCCCACAGAATGGCGGCTGCAGCAGTGACTAAGACTATCCAGATGTTACCTGAGGAAGTCAGAGCAGAGCCACAACTGTCCTAAGGCATAAGCTGCCTGTTACAAAAAGAATCTCCACCCCCCCCACACCCCCGACAGGGTTTCTCTGTGTAGCCCTAGCTGTTCTGGAACTCATTCTGTACACCAGGCTGGCCTTTAACTCAGAGATCCACCTGCCTTTGTCTCCCGAGTGCTAGAATTAAAGACATTTGCCGCCGCCACTCAGCAAAATCATCCACTGGTATAGCAAATTTAACATTTTAATAATTTGATTATAAAAATACAATTAAAATCTTGTTTTGTCCAAAGTTAAGTGGAACTAATAATGACTAAAGAGGCAGGAAATATGAGAAGTATATATTTTATATGTGTTTTATATATACGTTATATAAATACACACACACGCACACACACACACATCATGTAATCATAAGGGAGAAGGGTGCCGTTGGCCATGCCAGAGAGAGGAGCAGCTAGTTGCAATTGGAGTTCCAGCTGTCGGCCCCCCAGAAGGGAATCCTCTGGTGGGCCAATCTCTTTTAGTCAAGGCCATGGGACTGCAGGACCTGGAATGTCTTTTGTTTCTCTTGTGCCTTTACATGTTTGTTCCAGATCTCTTTCTCTGATATCCAACATGATGTCAGTGAACGTGGGGAGAGCTCCACTGCCTGTAATGTTGTGTGTTTATCTCTTGGAAACATCCCATTCTACTGGGCATTTTTACCTGTGGATTGTAAAGATGACCCATCCCTAAGTAGTACTGTCTAATTTGATAATAATGCTAGCTTATACAGAGTTTTGATGAATAGAAATGAATACAAGGACATGTTTCACAGTTGGAGTCTGAGAGTCTCACCTAAGGAGCTGCATGGATTGTAGCTCAAGTTAATGACTAACAATTGTGTCCCAGTAGCCCAGCTGGTTTAAATTCTTTTAACCTTATTGTTGGGAGATGTGTTCACAGAGTGCATCACAGCTGAAACGAAGCTTTGAAAATAATGAAGTTAGACTAAGATGTTTTTGTTAAATAACTTTGAGGTGAAAAACCCAAGAAGACAATCTAAAGTTTTAGAAAGGGACATAGTTGAATGTGGAACTCTTTTATGGTCAGGGAACAAGAACAAAGCAGCCTAAGTATCACTGGCTGATGTACTCTTCCTTGGTAGGTTTGGTTGATGTCCAAAGTTATGGTAAATTCCTTATACCCATTTCTGCCCTCAATTTCATACTAATGAACAGATATATACCATAAAGATTTAAGTAGAGCTGACTGATTCTTTTATGTAAATAAAAGTTTAGGATTGTGATTCCTTTAAAATTCCTTACAAGATTATCTTTTTCCAAGATAAGTAATAAAGTAGTTGGCCCTTTTTCTGTAACTGCAAAATGCAGCCTGCCAGCAAAAGACCTGACGAGAACACCTTGCTCGCCCACACGACAAATCTATAACAAGTTGCTTGGGTTTGAATGTATGTGGGTTCTTGGGATAATTTGTTTTTCACCTGTAATACATAAAACGTTTGATCATGTGAGGGAGATGAGAAACATGTTTTACCTGTAATCATCAACTTGACAAATGGAATGCAACTCTTTCAACTCTTGTACTGCCTGGAAGATTCTGTTGGGGTATAAAAGCTGTAAAACAACATGAGATAGAGGACAGAGAATAAAGAGAGAAAAAAGAAGAAAGATGGAAACCATCAAGAGAGTTTGTGAGTGCCATTTTCCCTAACCCCCCTCAGAGAGAAGAGATCAGCTTTGCCAACCCATGGCTTCCTGTCAAAGCCCTGTGCTGCTGAAGGCTGGCCCACCAAACAGCAGTAGAAGGGTGTCCTGGAATTTTCTCCAGCTTTTCATAGTTCTGTGCAAAATTATTTAAGGTCTGTGCATCAGTTTTGGTATTTATGAAAGAACATTTGTAGGGATAGCCCAGCCTATTAGGGGGCGTGTTCGCCTCGGGCTAATGTTTACATATAAATCTGGTGGGCAAGAGCCCCGCCAGTCTCTCTTTTTTGTATCTCCTGCTCATCGCTGGATCCCTGGTGTTGTAAGGCATCCCTTCATTAAAATTTGCTGTTTCATATTAAGCTAGCCTGGTTTTTACGCCGCTTACAAACATTAATCTAGACTGATTCATTCCAGCTGTTGACACTGTACTCTCCAGAGAAACAGAATGAGAGCTAAGGGAAATGAGAGAAAAGTAGTGACAATGGAAGTTAAGGTCTTATTTCCACCAAGTTTTTTTAATTAAAACATTGTGTATTCTCAGAAAATACATTTTCTAGAATCAAGATTAGGTATACTTGGAAAAAGTAGCTTACCAACTTAGAGTAAACAACAGCTAAAAACTCAGAAGCTAAAAACTTGATCCAAGACTAATCAAATAAACCTGAAGGAATTCAACATCATTCTTTTTCTTTTCTTTTTTTTTCCTTTTTTTTTTTCTTTTGTTTTTTTGAGACAGGGTTTCTTTGTAGCTTTGGAACCTGTCCTGGCTCTTGTAGACCAGACTGGCCTGGAAGTCACAGAGATTCTCCTGTCTCTGCCTCCCAAATTCTGGGATTAAAGGCATGCACCAACCACCGCCCGGCTCAACATCATTCTAAAAAACAAAAAAAAAAAACCCTTAATATCAGATGCTGGATGAGATGGCAAATGTTTATAATGCAAAACCTCAAATGACTGAGGCAGGCGACTACAATGAATTCCAGATCAACCAGCGCTACACAGCAAAAACCAGTCTTTTTTTTTTTTTTTTTTTGACAAAACAAAACCCTGTGTAGCGGAATAGTGGAAAGCTAGAATACTTATTGGAGAAACCTAAAAGTGTTTCTCATTCTTTTCCATGAACCTGAAACAGGCAGCTGTACTATGCTGGTGTTTTGTCCCATCAGCTACTTGAGATCTGCCTAAGGGGTCAGAAAGACTTTGCTATCGTTAAAAGTGAAGGGGGCAGATCAGAGAACTTTATACTGGTTGGGATACGCCAAAAAGCTCACATTATACCAGTACCCTTTACTTGTGGGATAGATCCCTTCTCCAATTGCCTCTGCCCTTGCTCTTTTAGTTGTAAATCATTTCCTTTCTATCCTTCTAGACTGTTTTTGATTTATAAAAGATACCTATTAAAATCTACCTCACAGATTTGTGTAAAGATTAAATGGATTCATACACTATAAGCATGTATATATAGATGGGTGTCTGACATGTTAAGTACTCAATAAATGTTAAAAATCGTTTGATATATTTAAAAAGTATTAACATAACAGGCAAATCTCTAGTAAAGACTTGAATGACTAGAAAACATATCCACTCTGACCCTGCTCACCTCCTAAGTACACTTCCACCCAAAAGCTATTCATTCTGTGTGTTGAGTAGCTGTGCCCGCAAAATTTAGAAAAGCGAGTGGCAAAAATGTATGCGTGTTTCCGTAATGAAATCGGTTTGGGTTGTTTTCTGGGACAGGGTTTCGCTGTGTAGCCCTGACTGTCCTGAAATTCACTCGGTAGACCAGGCTGGCTTTGCACTCAAGAGATCCGCCTGCCTCTGCCTCCCCAGAGCTGGGATTAAAGGCGTGCGCCACCACTGCCCCCAAAACCCTTTTGAAACTAGCCTCCCTTACACGAGACCTCAAGTAGACCAACCTGGCCAGAATTTGTTAACACATCACATGACCTTAAAATTCTAATCCTACTTCCACTTAAGACACTAACATAGATGTGTCCCATACACCAGGCCAGGTTTATATACTGATGGGAATTAAGCCCAGGTTTTTCTGCACCAGCTGAACTTTACATTTTCAGCCCTAATCTCTACTTCTAACAAATTAGGCCAGGAAACAATGCAACCTAAACTTCATTAATACTTCCTTACGTCCAAAGTTCACGCCATTTTTAACCTGCAGTCTGTGGCTTCTCAGGACACAACGTTGAGCCACTGACACAGACAGTTCTTTGCGTTACCCTTGTGTATTTATGCACTACACCTGGTACCAGAATCGCGGTCTGCGTAAAGGGTTCCAGAACCTTGCCCTAGAACTCATTCATGTTGGCAGCTCTAATACCGAGAACTTAGTGGCTCTGAAAAGAGCCTTTGGTGGTGTTAATAGTCACTTGGAAAGTTTACTTGGCGCTGGTGTACTTGGTGACGGCCTTGGTGCCCTCGGACACGGCGTGCTTGGCCAGCTCCCCGGGCAGCAGCAGGCGCACGGCCGTCTGGATCTCCCGGGACGTGATGGTCGAGCGCTTGTTGTAATGCGCCAGGCGCGACGCCTCGCCCGCGATGCGCTCGAAGATGTCGTTGACGAACGAGTTCATGATGCCCATGGCCTTGGAAGAGATGCCGGTGTCGGGGTGGACCTGCTTCAGCACCTTGTACACGTACACCGAGTAGCTCTCCTTGCGGCTGCGCTTGCGCTTCTTGCCGTCCTTTTTCTGGGCCTTGGTCACGGCCTTCTTGGAGCCCTTCTTCGGGGCGGGAGCTGACTTTGCAGGATCAGGCATGATGGAGAACCGCAGGGATAAAACACCAACGGGAAACCAAAGTAAACATGCCTTGTGTACGCCTTATCTAGCGCTTCGTATGCAAATGGAGTGAAGTGTTCTGTGTCTTGTTAGTGGACACTCAGAGAAAAAGGTTGGGTCTATTTTGATCCAATCAGAATACAAAAGTTCCCAAACCTCGTTTCCATTGGTTAAAATGAACTCAGAATGTTGACCAATGATGTTTCTCCTTTTTCGCGCCGTGGCTTGACTATAAAAGCCAAGGGAGTTGGCCCGGTTTGGTTTCATAACCTCCAGCTTGTTAAGGTTTCCAGTATGTCTGGACGCGGAAAGCAAGGTGGCAAAGCTCGCGCCAAGGCCAAGACCCGCTCCTCCCGCGCCGGCCTGCAGTTCCCCGTGGGCCGCGTGCACCGCCTCCTCCGCAAGGGCAACTACTCAGAGCGGGTGGGCGCCGGCGCCCCGGTGTACCTGGCGGCCGTGCTGGAGTACCTGACGGCCGAGATCCTGGAGCTGGCTGGCAACGCGGCCCGCGACAACAAGAAGACGCGCATCATCCCGCGCCACCTGCAGCTGGCCATCCGCAACGACGAGGAGCTCAACAAGCTGCTGGGCCGCGTGACGATCGCGCAGGGCGGCGTCCTGCCCAACATCCAGGCGGTGCTGCTGCCCAAGAAGACCGAGAGCAGCCACAAGGCCAAGTGAGCAGATTTTGATAATCCCACCAAAGGCTCTTTTCAGAGCCACTCATATAGTCTAAAAAGCAGCTGCTGCACGGAAACTTAAAACTCATTTTTAAATACATACGGTGTTTTTGTCTACCGACAAAAGTATAGTTATCAGGGTCGTTTAGGGGCTAATTACCATTACAGTTAAGTGTCACAACGTTTTTATGTTCTGAGTCAGTTTGGATTTTGAGAATCTTGCCTAAATATTAACCTTCAATAAAGGATAGCATTCTTAACTCATCCTCTACTACAGAACATAATTATGGTCTGCTAAATGTCATTCTGGCAAACTCTTGGCCCGGCGTTAATGGTACGTTTTTGAGGATACCTCTGGATAATACAGCCTAGGAAATATCCTCGTGGAAATTGCTTCCAGCTGGGGAAACGAAGGTACGGGATATCAGGTGGTAGATACTCCCGGAAAAAAATGCAGAACAGAATAAGGTGTGTAGCAACTAGTATTATAGAGGTATTTTATCAAAAACAAGTCAAAAATAATTTATCACATAAAGTGTACCAGATAAACTACTTCTAAAAAATCAGAAAGCTTTGTTAGCTCAAACATCAAAGCTGCTTCCTAGCAGCAATATTCACAAGTGTAAGAAATTATGGTCCATCTTCAGTGTGAGATGCACTTAAAGCTCAGAGTTATGCAGGAGCTAGCTGGCACAAACTTATCTCAGAATTCTGAGAGATGGGGAGCTACGGGTGATCTATTGCATTACTGAGCACAGAGAAGGGGGCAGCCAAAGTCACAAATAAATACATTAGGTAAAGCTCTGTGTCCTAAACCTATATAGGGTGGGGAGTTTGTTGTTTAACTATTATGATTGACTTACTTAAAGGGGCTATTACCAATAATTGGCTGGAGAGCGGTTGCCAGATCAGATGAGGTAAGAGGGAACATCTGAGGGTCACTTTGCCCTTTTCCCAGGGACTGAGTCAAAACACCAGGAACTGAGTCAGCACCTGAGGGTTATTTTGCCCCCATTTAATAACTGAGTTCTATTTGGAGAACATTCACAAGGACTCAGGTAGATGATGGAAAGTTCCCAACATTTCAGTGTGTGCATGTGTAGTTGTTAGGTTCCCATGGAGGGGGAAAGCACTAAGGTACTGAGGCTGAGAGGGCTCAGCCTAAAGTTCTACACAACAAAGTATTCATGTTCAATCCTTCACCTACTTTATTTTTGTGTGCTCTTCTCACTAACTACCTGGTTTTATATGGATATGGACCCCCCAAAAAAGTTCATGGTGTGCATGTATGTATGTATGTATGTGAAATGGATGATAAAATTTAGATCAGTTTTTTTTTAATTCCCACAATAGTGCAAATCCTACTGCTCATAGTAGTAGAAACTCAGGAATTCTTGCCCAGAGCCTATCTGGTAGTGAGGAGGATACAGTCCTCATTCTGACACAATTAACAGCTTAAAAAGCCAGATGAACAATCAGCATAAAATTACATGTGCTCTGCTCAAAGAGTAGAGCTTAGTTATTAGTGTGTTTAAATAACGCAGATTCCCAGTTCAGTAAACTTGACCTCAGAGCCCACAAAGCTCATGTAGTTAGTGTGACCTGGGAGTTCCTGCTGAGAAAGAATTCAGGATATCGGGTGTGTTCAATAACCACAGCCCCTTGCAGCAAGAGAAGCCGGAAAAGGAGGTCCCACAGCAACCCATGAAACAAAGGAAGGAAATTCTGCACCTTTATGGCTTGAGGAAAGAGGACTCTGCCTTTTTTGATCTTTGAGTTTATCAGGACATAAGGCAGTCATCTATGTACCACCCTTCTGTGGGGCTTTAGCTTCTCCGCTTTGGAAAGGTGATGGATAGGTCAGAAGATGTGGCTGACCCTCCGCAAGGGATCTGACATTGCATTCTCAGCTGGGGAAGAGGGGCGCTGTTATTTTACAGGCTTCAGAGGCTCAGAATGTGACTATTTGTATCACTCGCCCCTGTGCAGGTTCTGTTGGTATGTTACCATTTTCTATTCTAAAGATTTCCCTAGCAGGAATCAATACTGGTACATTCCCTAGTATTGAAGACAAACAGAAAACCAGCTGGTGTTGTTCTCCTTCTCTTTGATATAAAAAAGAACCTAAGGTACTTATCTAGATGACTCACCCTAAAAATTAAAATCTAGACATTCTTTCTTTCAAGACAGGGTTTCTTTATGTAACAGCCCTGGCTGTCCTGGAACTAGCTCCTGTAAACCAGGCTGGGCTCAAACTCACAGAGATCCACCTGCCTCAGCTTCCCGAGTGCTGGGATTAAAGATGTGCACCACCACCACCACCCGACAAGACCCTGAGTTTCTAGAACAGTGCTTTCCCGTTACAATAACCTCAATGGTTCAATTGTGCGGGAAAAAAAAAGTAAATTTGATCAAGGACCTAATGTTAAGAAAACAGACAGCAGCCAATATGACCAGATCTGAGATCTACAGTCTGCTAGATTAGAGTATGAAACACACCCGCTGGGTGTCATCATGGAGAATATGTCAGCCTCACAACATGGACAAACAGTCTAAGAGATGTTCATGTGCAAGATGCAAGCCACAGGACTGGGAGTGTGGTTCAGCTGGTAGAGTGTTTGCTTTGTATGCATGGGACCCTGAGTCCAGTCCCCAGCACTACAAAAAAGAAGTGCAACCCAGGAGCATTTAAAGAGATGACCAAGCACAGAGACAACCAAAATTGATGTGGAAGTGTCATATATCAATCTGTTGATTTCATTGGTTAAGTAATAAACAAACTGCTTGGGCTCATAGCTTAGAACATAGGTGGGTGGAGTAAACAGAACAGAATGCTGGGAGGAAGAGGAAGTGAGGTAAGATGCCTCAGAGAAAGACACCATGCTCCCCGCTCCCGGGAAGATGCACAAGATGAAGATCCGACCCAGGATGGACGTACGCTAGAATCTTCCTGGTAAGCGCACCTAGCGGTGCTATGAAGATGATTAGAAATGGGCTAGTCCAGGTGCGAGAGTTAGCCGAGAAGAGACTACATAGAAATGGGCCAAACAGTGTTTAAATGAATACAGTTTGTGTGTTGTTATTTCGGGCATAAGCTAGCATGTGGGTGGCCGGGGTGCTGGGGACGCAGCCCCTCTGCTCCAAATTACTACACAAAATCCTTTAAATACATACAAATGGGAAGATTTTATTGTAGAGGTTTACCACCATGCATTATTTGGTTTTTTTACTATATACATTATATATCACCCTAAACATTGTAGGTTCCAAAGCTGATGTTGGGTTTAGGAGTTGACAGTAACGGGCAATGCAAAGTCTCCTGGTACAAATGTAAACTATCACCTCAGTGTTCAAAGCCACCACTGTCCTGAACCAACCAACTGCACTGTGCTTATCAATATTTTCCTTTTCTTCTGGGTTTTTTTAATTAAAAAAAAAATAAAAATGTGTTCTCTCTCAAAAGGGGTGGGGGAACTGAGTAAACTGGCCATTCTGCCTCTAGTAAAATACCCACATAGGCGCGTAGAGGGAGCTGAGAAACGGTGGAAAAATCTTTAGCTTTCCTCCTGAGACAGATGTTAAGTGCCCCCAGGAGGATTTTTATGAAGCCATTGGCCTTTAGAAATGATTTATGTGTGCACAGAGTAACTTCAGCGGGGTAGCGGCAGGCAGCAAAGGAAGAACCACCTATATTCAGGGCTGTAGTGTGTACACCCTTAATCCCAGCTCTGGGAAGAAGAGGCAGGCAGATTCTGTAAATTCGAGGTCAGCCTGGTCTACAACTCAAATTCCTGGAGAGCTAGCCCTGTTAACGGAGAGAAACCCTGTCTCAAAGGAAGGGGGAAAAAAGAAAAAAAGACTAAAAAGTGCTTATGTGAGGAGGGGAACGCAGGGTGGCAGGGTGTGTGGACAAACGGATGCCGTCTGGGCCACTGTGGGAAGGGACACGCGGATGGGGCCGGTCTGAAAGGAAAGCGTTGGGAGGTAACCGCAGGAAAGCAGATCCACAGCACTGTAAACTCAGCGGCGCCTGTCTCTCAGGTCTTGTGAATACAGATGCCCTCAGTCTTCTCCACAAAAGAACATTCCAGGGAGCATCAGGTGTGGCCAGTGCTTAGAATGCCAGCCCTTGGGAGACAGGATGACTGTTGCAAATTTGAAGCCAGTCAGGGCTCAAAGTTCCAGGAAAACCTGGACTTTCTAAAGACCCTGTCTCAAATTGACAGAGACGAGAAGAGAGGGAGGGTAGGAGGAAGGGAGGAAGGGGGGGGAGGCGGGGAGAAGAGAGGGAGGGAGGGAGGGAGGGAGGGAGGGAGGGAGGGAGGGAGGGAGGGAGGGAGGGAGGGAGGGAGGGAGGGAGGGAAGGAAATCAATCTCATTCTAATACTAAGCTGCCTTCCTCTAAATTCGCCACCACCTTTCCCCGTGCATCAAAGGGACCGGGAAGGAGCAGTGAGGAGGTCTCTGGTCTGCTCTGATGCCCCATCACCACGTCCAAAGTTAGAGACTCTGACAGCATTCGGAAGGGGTTGTCGCGTTTCACCCACTTCTTTATTCATTTCTCCATGTCCCCCATCTAGTTTATTATAACCTGGAGGACAGGGAATTAGTCTGTTTTAACCTCGTGGGGCAAAGAACTAAACAAGAGGAGGGAGATGCTCAGAGAGAGCTCCCAGCATCATGAGAAAAGGCCAGGGTATCTTTGAAAGGTGGGGGCGGGGTAGGGGTATCTCAGGAGAGGGCACGTGGGAGCTCACTGCCCACACTTCCTACAGAAATCGTCATCTGGGCCTGCTTTCTCTGCCAGATTAAAGTAGGAGAGCCAGTCAAAGCGGCCCACGCTTTAATCCTAGTACTCGGGCAGACAGATCTCCGAGTTTGAAGCCAGCTTTTATAATAAAATAAATTTATGCTGTTTTGTTCATTGTTTTATCTCCAATACCTGGAAAAGTAAGGACTGAAGCCCAATGGAGAACAACTTTAGGGAACAGAAGAAAATGAGGAAACTGTTAAAACGTCCAATATTCCCTCTAGGGGGCGCAAGTCACCACGAAATAAAATTGTCAACCATTTAAATTTGGAAATAATTTTAAACCTTACATTTACGAAAATATTTCTTCAATGCTGGAAATTCTCTTGGTATAAAGATGGAGACGTGCGTGTGGTTTCTTTGGTGCAGGGTCAAGTAAATACGGGAAATAGCTGTTTCACACAAACCATAAATATATATAGACTATAATTGTATAGGTGTTTAAGGGGGGCCCTGTGGCTTAGCCGGTCAAAGCACCTGTCTAGTAAACAGGAGATCCTGGGTTCGAATCCCAGCGGGGCCTTTCTCCACTATTGTGTTTTGTCATATTAATGTCACCATCTCTAAATATGTGGAAAGTGCTCTGTGACATTTTATAAATGGTCACACTCTGTACTCAAATGTTCCACCTTAGTGAATCCCTGAATTGAAATCTTTTGACTGTGGCGAAGCTCCCAAAGGGTAAATGTCTCATGACACAAAAAGCGAGAGAAAGGTCTGCTATCTACTCTGTTATCTTGCAGTAGAGTGGCACCTGAATTCTGCTTTAGAAATTCAGGTGGAATATCTTAGCCAGTGCCAGCCGACCTTTTCAGTCAAATGACGGCCTCTGATTACCAATACCAGAAAAATAATAAGCCATGTCATTTGGTTTGGAACAGGATTCACTTTTACTTTTGAGAACAAGGAAAATAGTTATGCTGAAATTTATAGCCTGATCATTCAGTTTTTTAAGAACCTTAAGAATTTGGAGTTGTCTTTATCATTTTATATGCCACAGAAAAACTCAGGCTTTCTTAGTGTCATAATTCTTTCTGGTTCCTGGTCCTCCTGACTTAACTTCCCCAAAGCTAAGCTAACATCCTACGCCAACATCCACACCGAGTTTATCGTCTTCATTCTTAGAAAATTACATGAGACCTTTCTTGTTTGAAATATAAATACAATCGGTTGTGTTGTTTTTCATCGACACCGTTTTGTTTTTGATGCTAGCCTTGATTAGGGACTTAAAGCAGTAACTATCTCAATGCCTCACCAAAAGAAAAACGTGAGCTATTCTGAGTAAGGAGAAACTAGATTCACTTGGTGAGCCTCTGGACTTGGTTGAATTAGCCGGCAAATGTAAGAAAAGTCTCTGCTGGCCCGTACGGGGATCGAACCCGCGACCTTGGCGTTATTAGCACCACGCTCTAACCAACTGAGCTAACCGGCCGGCGCTTGAGTGAATGCCTTTCTTAGGTATACTTAAGAGACGTGATTACTATTTTCGTTTAAATTTTTTTTTTTAAAGCATGACAATTTTGTATTATTGTTACTTAAAATAAAAGACAAATGGAGACAACAAGCAGCCGACGTTAGTGCCTGCAAACACAACTCTGCTTCTCCAAAGGGAACAGAATCTCTCAAACTGCGAATTCTGACCTGAAAAACCTCTGAGACTTAAACGCCTAGGAGCCTAGGGGTCGCGCGCTTCCCAGCCCGTCTCGGGAAGGCCCGGCGCTGCACCTCCGCCACTGTCCCCAGGACCTGCCACTCAGGGAGCGGAAATCGGTCTCTAGCTGCAGTACCGCATGAAGACGCCCGGTGGCACCAGCCACTCTTTACCAAACAAAGCACGTCAGTAACAACGCAAGAGAGCCAACAACCCAGGGCACGCAGGTCACCGACAAAGGCGTCTGTTTTGCCTTTGCCTGCCTTCTGTAGGAGGAGCTTGGGAAAGGGCACAACCCCGAGACTTGCCTTAGGTCCACGGTGACTTTGGTGATGGCATCGACCGGCACTTTTCAGATAGGTTCTGCGACTTTATTGTCAGCTGGTACTCATTTTCCAAACTTGGGTAAATATAGAAATTGCAATTGTTGCCTTATTCACAACGAACCAAGGTATTCTTGTCGAATTAATTATAGACCCGGAGCGACCGTATTTACTCACCAGTTCTCCAAATGAAACTTGTAAACTTTGTGGTTTTGTTTGGTTGGTTAGTTTGAGGTTTTCGTTGTTGGAGACTTGGAGTTTTTGTTTGCTCTGAGTTTTTAATTTCTTTGTTCTGATTTAAGTTTTAGTTTGTTTTGAAAGTCTCCTGTGCCCTAGACTGGCCTTGAACTTGTTATGTGGCCACTGATGATCTTCTTGCCTGTCCCCAGAGTTGACAGAATTACAAACCTGGTTATCACACATGAAAGCCAGCGTGCTGCTGACGTGGCTAAACACTGTTTTTTTAAGCAGCAGAATACTTCAAAATAACAGTGATTCAGTCAGAGTTTTCCAGAGAAGTGCGCATACACAGAAAGACATTTGTTTTAAGGAATTTGCTCACATGGTTGTGGAGATTGGCAAAGATTCTTTGGCCACACTGCAATCAAACTCCGGAACCATTTCCCAGGCCCTTTGTGCACTTCCTTGTAAAATCCACCCCCAGGAAAGATGTCTACAAAGTAAGTCCATTGAGAAAGATTGTCAGTGCCCTCTAACTCTTACCTCAGTATCTACTAGAGTGCCTTATCTTCCTCTCTCCTCTGCAGAATGTTGGCTCTCCCTGGTTTGTCACGAGCAAGAAGCATGAGAGGTCAGTTTAGTGAGAAAGACCTTTACTGTGTTTGTCCACTAAGCCCACACTATCCAGTAGCCCCATTAACCTCACACTGCTCCTCACCACATTCCACTGTCCTGTGCTATGTGCAGAGTTGAGCGCAGTCTCCCACACAGCAAGACCCTCTTTCAATGGTCCCTGTGCATGGCCTTCTTTCTCATCGTAGTTGCGAAACTGTCATTCAATAATGTTTTGAACAAGATTTGGCAAATGCAGATTCTGATGAAGGATGCTGGCAGGCTACAGACTCAACTGAAGGTTGCATTCCAGTCCAAAGAAAATTGCTGGAAGAATGCAGTTGCCCAGAAACCACCCCTCCACCCCCACTCCTGACGTTCACCCCTGATGTTGATTATGGAATACCCACACACATATTCTTTACTAAATGTCCACCAATTTAAATGTGCCTCATCCAGAACCCAACCAAGCAGAAACACCTAGCATGAGTTTTTACTAAGTATCTGAACACCACAGCCTAGTTAAGATGATACATAAAATGAACCAGCAGAGCGGTTTTGTTCTGCAGTTTCCAGACAAGGTCAAGGACACTTAGAATCCGACTCGCGTTCATCACACGAACTGGATGTCATGAGTCAGGATGATACAGGCTTGTGCACTGGCTGGGACTGTGTGTCAACTTGACCCAAGCTAGAATCATTAGAGAGACGGGGTCTCAGTTTAGGAAATGTCTCCATGAGATCCAGGTGTAAGGCATTTTCTCAATTAGTGATCAATGGGGGAGGGCCCGGCCCACGGTGGGTGGTGCCGTCCCTGGGCTCGTGGTCCTGGCAGAACAAGCTTTGGGATGCAAACCAGTAAGCAGCTCCCCTCCATGGTCTCTGTGTTCCAGACTTGCTTGAGTTCCTGTTCTGACTTCCTCCAATGATGGGCTATGAGCTGGAAGTATGAGCCAAATAAAGCCTGGTATCCCGCCCCATCATTACTCGCAGGCTTGGCCTGCAGTGCTCCTCCCTGAGAGGTGCAAAACCAGAGAACCAAATGTAGATTCTGCTTCTTATGTCTAAGTGTGGCCTTTTGCCTTGCTCCTCCACACAGATGTAGCCGGCCAGAAAACACTGAGCACAGCGACAACTTGGTGGATCTATTTTCTTCAAACAAATAGTTGCTTCCAAAAAGCTAGTCACAATGTTTCCGCCCGGTTTCGAACCGGGGACCTTTCGCGTGTGAGGCGAACGTGATAACCACTACACTACGGAAACAACACGCTCACAGGCCTTCTAGGGCCACACCCATGTATTACAGACAAAGTTACTATGCTAGGTTTTTAGAAATGATCATTTTTAAAGAGGTAGGATTTTTTCTTTTTGTTTTACATTTATAAATTATAGGAAATAGCGCATAAAACTCTGCCCAAACGTCGAGCGAGAGAGAAAAGCTAAGGACACATTCTGCAAAAAAGGATTTCCAGACTATAAACTCTGTCTACACAGCTTACTTCCGTATGTTCAATGCATCCGGATGCTCATTCTTTGAGAAAGAAAACGATTCTTAGGGAATCTGAAGTTAGCACTCTGAGCCCAGGAAGAGGGTCAGAGGCCATTAGCACCGTGGGCAACTATAAGCGTTATTTCCTTTGCAGGCAATCAACTCGACGTAGTCACTTGTGCCAGTATTCTGGAAAATCCTGAGAAACAAACGAAACCTTGAAATAACGCCACCATCTACAACAGAATGCAAATATCTAAAGGCATGATTTTTGCTCTCTGGGAAACAGGTGTCTTCTTAGGCTGCCTTTATAAAATCACGATAGTGTCAAGTTTCTGTTGTTTGATTGTCCAAAGCAAAGAATGAGGAACACAGAAAATAATCTGTATAGACCTTGATAAGTGCCCACCCTACCCCAGTTTGTCTTCTGTAGATCATGCATTTTTATCCATCCATAGTTCTCGTGGTCATTCTTCATAATTAGCCTGTCTTCATGAAGCCTAACATGATAGATTTGCCTGTTTCTTAGGGACTGCCAGTCCTTAAAATGTTATTTGCCTACTTACTTCAGTGCTGGCATTACAAACATGCACCCTTAACCCAGTCCGTATAAATCTTGGTGGAGTGTTTATTGTCGTTGTTGTTTGGGGTGTTTTGTTTGTCTGGTTGGTTTCTGAGATGATGTTTCTCTGTATAGCCCTGACTGCCCCGGAACTCTCTCTGAAGACCAGGCAGGCCTCAAAATCAGAGATCTATGTGTCTGCCTCTGCCTTTGCCTCCAAAGTTTACTGAAATGATTCTCTAGTTCCAGCTTTTGACTCCAGTGATAGCTGGGAGTAGCTGTTCTACCCATCCTGAGAATGTTAGTGTCTCTTGAAGAGAGACAGGACACTGTCCTGTCTGAGGGAGCTGTCCTCTGAGACTCTCCTGATACTCTTCAGGATGTGTCCCTGACCCTTGGGGGTAAAACCAAAGTGTGACTTTTGAGATGTGTCACAAACCAGAAGAAGTACGTCATTTTAGTCATCATTCATTTATTCATTTACTCACTGGAGACAGCGCCACATTGAAGCCCAGGCTGGTCTAGAACTTGTGCCAATCCTCCCCGTCTCTCAGCCTTCTGGCTACTGGGATTGCAGGCCACCATGCCACGTTAAATGTCTCCATGTGTACTGATTGAAATCCGACAAACCTAAAGAAGAAGGAATTTTGAGGGTGTGGGATCAAGGGAGAACGGTTATAAACATTTTATCAGATCAAACTCATTGACTCTTAGGCTGAGATTCCTGACCCAGGGCTACAGGTCAAGGGGATGGGGATGGCTCCAAGTGATTCCGGTTAATTAACACATGAGCCACAGTTAGAGCAAATCAACAAAATGGAACTGAAATATCAGGTCTCCTTTAATATGCTGCAGAGCAAAATACCTACAGACTGGAGAGATTCAAATGCTAAAATGAGATTTATAGGATACAGGCCTATAAATGGTGTCACGCTTCACCAGAGAGCCTTTCGCCATGGTTGTGAGAAACATTCATGCGCACAGCTCTAGTGCCCTCAGGATGCGCTGTGATGACTCTTCCTTTCTTCCTAGACATCATAAGTGAACTCAGCATGTTGCAATCCGGCTGCCCTCGCTCCCCATGACCGACAGCAGAACTTCCTTGTACTCTGTAATTGACAAGGATGTTTGGTGTTTTTCCTGGCCAGTGATTTTCCGCAGAGGTGGTCCCAGTACAGGATGCTCTAATTTTGACCTCTGGCTGCTCAGCAGGTCTCAGGCCATCTGCCTAAAGGTATAAAAGGCTCTAGCTCAGGGCAAATAAAAGTTGCTGTTCTTCCACCTGAAAAGAAGGCTCCACGTCTCAATCCCGGCACCCTCTGCCATGAAGATTCCCTGGCGCAGCACAGCAATCACTGAGATGAGTAGAAGTCAGAGCGAGACAGGCCCAATGTGGGCACTAGACTACCAAAGACAAGATGGAAATGGCGCGGCCCGATTGCATCTTCTGGAGATTCCTCACTCCAGTGTGAGAGCATTGAGAGATGGAAATTGTAGAAGATAATTAGAGTTAAATGAGGTCACAACGTGGGACTGTAATCCAGTGCAGCCTGTGTCCTTGTGTGACGGAGGAAAGGACATGAGCGATCTCCCTCCCTACATGCACAAAGATCTCACTAGAATAGAGACAGAAGGCAGAAAGATGTGTCTTACCAGAAAAGAACCCTGGCAGCTCTTTGATCCTGAACTAGCCTCCAGAATTCTAATAAAATTCTTTCGGTATGTGCCGGTGGCCACGTCAGAGGAACAGCAGGTGGCAATAGACTTCTGGAGAGGGGCCCACCAGAATGCAAGGCCCTGATGAGTGAATCTCAGGTAGGCAAGGCCCTGGTGGCTTTGACTCCAGAATGTCTCTTGCTACTCCTGTGCCTTTATGTTTGCCACCTCCATTTTTAACTGATATCCGGCATAGTGGGAATGGGTGTTGGGGGATCCCCACTGCCTTTAATGTGATGTGATTACCTCATGGAAATACCTCATTCTGCTGGGCATTTTTATCTGTGGATATTATGAAGATGATTTCCTTTTAAGCTGTACTGTTTAAGGTGTTGCCACCGCCCCGGGTAGAGCAAAAGCTGCAGAGGAGAGAAAATAGGACCAAAGAGGTGCCATGCAGTAGGACCTATGCGTTTCTCTTGAGGAGTATATCCGCTATGGTTTAGGTTAACGATTAGAAAAACAGAAGAGTCCTAGGAATTAGCTCGAGTTCTTCCTGATACTGGGAAATCTATTCACGGGTTTGAGCATCATAGCAAAGCTTTAAACAGTTGACTTCATGTAACTAGAAAACCAAGATAGTTAAGATAGTTGAACAGAACTCTGAACTATGAAGAGTAAAACTAGTCACCTGTTTTTCTAACAATTATAAAAACTCTGTTTATGTAAACAGTTATGACTGAAAGGTTCATGACCTGTAAGAAGTCTAAAAGATAAATATGTATGTGGGTTCTTGGAGATAATTTTTCACCTCTAATATATAAAACGTTTAATTTTGTAGGGATATGGAAAACATGTTGAATTTGACTTGTATTCATTGTAACCATTCACTTAAAAACTAGGATGTGACCACATTGTAATTTCTATATTGCTTAAGATTCTGCTGGGGTATAGATGCTGTAAGGGGAAACATAAAGAAGGTAGAAGGAAAACACCAGGAAAGATGGAGAAGGATGCTATCAGGAAGTAGTAAGAAGGAAGGCATTAGGAAGAAGAAAGAAGGGAAACATTAGAAGAACAGGGCAGAAAAAATAAGAATAGAACAGGCAACAGAAAGAATAATAAAATAGGAGAGAAGCTTTTATCCCTCAGAAAAAGAAGTCTATGTTTTCTTGCCAACTCTGCATCTCGCTCCTGGTCTCTCTGGCCTGCAGAAGGCTGGTCCCTCTGCAGCTATGCAAACCTCCCAATTTGTGACATCTCAGAAAGTAATAAAGGAGAAGCTCTTTAATAACAATAGCATGCAGCCTGTCCTAACTAATGCTCAAGGGGGACTGGCCTCAAGTAGAAAGTTGTCGGTTTATATAGCATAAGTTTTAACATTTTAATCTTACGTATGCTTTTGTCTGAAGATGAATCTTTAGATTCCCACCCCAAGTTACACTTTGAGCAGTTAAGTAGATGAAACAGAAGCTGAAACTGTCGGTTCAGCCTAAAAAAAATCTTCAAAGCCAGTGAAGAAACCGTCTAGGGTCCGTTATTTGTTAATTATACATTCTTGTAGAGATTTTCTTTTTTCCCAGAGTTTTTCTGCATCCCCTGGGCTGTGCTGGAACTCTCTATGTAGACCAGGCTTTCCTAAAACTCAGAGACTCACTTGACTCAGCCTCGCAAGTACTGCAATTGAAGGTGTGCGCCACCATGCCCAGCTCTTGGCGTAATATTTTGTAAAAATACATGAATAATCTAACACTAATTTGTCTTCCATGGTAATCGTCTATGCACTTTGATCTCAACATGGATTTTACAGTAAAGATTTATATGCACACACACCTTATAGTCTCATTTTCTTATATGTTTTCTTTCTTTGAAACGGGGGTCTCATAGCCTCGAATTTTCTACGTAGTGGAGGATTGCCTAGAATTTATGCTTCTCCTGCCTCCACTGATGAGGAGAGTCAAAGGATTATTTGTGTTTATTATCAAGCAAAATCTGTGCTAGGTAATCACAGCAAAGAATGGGGAATCCAAAATGAGTCTCCAGCTGCTCTGCTGCTGCGCCCGCTAGCCTTCCACGTTCCAAAGGGCCAGGGCATCATCCCTGGGCTCCGCCTTCTTTCGGGTCTCTTATTTCCCCTAACACTACTCCTCTCGAGAACTAGAATTACAAGTGTCTAACCACAGCCAGCTCTTTAACATGCATAATACTTCACTATGCGTGTGTTGCCATAAAGTACCTGCTGAAATTATTCCGAATTATTTAACATTAACAAGATAATTATTTTTAAAGACTCATATTGCTGATGATTTCCCCCAATCTTGCAGTTCCAGATAATACAGAAGAGAATGAGCTCTACCCCAGCAGACCCCCTGGAGTGGGCAAACATTTTTAGAAATACCGTCTCGGAAGGCACATGAATTTTGAGTATGGATAGATTTTGCTAAACTGCCTCCCTAGGGAGCAGTGCCTCTCGAGCTGTGTGGAGAGAGGATGATTGAATAAGATTGTTTAGTGTATATACAACTAACTCAGCCTTTATTCCCTAACACAACTATGAAGAAAAATCGATTATCTGTGAGTACTGGAGTGGGGAAGAAGAAGGTTAAAAACTCTGATGTGCTGCAATATTGCTATCCTTTTATTTATTTATTTATTTTTATTTATTTATTTAAGATTTCCACCTCCTCCCCTTGCTATCCTTTTAAAACCTGTAATTTGGGACCTAAAAGCCTGTAGCGATAGAGTCCAATTGAAAAAGGCTGGGGGGGAGAGATCTGATTAGGTTTTGATCAAGTGACTGCCTTCTGTGCATTGCTGAAAGGAAACTGTCCAATAGACGGGAGTATGTGACAGTGATAGAATTATAGTGCTCAATCCTTGTAAATGCCTTTTATATGATTTTTTTTTGTTTAGGACATATGTGAAAAATAGCAGCTCTGTGCATAGCTAGCTGTGATGGCCGAGTGGTTAAGGCGTTGGGCTCGAAACCCAATGGGTTATTCCCGCGCAGGTTCAAATCCTGCTCACAGCGTACAAGGGCTTTGCTATATCTTTTCTCTGGAAAACCCATAGCTTTTCCTCTAAAGCATTTCCGTGGTAGTGTTAAACTCTAAAAGGTTTCTTGTTACTTTTAAATTAGAATAAAAAGGCTTGAAAGCTACCCAGAGCAGTACCTGCAGTGCAACATCCAGGCTGACCCAAACTCAATCAGGAAAGGTTTGACCAACTCTGTTGTGTTTTCACTCACATTAACAAACAACAAAATTAAATTAAATAAAATGCAGCCAAGTTTTCTTTTATATTTTTAAGATAACTCCACAGGTAAAAACCAAAATGCTGGGGTTTAAAGTTTTGTATCCCCACGTCTGGCTCATTTTAATCTTCAATTGAACTCTGAGCGTCTAAATTTCTGACTGAATTGAGATTGTAAAACTTAAGATATTTAACTTTGTGGTGCATACCGGTAATCCCAGAACTCCAGGAGCCTGAGGCAGGGGAATTGCCATTTTGAGGCCAGAATGATACTGTTTCAAAACATCTAAAAATAAGAGGACAGAAGGAAGGAGAGGAAAGAGTGGGTTTCGTTTCATCACTCTTTCATTCAATCAACCGGGCTGGAGGTGAGAGGTTGTTTAATGTCAGAGGAACCAATTGCCTAAATTAATGGAAACCAAGAGGCGCCGAGAATAGAATACAAAACTTTCATAACGTACGTGGCGTACAGGCAGGAAATTCCTTTATGAATGTAAAACATTTTAAGGGTTGTAAATTACACAAATCGAACATTTGTTGAGTTTACATTACTTGATACTAGGTCGGCCTTTAATTTAATGAAGTGGCTAATAATAAATAGTGGAGGACTGCCCCCTCACGGCGGGCCAGTGGCGCAATGGATAACGCGTCTGACTACGGATCAGAAGATTCTAGGTTCGACTCCTGGCTGGCTCGGCCTAAAACTTTTCCTTTTAACTCAAAACGAGAAATTCCTGTTCGATTGTTCAAATCCATAACCGGAACAGATTAACTCTTGAAGAGCCCTAATCTGGCTCTCACTAGATTTTTGTCTTGCCCTACACGACCCAACAAAATGATATTTCTAAAAACAGAAAGGATTGTACTTCTGAAACGTTACCAGCACCGTGTGGAGAAAAAGAAACCAGCACAAAAGACACATACTGCATGTTGTTATTGAAATTAAATGTCCAGACCACCAAAGCTAGAATTAGGACGTATCACCGGTTGCCCGGGACTGGAGAAATAAAAAATTTGAAGTCAGATAGCAATGACTGTTAATGATTCAGTACATGAATAATCACTGGATTGACCACTTTAAAACGTTGAGCTTTAGTGCGCATGAATTATATCTTAATTTTTGAAAAATCACAGTAGCAGAGGAAAAAATTTATTTTATTCGTTTATCCCGCCAAGCCCTGAACTGGGCTCCACCGGTGGCTAAGCTTCTACCGTCCCTGAGCTCCTCCTGGAGAGGCGAGAAAAGTGGCAGATACTGAGGCTAGAAAGCGGTCTGAGAAACTGTTCATATTTGAAAACGATCCTAGACAAAATTAAGAGTCAGAGGGTATAGGAAGATCCAAAAGTGCAGTTTGGGGACAGTGTCTGAACAGGTGAATCTGCCTTCTAAGGTTTTCCTCGACGTGAGGCTTGAGACGTGGAACAGGGAGAAGGTGCTCGAAAAGGATCTCAAGGAGAAATCCAAAAAGAACACAGATTAAACTAAATTGAGATATGCACCATATTCTCCTTCCAGAAGTTTATCTATATCACATAGTTTGACTTTTAACCCGTGCTAGGATTAAAAGAATGAAGTTACACGAAGGCCGGACTGTGTCTAACCCATGCCAGTTGAGATGGACGGGAAACGCAGGAGTGTGGAGCGCCTCTGACTTTCTCGTGTTAGAGAACCGCTGACCCACAGATTCCACGGCGAGTGTACTTTGTGCATAGCATCACTGCGTGTAGCCAGTCTGGTCAGCCCCAAGGCACGTTGGATATTTTACGGTGAGTCTTTCATCGCTTCCCACTCCGCGTGTCAGTTCTCTTCAGGCTAAACTGCCTGTAAATTACCGGACTGACTGAACACGAAGCTGGTCACAGTTTTCCTGTGCTTCCTTTTCCGCTGCGTGAACACGCAGGGCTGTGTTGAAACATGTGCCCCCTCCTGACTTAAAGACTACAGATAACTGAGACATGCATAATTTTCATTTTTTGACTCATCTATGAGCTGAGGTCTCCTAGTTACCAAAACAGTCTGAAATCTAAGGAAAGGCATCCAGGGAGAGGGACCAGGGTGTATGAACAAGTGGTTTCACCCACACACATAAAATAAAGATGAGCTCCCCGGGTGAGAGGGAGGGACAGCTTCCCAAGGAGATACAACCTCATTTTATAATGAATTGTTGAATCTAAGTGTGGAGAAGAAAGAAATTATTAGCAGAAGTTTTTGCATTCTTGCTAAAAATATAAGAAAACCCTTTCGGACATGGGTTAACACGGCTCTTAGAAAACATGATGAATCAAACCCTCTATGAAAGACAGGCAGGCATGTTCTACAGTTAGAAGAGGAGTTGGCGAAGACCATGTCTGATCAGTGAGATACATGGAGAATATTTCTACAACTCTCAAAGCTCATTAGTAAGAATGCCACCTGTGCTGGGCACGGTGCTACAAGCTGTATTTGCAGCATTTAAGAGTCCAGGCAAGAGGATCTGGAGTTCAAGGCCAGCCCAGGCCCTGTCTCAAAAACTAAAACTAAAAGTGAGCAAATATTTTAGCACACACGAAAGTATACCTACAAGAACTAAATAATCACAAGAAAAGATGCTTACATCTTTGGAGAGATACAAATTAAAGCCCCTAAGATGCCTGGATATTTATGATAGCTAAAACTAGCAACTGTTGGGGAGGAAGTGAAGGAATGCAAACACTGGCTCACGGTTGGTGTGTGGCTTTCAGAAACAACTAAGCAGCTTCTCCTTAAACTTGTCAGGCAAAGGTAATAACAGGACATTAAGAACCCTCACTGTCATGAGAGGTGACAGCAACAGATTCTGAGAATAACTGGGCAAATAGCAGCTGCTCCAGCCACCAGGTTCAAGGACAGTATCATTACACCCCGCGATGCTCCAATAACATCTTTCTCCTCTGAAAAGGTAACCAACCCAAGGATCCCACCCCCAGCCCACCACCCATGGTTTTGGGGGGTTGTTGTTGTTTTAGAATTCTCTTTGATGTTTGGATTGTCTCCTACTTAATTAAGTAAATTGAAAACTTCATGTGGATTGATACTTTCCTAAACGTTCTGGCTGACCCTTCCCTTGAAGACTTATCTGGCTGTCTGCTAGGTGAGGGAGTCTCCTATCTCTGTCCTCAATCCTACAGGATCACTGAGAAGCTTATCCCTGATGCAGCTGCCTCTGCACGCCACACGGTTTCCTCAATCGCTCCTCCTGGAGTAAATTGTCTCAACCTAGGTTTCTTTAGCTGAAAACCAGATTTAGAGGGCCCATCCCCGATCGCTATGGCCTAAAAGTACCTTGACTTCTATTCAAATACCTGCTTGATACTGCTTGTCTGGGAGGTAAGAGAAAACACTCAAAAACTGGAATTTTACATAAAGAACTCTTTCCTTCAGGAAGGAAGATGAGCTCAAAGGTTCAGTAAGATTCTGCTGGGAGTGGGACTCGAACCAGCAGACATATCTGTTGGCTATTAAATCTAACACAAATATTCTGCCACCCCAGTCAGTAATAGAAAAACTTATCTGTCGTACCATACTAGATTATACTATCTAATCTGAGCGGTTATGATGTTTTATCTATAAAATCTGGAGTTAGGTTTAAAGGAAGCAAAGCCTTGTAGCGATGGTTAAAAAGTAAAAAAGAAAAACCTCATAACTCATACAATTTAGCCACTAAATTGTGCCACATATTATACTGAGTGTTAAAGGCCAGTGATCCCTGATTGTGTGACACTGCAGTCAATGAAGACTAGGATTTTTTAAACAAACAAAAAAAAATACAGGGAATGTAATAAAAGATTCGGTGTGCAGAAAAAGTAAGTGGAGTCATGATGAGGTGGAGGTGGAAGGCAGCATACGGGCTCATGAGCCACTAGCCACTATCCAAGCCCACTGACTGCTTAGTCCGACGACTAAGTTTGAAGGATGCCAGGGCGCACGCGCGGAGCTGGACTCCACGACAACGTCATTAGCAGCGAAGCGGTTTTTTTTTTTTTTTAAAAAAAAAAAAAAGCTGTACCTGTTTTATCCCATGCTTTTTCAGACCCAGGCCATCTGGCCTTAGTGGGTTCCCGATAGAACATCCCCATTGTCTCAGTGTGTGGGTGCACCCCTCGCGGTCCTGAGTTCCTTGCTCGTGCTCTCTCTCCTTCTGCTCCTGATTTGGACCTTGAGATTTCAGTCCGGTGCTCCAATGTGGGTCTCTGTCTCTGTCTCCTTTCATCGCCTGATGAAGGTTAATATTCAGGAGGATGCCTATATGTTTGTCTTTGGATTCACCTTCTTATTTAGGGTTGGCCTGGGTCTGAAAAAGCATAGGATAAAACCGGACTTGCTGAACATAGCGGACAATGAGGACTACTGAGAACTCAAGAACAATGGCAATGGGTTTTTGATCCTACTGCACGTACTGGCTTTGGGGGAGCCTAGGCAGTTTGGATGTTCACCTTACTAGACCTGGATGGAGGTGGGTGGTCCTTGGACTTCCCACAGGTCAGGGAACCCTGATTGCTCTTCGAGCTGATGAGGGAGGGGGACTTGATCTGGGGAGAAGGAGGGAAATGGGAGGCGGTGGCGGGGAGGAGGCAGAAATCTTAAATAAATAAATAAAAGAATGAATGAATGAATAAATAAATAAATAAATAAATAAAAAGCTGTACCTGCTCAAGCGTCCTTCTCAGCACCAACCACGTACTTGTCGTAGGCCGTATCTGGGCAACAACGTCTAAGGACCGGTCCCTCCCGGCTTGATCATCCCTGGTTGGAGAAATCACAGATAGAAATAACACAGACATAGAAGAAATAGACCACGATAGATTCAGGAGACTGACCGTGAATACTGCAGCCTCGGCTTTGTTTTTCATCGCCCTTTCACGCCCCAAGCCAAATGGGAGGGCAAAAGGACATTTTTATCCAGACACAAGGAAAAAACAGGAGTTCAAAACATTAAGAAGCAAAACATCCAGTAGCCAAACACCTTAGGCCAAACATCCTGTTATCTAGGCAAGACGTGTTGCAACTTCACCTTAGGCCTGTTGCTTGACCTTGAAGGAGCAAAGCAAGCTTGAACTCTCACCCTAAGTCAAGACAGAACGGAGTCGCTTCTATGGGCTCCAACAGTCCTTGTCACAAGCCACAAGCACAGAACCCACCACGTCAGCAGGACACTGGCCAACATGGAGGCGATGGGGAAAGAGCTCACTACAGCAAGTCTCAGGCTGGGTATTTGGAGGATTGTGTCAAAAGACTGTGAAGATTTCTAGAGTGAGATTAAATAAATCATAAGGTAGAGTTCATAATAAAAGTTCTATACTTCAGAAAATATTGAGGGCCACAAAAATAAATACCCCTCTGTTGTTTTGGTTTCCAGAGAAAAGAGCCAAGATGTGTGGAGGGGGAGGTAGAGAATTCATGGTAGAGCCTTTGTCTACCATGCACAAGGCCGGGTGTTTGACCCCAGCACAATAGACAAAGAGGGTTATGTCAGCTACCCCACACAGAACAGAAGGGGCACAGTTCTCCCTAACTTAACATCATTAATGCAGAAAATTCGGCTTTTGGGGGGGAATTCTTGAAGCTTGCCAGGTTCACAAACATGCCTTACTCAGGCAATAATGAATGTATCATTCAGCTCATTAGTACATTCATCTCAGGGTTCTGCCTCTGAACCCTCAGGAATTTGGTGCCCATGAGCAAAAAGGCCTGAGAGACTCTGGCCTCTGTATATTGAGTGAAATCCAGGCTTGCCAGGACTAAGAGCTGATCAGGAATGACGTCTAAAGAAGGACAATATTTGATGTTGTCGTACCCCCTACCATGATATACAGAAGAGGGCTTAAAAATATATTATTCTTGGACTGGAGAGCTGGGTCAGCCGTTAAAGGCTAGGCTCACAACCAAAAATATATTAGGGTTCTTGCACTACACAGTAGAGTCATTTGTGGATTTAAATTTTTTAATGCTGATCTAAAGAGTTTAAATATATATATCGGGCTTGAGGGATGGCTCAGTGATTATGAGTGCTTGCTGCTCTTGCAAGTACCCCAGCTTGATTCCCAGCACCCATTTTGGGTGGTTCACAAGCACCCATAACTCCAGGTCCCAAGTGTCCCTCTTCTGGCCTCTCATGGGCACTGCACTCAGACATGCACTCACGTACAACTAAAAATAGTTTTTAGAATTTAAATACCCATACATAGCAAAAATTAATATATATATATATACACACACATGTGTGAACAGTTTTAGAGTTAGAAACTCGAATGTGTGAGTAATAACAGACTAGCAGATATATTAATAGCAGTGATGGCAATAAATAAAATTTCCCAGGAGTTCACCTGAGATTTCTCTGCCTGGAGCTCACAGAGGAATTACAGCTGTACAGGGCTCCTACTTGCTTCTTTGGGCTTTGCCACTATTGAATTTAAGAAAAAGTATGAAGTATGAAGACAAAAGTATGAAGACAGTAGGATTCTTTTTTGACTGGTTGATTGTTTGGGTTTTTTGTTTGTTTGGTTGGTTTGGGGGTTTTTGGTTTTGTTTACAGTGTTTCTCTGTGTATTCTCGGTTATCCTGGAACTTGTTCGGTAGACCAGACCGGTTTCCACTCAGAGATCGGTTTACGTCTGCCTCCCGAATGCAGGGATTGACGGTGCCCGTCACCTTGGCCCCGCTAATAGGATCCATTTTTAACTAATTTGGAAAAGCACCGCCGCTGCCAAGGGCGTTTCCGTAGTGTAGTGGTTATCACGTTCGCCTAACACGCGAAAGGTCCCCGGTTCGAAACCGGGCGGAAACATGCTTTTTTTAAGTGCTAGGTCTTAAATTTGCCTGCTTTTCTTTGCAGTAAGACTGCCAAATACAAGTGACAGTTAAAACGTAGCTTCATTTTAGCCACTCCTGACCAAGCGGGTAGCTCCTTCTCCGAGATGGGCAAAGTGAAATAGGGGCTAAGCAGAGATATAAGAGACCGAAGTGTTTTGGAGTTTCTTCTTTGGTGTCGTTTCTGTTTTAGATTTTTTTTGTTTTGTTTTTCCTAATTTTAAAAAGTGTTTTTATTTTAAAAAAATAATTAGGAATGGAAAGATGACTCAGCAGTTAAGAGCATTTGTTGAAAGTTTAATTCTCAGAACTCAGGACACATGCGCACTCACATGCGCACAGATGCGCACATCCTCCCCCCCCATGATTAAAAAATAAATGTTAAAGAAATTTTAAAAAGTAATTTAATATAAAAATCACTTTATTGTAATGAATGGCAAAATTTTTATTTGTGAGTTCATGCATGCCTTTTCATTGGGATGGTTTTGTTTTGTTTTGTTTGTTTGTTGCTTTGTTTGTGTTTTTGGTTTATTTGTTTTTGTTTTGTTTTTGAGACAGGGTCTCACTGTGTATCCCTGGCTGGCCTGAAACTCACAGGTATCTATCTGCCTTTGCCCCACCCCACCCCCAGTGAAGGAATTACAGGGATAGGCCAGGGTACCCCAATGTGGGGAATATCTTATGCAGAAAAAAAAATGTGTTAAATGTGTGGAGAACCAGATGTGTTAAACACCTATAGCTAGGGATGACTAAACATTGACAAACGGCCCCTTGTCAAATATGAGAATTCTAAGTTTTGTGTTATTCCGGTATTATATTTGTCATTCGTTGCTCTTACCTGCATGCAGTTCTGTGTGTTCTATAAAATGGTATGTCCTCAATATTCTGCAGTAAACGATGAGCTTTAGAGTTTCGGTTCCTTTACATATGTGTTTTACTAGATATAACCAAAATATTCTCATGTTTAAAGAAGCACTCAAGGCGGACTGGAGAGGTGACTCAGCAGTTAAGAGCTGCTCAGAGGCCTGCAGGTTTATTCCCAGCACCTGCGGGAAGGCTCACATGACTGTAACTCAGGTTCCAAAGGACCTGCGGCCCTGTCCCTGCCCCTGACCTGGGCAGGCACCTGGCAAGTAGCACACAGATACGTAGGCAAGCAAGACATAAATACATTTCAAATAATTTTGAGGCCCCAAAATGTGAGCCTATTCTACTTGGTCTGAAGGTCAGAGAGTTTGGCTCTCTCAGAGTTGTTGACAGCTAGTGTGGCTTCACACCCTGACCCAGGGTGTGGTTACTCGGTGCTTTGGACATTACGATGGCCCATAGAGGTAGATCCTCTCCATCCTGAATCAAGCTTACTTCTGCTCCTTTTTTTGAAATAGGTTTGACTTAGGGAGTGGCTGCCTACAGGATACTTTGTCTAGGATGTTTTCACTGCCCCAACCATCAGATACTTTTCTCAAGAAATAATAGCTTGATTGTCTCAAAGTATTGAAGCAAGTAACTGCTCTAGTTGTCTTTTGTATCATGTTAAAGCAGTCTTTTGTCTTCTTCTCCCCTTTTGTGTATGGAAAAATTAAACACCGGGTGAACTCAGAAATCAGAACTCATTATCCAGGGGAGACTGAGTGGCCCTCCCCGTACTATCCTATGTCTCTGTGTTTCTTTCTTATCCCTGTTTCTCCTACCTAACTTTCTTAATCCTCAGGCGCTACCCAAAAACTTATGAACCCGCTGCAGCTAGGATCACTGCAGAAGTCACCCCAGAGTGATTCCCGACAAAATAAAAACAAGAATTTTTTTAATGTATATCCAAAGGGCCAATGAAATATCTCAACACGTAAAAGCATCTGCTGCCAAGCCTGAAGACCTGAATTCATACCCCAGGTTCTCCATGGTGGAAGGAGAAAGAATATTCTAGACAGCTTTCCTCCGACCTCCACCCATGTTCCCAGCATTATTTTATTTATTTATTTATTTATTTATTTATTTATTTATTTATTTATTTATGATGTATACAATATTCTATCTGTGCATATGCCTGAAGGCCAGAAGGGGGCACCAGACCCCATTACAGATGGTTGTGAGCCACCATGTGGTTGCCGGAAATTGAACTCAGGATCTTTGGAAGAGCAGGCAATGCTCTTAACCTCTGAGCCGTCTCTCCAGCCGTCCCAGCATTATTATAAACACACCCACGGTCAATCTTTTCACAAATATTTACTGAATGCCTTACTCTGCCTACAGAACTGTTCGGTGTTCTGGCGGTGCGGGTGGGACGTCTTCATGAACAGAAATTATGGTAGATATCAGTTGGTAGTGAAAAAGGAAAAATATAGGAAAGAGGAAGAGAAAATAAAAGGGAGAAAGATAAAGAAGGGGGAAGAAGAAAGGGAAAGGGAGAAGGGGAAGAAGAGAAAAGAAAAGCGGTCAATGACAAAATGAGTAGGTGTTCAGACAGAGAATGAAGAAAAGACAACGTTCAATTGCAATTTTAGACCTTCCTTTACAGTGTGTGCCTGGGTGTGGAGTCACTGCGATGAGATTTTTATAGGCAAGAAAAGGTATGTAGACACCCGTGCAAAGGATGGAACTGCAAGCTGGGCATTCTCAGCACCACACTTTAACCAACCACATGAGGGCAAACTTTCTAAAAAAATTTATAAGAACAAACATTCATGTTCGTGCTTTTAAAGAAATTTCTTCTCCCCTGGTCGAAAGATTTTCGTTCAGATAATCTTAATTTCCCGCACGCAGCATTGCTTTTAAGAGTCTTCCTGTGTCCCCTCGCTCCACAGAACAGAGATGAGTTTAGAGATAAGAGCGGTTCCGGCAAAAAAAAAAAAAAATAACTTCTCGTATCTGGGAGAAAATGCCTTAAACGCGCCTATTACAACATCCACCAGAGAAGCTTTCAACCCGGAATCCGGAGACCCTGAGAAGGATCTGGAAGAAGCTGCTTGCTAGCGCATTAGGTACAAGGCGGGCTAAAGAGAAGCCCTGAAGCTCGCGGGCTCCTCTCCTTGGTTCACGACCATGGGAGGACGCCAGGGCGCGTGTGTCTGCTGCTCCGTTTCGCAGTGTTTATTTTATTTTATTTTGAGACCGGGTCTTACACTCTTTGTAACCCACAATGGCCTTGAATTCATAGCTATTCTCCTGCCTCAGCTTCCAGATTGAACCACCACACGAAACTTCATTTCGTGATTTTATTATCCTTCAATATCTGGCTCCTTCCTCTTTCCTGACGGGTAAGCCTGTGCGGCCTGATCGTTGTCTCTGGATTCCAGAGTGCCCACGCTCTCGTAGTAGGCGGCTCAGTCCTTTAATTCAATAAACGAAGGTAAAAAGGTGTGCAACCCAATTTCTGCGATTTCTCTGGCCTTCCGGTTTTCCTGAAGTGGTCAGCGAAGATCCTCTGATGTCTGACAAACAGGATTCCTGATGTTTTCTTCTTTCCAGAAAATTATTCTGAACAGGAATCAGTTGGCTTTGTCTGGGATGCAGTGTGTACGGGAGTATGGCGTGGGGTAACAGCTCTGAGATCTGCTTCTCAGACCTTCCAAAGATGCTTCCCCACCCCGCTTCCTGCTTCCTGCCCCGGGAGGACTCCTGCCCTCCCGCTCCCGAAGAGCCGTTCTGTGCTGGGACAGTGGCGGCTTTCGCGTTCACAACTGTCAGAGTCGGTGCTTAGCCCTCGATGCGCACAAGCTGATGGGCTCCAAAGAACCAGTGATGCAGAGGATCAGCCGGGGCCAGCAGTCTCGCCGAGCCAGACAGCTGCACTGCTTCTAAGACAGACGCCCGGAGGCGAAGGTCATTTTCAACATTTTCAAGAGCCGGTTAAAGCAATTAAGGCGCACAGGTGGCCAGTGCGTGCTCTCCACATCCGCCCCCCCCCCTGGCCTTTTCTTAGGTTTGTTTCCTTTCTGAGTCCCCTTGACCTCTGTTGTAAGCCATCTGCCTCAAAGCAGTCTGGCCTGGAAATCATTCATTAGTACTGGGAAGCCTTAAATGAGCGCCAATCCTCCTGTCGCAGCTTCCCAGATTGCTAGAATTACAGGTATGAATGACCACATAACCACACCCGACTCCGCAGCCGTTTTGTTGCTGCTGCTTGTTTTGGTCTGGTGGCTGTTATTTGCGAAGGAGCGTGGCATACCCCGCCTGAGCACTCAGGGTGCTTGACTTTGCTTTGGTCTGGAGGCTGTTCCCAGTGCAAAGAAAATTAAAGCAAACGATGCAAAACTGAGCTTAATCATTTTACCCTTAATTAAGTTGAGCCCTGAAGCTTCAAATGTTCTCCCTAATTTTGATAACGTTCGTAGTCTTCGTACACACTTTTCACAACTAATTTACTTCTTATTCTAAGCTCGAACAATGACTGCTTTTTCTTAACTATAATTGTTGATATTTTTTAAAGGGCGAAGAATGGTTCTTGCCCACCTGTGGTTGTGTGTGTGTGTGTGTGCCGTAAGAAATAAATGATAGTGACACCAACCAAAATCGAGGACTATCAAGAACAACCAAGGTTCCAGTCAGTGGCAGAGACCCTTTTTATCAAAGCACACTGTAACTAAGGTGTGAGAACCTTTCACCATTTTCTCTTCATCATCTCTCCAAAGAGAAAGGCATCTTAGACCCCAGTCTAGACAAAGAAATATATTCAGTAGCTTACATAAAGAAAAAAAAAGCGGTAGCAAGATATCCTAGCCTCGAGCAGCGGCAGAGAGGGAGGGGTTGATTCTGGTGGGAAATCTTGATAAGCTAGCACAGTCTACAAAACAGCAAGTCAGGGCACTGGGGAGTGAGAAAAGTGCCCAGCTGCAGACCAACTGCCCCTACCGCGACAACACCTACGCTCCAGTGCCCCAGCAATGTGCCCTCCGCCCTCTCCCAGACAAAAAAAAAAACAAACAAACAAACATTGTGGGGTCCCGGACTACTGCTCCAGAATCTGAAGCGCACCAGTCAGGAGATGTGGATGGGATGTAATATGAACCTGAGTGAGCTTCTTCTATTTCTGATGTGGATATTGCAGATGGATTCATAAAGTAACGACCAAATCTTCTTTTTAGAACTATTTGGTTTGTATGTAAATACCGCTAGGGATTTACCAAATGTCGACCCTGTATGTGGTCGCTGCCCAGCTCCACTTTTTTGTTCTTGTCCTGGAATTGTGTAATCTAGTACTGGTTCTGACTCCAGCCAACAGGCCCCAATGAAAAGTTTCCTCATTTTGTTGTCTTTTCCAGACTCTGTTCCCAGCAACTGTTGATTTACAGTGTATAGAGCTTCAATCTTAATCCTTGATTCCATTCCATGGAAATAAAAGGTATGCTGTATGTTCTCCTGTAAGATTGTCTTGCAAGTTAGGCTTTCTCTTTACTGCAAATATAAACTTATTTTATCCTTATAAAAAATAAACAGTTGCATCATCTTGAATTTATTGAGCATATTATAAATTATGAAAAATTTGATATAATTATTGTGAAAATTTAAATGCAGAAAGAAACATTTATTTTATTTGTTTTACTTTTTTAGAAGACTTATTTTGAGATGCTCTAATGCTGTATATGTGTGTGCGCGCATATAAGCATGTGAGTTCAAGAGCCTGTGGAGGCCGAAGTCATCAGAGCACCTTGAATTTCCATTTAAACTCCTTTAATATGTGTGAGTGTGTGTATCTGTATATGTATATAATTAAGAACAATCATACAAAGCTGGGTGTTGTCGTGCACACCTTTAATCCCAGCACTCTAGAGGCAGAGACAGGCAGATTTCTGTGAGGTTGAGGCTAGCTTGATCTATGAAGCAAGTTCCAGGACACACAGGATTGGTATACGAAGAAATCCTGTCTGGTAAAACCAAAACAGAGAAAAAGGAGAGGAGGAGGAAGATGATGATGACAATTCAGACAGCAGCAGACTTTTATGCCATTCTCTGGGATCTTTCATGTTAGTTATCCCTCCCCATACTCCTTCCTCTACCTTACCCCACCTTACCCCCAGCCCCCACTTCACTTAGCTCTTTCTTGTCTTTATTTCTATAACCTCCTTCATACTATTTGTGTTTTATCCTCTTTCCCTTGAGAACCACCTCCAATGTCCCCTTACTAGTTTCCTGACCTCTCTGGGTATCTGCGTAAACAAACATCTAAAGATTAAAATCTAACATCCACACTAGACAAAACGTATTTGCCCTTCTGGGTCTGTGTTACCTCACCAGGAATGACTGTTTCTAGCTTCAGTGATTTACTGGTGAATTTCATAATTACATTTTCTTTGCAGCTAAATAATACATCACTGTGAAAATGTACCACTGCTTTCTTTCCATTCACCAGCTGGTGGACATCTAGGCTGTTTCTACTTCCTGGCTGTTGTGATTAAAGCAGCAATGAAGATGAGTGAACAAGTATCTCTGTGTAGAGGGGAGAGTCCTCTGAGCATAAGCCGAAGAGTGGTGTATCTGATCATGTGATAGATCTGTTTCTAGTCTGCTGAGGAAACTCCACATAGATTTCCACAGAGGTTGTACCAGTTTACACCCTTTTCTCACGTTCACACCAGCATTCATCACCACTTTTTTAAAAAATCTTAGCCATTCTCAGTGGAGTAAGATGAAATCACAAAGTAGTTTTAATTTACATTTTCCTGATGGCTAAGGATGTTGAACACTGAAAAAAATATTTCTCAGCCATTTGTATTTCTTCTTTTGAGAATTCTGTTTAGTTCCATGCCCCAATTTTGAATTAAGTTATTTGTTCTCTTGGAATTTAGATTTTTTTGGCTTTGATTATTTTGGTTACCAATCTTCTTTCAGATGTATAGCCAGTAAACATTTTTTCCCATGCTGTACACGGCCTCTTTACATATAGAGAAGATCCATATGGTTGTTGAACGCGGATTGTCGGAGGAAACTTGAGACGTACACTTTTCACCAAGTGCTCCTAAGAGGTTTAATCTGGTGTTATGATGCTGCGTTAGACTAGAGCCCACTCTCAGAACAGCACAAAGAGTACATCTTCACTATCTATTGTGTTCCCTATCTTTGTGTTTGTGTTTAGGAACCTGGGTTCGATCTGCAACACAGAAGAAAGAAATCACAACAGAAGAGGAAAAGTATAGAAAGTGATAGAATCAGACTTCCCAGTGCTTGGGGCTAGAGCATCCTAATGAACGCTTTGACTCCGAGGGGGTGCAGCTGATACACTTGTGAAATACAAAGCATTCAGTGTGGCTGGAAAGGGCCTAAAAGTAAGGGGGTATGAAGTGAAACTGAAGGAAACAAGGGCTAGGTTAAGTGAAGTTTCAAGAGCCACTTTAAATCTTCTAGATTTTACTTTGAGTAAGATATGGAGTCAGGAGTGTGTCCTGAACCATGAAAGGAATAGGTGGTCCCTATTTAATGGGATCTCCTCTCTGCTGAGTGGAAATGGCCATATGGCAGAAAAAAAAAAAGACCCTTTAAAAGGTCTTTTTTTTTTAGATAAGTCAGTGGTGGCTCAGAAGTATGAGGTCACCAAATCCTTGATACAGTTTTAAAGAAGAGCTAGCAAAATTAATTGATGAGTTATTGTCACAAGTAATTACAATGTATACTGTTGGTGGAATTTTAGTGTTTAGCAAAGGAAGAGAGATGGATCCCAAGCTGACTAAAGCTTACTTTCTAGTTAGAGGAACAGCAAAATAAACATGTATGTATATATGTACATATATGAAAATATGTATAATACTCCTCATAATTAGGGCCTGAAGGGATGGCTCTGCTCTTGGAGAAACCCAACTTTGCTTCCCAGCGCCTACAATCAGCTGTAACTCCAGTTCCAGGGGACCTCATACTCTCTTCTGACCCCCTTGGGCACTAGACACATACATAGTGCATATGCATACAAATAGGCAAAGCACTCATACACATAATATTTTTAAGTCTAAACACTCCTCACGGTGCCTTGAAAAGGAATAAAACATCAAGAGGGATACAGAAGGGCCACACCTTTGTCAATAAAACATTTGTTTTTTCTTTTGTATTTCCAGGCTGCCCTCAAACTTGCTTTATGTAGCTGAAGACGACTGAACTTCTGATCCTCACCTCCACCTCCTGAGGAACGGGTTACAGGATTCCCAGTCTCATCACCACACCTGGCTATTTTGGTGCTGGAGATTGAACCCAGCATGCCATGCGCGATAGGCAAGCATTCCACCATGTCCCAGCTCATTTTTGCCTTCGTAAAAAATTGTTCTTTCTGAACATTAAATATTAAGGAGCAAACCCTATGAATTTATGAGGAAACAGCAGTTTACAGAGAGGACAAGCAGGGTAAGAATTCCGAGGCAGCATAGGCTGGTGAGTTCACACACTGTAAGGGAATTTTAACCAAGAGCGGTAGGACTGTGGGTCAGAGAGAATGGTGGAGGTGATGTGGGAAGCCTGGAAAGCCGACAAGGCAGAAATTCAAGATCAAAGAACAGAGGGAGACTGATTGTTGAGACAACCAAAAGTGTGCTGAGAGGCAGGGAAGAAAGACTCAGAGTAACGGGACCATGAGGGTGGAGGGGCCAGAGGAAAAGAAAGCTAGGCGCAGGCAGCATTGCCTGCAGTCAGCTTCTACCGACTCTGGCGTCTCGCTATGCTTTAGCGATTACTAAGGACGCCTAACCTGCCAGGAGAGGCGTCCCAAAAGAAACAGGAGCTTCCCGTGACGGCAAAGCCCAGCCCTGAAGACATATTTTAGGTTTTCAGTGATGGAAAAAGAGTAGAGTGCCTGAAACCCTTCCTTACACAGAGTACCGGACAGAATGGCAGTCAAGGCTCCATGGCTGGCTCTCTTGCTTCTGGTTTCCCTCTGGGGGCCGTCAGCTCCAGGTAAGACAAGGTTGGGGGCCAAGTAGGGAGACCTACAGAGCCTAGTCTAACTCCAATGCCTTCCCGTTTCACAGCCTTGCTTCTCAGGCGCCTGAGAGAACACATTCAGAGGTTTCAGGAGAGCTCTAACCTCCATCTGGGCTTTGGTCTCAGCCAGGGTCTTGTGACTGTCCCCAAACAAGGGTGGTTAGAGCAGCCACTGGATCCCTTCAATGCATCTGACAGAAGAACCTTCCTGCAGGTAAGGCTAGTAGAGACCACTATCCACTGTACTATCTGGTCAGTCAGCTTTATACCTTGTCTGTGCCCCCCTCACCCCCGTCCCCTTTTCTACCTTGCCCTGCACACTTGCAATCCCAAGCTTGAGAGGTAAAGGCTGGAGGATCAGGAGTTCAAAGTTAGCCTGGGCTCCATAGAAAGTTTAAGCCCAGTGTAGGTGACATAAGACTGTCTCAAGAAAACAAACAAACAAACAAAAAAACAGTGGATTTTAACATGTAGCAGAAGTTCAAACTAGCCTTGAAATTAGTGGTGACAACAGGTGTTCAGAAATCACAAGAAGGGGCCGGGCAGTAGTGGTGCACACCTTTAATTCCAGTACTTGAGAGGCAGGTGGATCTCTGTGAGGCCAGCCTGGTCTACAGGGCAAGTTCCAGGACAGGCTCCAAAGCTACAGAGAGAAACTTTGTCTTGAAAAAAAAATCACAAGAAGGAATAAACAAATTTATGCTTTTCTATTGCCTCCCCTATACACAATCTCCAAAAGTTGCTCCGTGATTCCTAAACCTGCCTAGTCACTATTACTGCTTCACAAAATAGCAGATGCCTACCATGCACCTGCTAGTTCCCTGTCCTGAGGATTTAAGAGAAAAAAAAAAACACAAACAAAAATATCTACTTTTTTAAAAAAGGAAAAATAGTTTATTTAGCACACTGCACAGCAAGCTAGGCAGTAACTAGGGTTCCCACCTCTGCATTCCAGGGCCCAAAATATCTCCTTTTACAGTTATGTGACCTGGACAAGCCCAGCTAAGACACCACTAAGTAGAAGGAGAGATTCTTAGGGAAAAGACTGGAGTGACAGGGAATGGGTCAGGGTGTGGTGTCATTTCTTCTCTCTCATACCCCCCTTAGCGGTACTGGGTGAATGACCGACACAGAGCTGGCCAAGATGCACCAGTCTTTCTGCACATAGGGGGTGAGGGCAGCCTCGGGCCTGGCTCAGTGATGGCAGGTAAGGAGCAAGGATTGGGGAACTGGAGACTAGGAAGGGGAACTGCAGGTGACAATATGGGGAGACCCCAGAAGCCGCATAGCTCATAACTCACATCCACCTCTCTCCCATGTTCTCTTCACAGGGCATCCTGCAGCACTGGCCCCTGCCTGGGGCGCCCTGGTGATAAGCCTGGAACACAGATTCTACGGTCTGAGTATGCCTGCTGGGGGCCTGGATATGGCCCAGCTACGCTACTTGTCCAGCCGCTATGCGTGAGTGGGGATAAGGAAGGTGTTTGAAATTATAGGACGGGGGCTGGACTGACTGCTCTTCCAGAGGTCCTGAGTTCAATTCCCAGCAACCATGTGGTGGCTCACAGCTATCTGTAAAGAGATCTGGTGTCCTCTTCTGGCCAGCAAGCATACAGACAAAACACTGTAAAATAAATAAATAAATAAATCTTTTTAAAAAAATTATAGGACAGCAATGCTATTAGTGACTCCACGGCTGTGTTTCTCTGTTACTGTCCACTCTTCTCTGAGTCTCCGGCTTCCCCTTTTCTTCCGTGTTTCATATTTTTTTTATCTGTCATCTCTAACTCTGTCCGTCTCTATTTCCATCTTTCTCTTGCCCTCCACTCTTATCTTACTGTCCAAAGAACGTTAGGCTCTCACTGTGGACTACTATTCCAGACCAGCAGAATCTCTTAGCAAAACTATGACCACATCCTGTTTCTGCCCCTGACTTCCAGGTAGAAAATGGAATACTGTCTGAGCATAAATCGGATCATGACTCTCAAGTTCATTCCTTACATCCCCCCTGCTACTCATCAGTCTTTATAGGAGCCTCAAGTTTCCCGGTTAACTCTCACACTCACGGGAGCTCGGCTACACTCCAATTCTTGCTACACACTGGCAGATACATTGTCTCAAGCTTTGGAACTTTTCCTCTTCAAAGTGTGGTCTTTTCCCAGATACTTGCGTGTCTCTCCTGTGTGCCTCACTTCTGTGACTAATCCCCACCATTTCTTCCCCCAACCTCTCATGGGCTTTAATGCTCTCAACTAGGCTTATCCTCTTCTATCTGCCTCCCTGACTATCCCTGTCTTGTCTCCATCGCTCCTTGTCTCTCCTCATCTTCTCTATAAGCTCAGTTGGCTTCGAATTGAAGCCACATGGCACTGACTGAGAACACTTCAGAAAAGTTGTAGAAGAGAAAGGACGTTATTCTCCAGTATCTTTTCTCCTTTCTCTTTGGGTCTCTCCCAGCCCCCGGTTCCTTAGCCCATCCCGAACCCTCTTCTTCTGAGGCGCCCCGGCTTCTCTTTATTTTTGTTAAGTTTTTAATCTAAGGGGCTAGGAAACTTTTCCGTTCTCACCTAAAACGGATATCGAAGGAAGGTAGATAGGCCTTCTCCCTTGGCTTAAGCAGCGAGTGTCATCAGAAAGAGCCTAGAACCCTGCTTAGGTTCTGGTCCGGGTCTGCACAGTGGCCCCCAAGGGTAGAGGGTCCAACTTTCGCTCTTTTGCAGATTGGCTGACGTGGCCTCGGCCCGCCAGGCGCTCACCCGCCTCCTCAACGTGTCCGCCTCCAGCCCCTGGATCTGCTTCGGAGGTTCCTACGCTGGCTCGCTGGCCACCTGGACCCGGTTGAAGGTCCCTGGAATTCCTCGGGTGGGCGGGGGTGGAGAGGTCTTCCTCGGGAGTCCGAACCCGGGTTATTAGGGCGCACTCCCACGCCTCTCCCTACCCACGTGTGTCGGAGAGGGACTCCCGGCACCGGCATCCCTCCTCGACCCAGGATGACGTCCCTCCTTTCGTAGTTCCCCCACCTAGTCTTCGCCGCCGTCGCCTCCTCGGCACCGCTCAGCGCCGTGCTGGACTTTCACGCCTACAACGAGGTAAGGAGTTGGGGGGGAGCGGGGAATGGGGGTGGGAGGGTAGGGGGTAGAGGGGGAGGGATGGGAGGGGTTGGACGCGAGGCAACGCCCAGCTCGCACTTTCCCGACGTCCTTCCCGCCCGCTGCAGGTGGTGGCCAGAAGCTTGACACAAGTAGCGATAGGTGGATCGCTGGAGGTAGGTAGGACCTAAAGTGTGGAGGAAGAAGAGGGAGTGGGAAGAGCTAGGGAAAGCCTGGTCAGAGGGGCGGAGCAGCCGTAGGGTAGCCGGGTGGCGGAAGGCCTTAGCCCAGGAACGCGGGTAGGTTTTAGAACTGCTGGAAATGAAGACTGGAAGAAGCAATCAGAGAGCAAGCGCCAGGTAGGGAAGGCGGTACAGAGAAGAGGGCGGGGCCGGGTGGGCGTGGCAGGGCAGGGAGAGGCGTTACCAGGGGCGGGGCCTCTAGCGAGCTCTAGAAAGAAGGGGCGAAAGAAGTGGGAGGAAAATTTTAGTGAGGCCGTGGTGAGGCCATAGACCCGGGTGGGGAACCACCCCAAGAAGATGCGGTTCCAAGAAAGGGAAAATCCAGGCCCCCCGCGAACGTCGCTTATTGGTTCCTGAAGTGCCTGGCGGCGGCCTCCGCATCCTTCGCTGAAGTGGAGCGGCTTCTGCGCTCAGGCCCGGCAGCTCAGGCGGTGCTGAAGGAGGAGCTGGGCGCCTGTGGGTCGCTGGACCGCACCGAAGATCAGGGAGAGTTGCTGGGGGCGTTGCAGGCGCTGGTGGGAGGCACCGTACAGTACGACGGGCAGGCGGGAGCTCCGCTGAGCGTGCGCCAGCTCTGCGGACTCCTCCTCGGGGACTCCAGCAACCGCAGTCACTCCACGCCCTACCTCGGGCTTCGCCGGGCGGTGCAGGTAACCTACCCCGGCGCTCACTCAAGCCAGGGGTTAGGGGATCAAGGCTGCGTCCACGTCGGCTGAGCTCAGACACCCGAAACCCTCCTGTTATCCTTAGATTCCTCATTAGAAAAAAAAGTTTGCATATTTCACCCGACTGATAGTAAAATTAGCTTATTAAGCAATCAGGCAGGTGCTAAACACAAAGTATACAAATGTTAGAGACCATGATTATTATCTCTATTATCTTGTTATTTGGTCTTGGCTGCAGCAGCGTCTGGCAAACAGCAAATGCAAACTAGTATTTAAGATTGGGGGAGGGGCGCTCTGAGATAAGAGTTCTACGGGGTACCTCCCACACTCCCCATTCTACGGTTACAGTTCCGCCACCACATTCCCTGCTCTAGTTCTGGACCAAGTTCTTTACAAATACCTCACTAAACCTAAAAGTTTCTCAGGCGACAGGCACTATCATTACCCCACCCACGTACAGAAGAGCAAACGCGTAGACCGATTAACTCTTGCCCAGGGTCTCGCAGATGATAAGACTTTGGACATTTAGTTACAGGGACCTCCCTCTCGCTGACTTCCCCCACAGGAAAACTCAGGAACTCACCCTTTTCACTCCTGACCTGGACCCTTCCTATAAGCCTGTGGCGCCCTGGCTGGCTAGGAGAGGGGAATGTGTCTATGTATGTATGCACGTATTATGTTTGTATGTATTGTCCCCCTAGATAGTCTTGCGCAGCATGGGCCAGAGGTGTTTAAGCTTTTCGCGGGCAGAGACAGTGGCACAGCTGAGAACCACCGAACCTCAAGTGTCTGGCGTGGGGGACCGGCAGTGGTTGTACCAGACCTGCACTGAGTTTGGCTTCTGTGAGTGACCTGCCTAACTCCCAAAGCAGAGGATGTTACAGATGATCTGAACTCACGATCACAACTAACCAGACTCCGAGGCCCTGTGTAACCCCGAGGGGGCTGGCTGGAGAGTGTAAACAGCCACCTGGTGTGACGTGCCTTCTAACACTCACACTTCAGGTCTCAAACCGAGTGTCCCCCTCCCTCCCTTCTTCCATGTGCTTCCTGTGCTGTATCCCAGGACATCTCCAGCTCTGTTTATTCACTGGGCTAGAAACTTTATCTTGATGCCTGCTCCCCATTGTCCAAATGTCCCGTCAAGCACTGAATTTTGCCCACTGTGCAACCTGTCTTCTCCTCTGCTTCTTACTCTGTGGTCCTGTCAGAGGCCCCACACACTGCTGCTTGCATCCTTCATCCCTTCTGGTCTCTAGGCTTGCACTACTCCTGTGCAGTCTGCCTTCTACACCATAGCCAGAGAAGTCTTCCTAAATATGGGCTCACACTTCAGTGACTCAAGGTTGCAGTTGCAAAACAAACTAAGGATGACCAGTTAAATCTGAACTGCAGAAAGCAAACAAAGAAACACTGCAGATTAAAAACTCAAACATCACATTACAAAAGTAATGGGGGTTTTGTGTATCTGAATGTAGGTATCCTGTATCATTTGTAAAATATGGTGTCCTACCCTGGAATTAAGCCTTTGTGTTTTTTTATGGGCTAGAGTCTTACTATTTAGCCCAGGTTTGCCTTAGACTTAATTATTCCTCCTGCTTCAGCCTCTGAGTGCTGACATGACAGCCAAATGCCACCATCCCCAGCTCAGAGTTGAGTTCTAAATCCTTTTTATACTTTGAAGACAAGCGAGAATAGTGGTATGAAGTAGAATGTTCAAATTCTGTTTCCTATGTGTGTGCTCTGGGACAAACTTAGGCAAGTGCCTAACTGTGATTAGCCGGTTTCCCCATCTATAAACTGACAATAACAGCACTACTATTTTGGTTGCTACTTTCTGCTCGATTTTGCCCAACATATGTCGGAGTGCATTGTAGGTGGTCAGCAAATGATGAAGGATTCATGTGAGACTAAGAGAGTCATGTTTACCCAGAAGAGTGTGAGCTGTGGATTTTTAGCAGGGGAGATATGATGTAATGAGAATCAGTCATTGCAGATTCTCCCTTCCCTCTAAACCTTTTCACTTTCTCTCTTCCCTATTGGTCATTTTTTTCTTGTTGCTTGGCTCAATCATCCTAATTCCCCAGGCCCTTACTCTTGCAGAATGCCCTCCCCGAGCCCACTGAACTCTCTCTGGGAGCCCCACCTCCTGGCCTTTTCCATCATAGCCCCGTCACTGGGGGATATCATGATCTGGGATGTGTGAGCCTGTTTGGCAGATCTGTGAGCTCATGAAGGTCACTACTGGGGAGTGTTGTATAAGTTGTTATTAAAAAAGAGCAGGGGGCTGCATGCATTCTTCACACTTATAGGTACTCTCTTTCCACAGATGTCACCTGTGAGGGTCCTCCCTGTCCTTTTTCCCAACTCCCAGCACTGCCCTCCCAGCTCAATCTGTGTGAACAAGTGTTTGGTCTCTCAGCTGCATCTGTTGCCCAGGCTGTGTCCCAGACAAACTCCTATTATGGTGGCCAGAGCCCCGGAGCCACCCAAGTTCTGTATGTGAATGGTGAGTGTGCCACCAGAACCTGGCTCTACAGCACCGCTGTAGCCCCAGCTCAACACCATGCTCTCCTTTCTTCCCAGGGGACACTGATCCCTGGCATGTGCTGAGTGTAACCCAGGACTTGGGCCCCTCTGAGCCAGCTCTTCTAATTCCTGGGGCCTCCCACTGCTTTGATATGGCACCTGTGAGGCCTTCAGACTCCCCCAGCCTCCGCCTGGGGCGCCAGGTAAGAGAAAAGGCTCTGAGTGTTTTATATTCACATTTACATACTTGATTTGCATGACCCTTCTTTTTACCAGTGCTGAGTTATGACTTCCAGAATGCTCTGCACCTCTTCACAGAGAATCTTCCAGCAGTTACAGGTCTGGCTTAAAGCTACAAAGAAGAACCAGGATTGATGTGGGATCTAAACTTAGCCCTTCCGCAGTCCCGATGTGGCAACTGCCTCTTGGCATTTTTCTACACTGTGCGGAGGAAAGTAGCTGGTTTGGAAGATGGAAGTTTCTAGACTTGGGACTTAGTGCCTGTTCTGCATGTTCATGCTCCAGTTGTCCTCATTGCCACCTAGAAGTTGGCACAGATCCATGTGAGTGTAGGCGAATGACTACTGGCCTTGTAGACATCCATAGTCCATATGGTAAATGTCAGGGAAATGCGGCTCTCCACGCTGGAGCCTTCTCCAAGGTCGGAATCTGACTTGGATTCTGGTCTGGGCACCTCTTTCACACGACTGCACTCCTAACTGTCGCTCCTGAGTCATGGTCTGCAGTAGTTAATCACTGTCAACCCACTTGGAATCACCATGGAAACCACTCTGGACTGTGTGTGAGGACATTTCCACCTATGTGACACTGAAAAGACTCCTGAAGTGGTGGTAACATCCCATCCCTGAGGTCCCAACTGAATAAAAAGGGAAGCTGAGCGCCAGCATTCATCTCTGCTTTCTGATGTGGCCATGATGTGACCCGTTGTCTCATGCCCCTGCCACCATACCTTTGCCACTATGATGGGCTGTATCCCCTACTGTGAGCCAAATCAAACCTTCCTTCCTTAAATATTTCTTATTAGTTACTTGGTCACAGCAGGAGGAAATGGAGTTAATGCAGTCTGTTTCTGTCTTCCGAGTGTTTCTATCTGGAGGAAATGGCTGTACAGCGCTTCTCTCTCTCTGTGTCTTTCTTTTTGGTCTTCCTTTTAGTACCTTCACTTCCTCCCTCTCCCCACAATCAGATGTCACTCTCCAGCACTTCTAGGCTCCTGCCTGAAATGTCTTGAGTTCTGGCTCATCATCCGGGTTTGGGGCATAGTCCTGAAGCTAATTTCTTAGGCTGTACCACAGCTCGCTCCTCTGAGCAGTGGCCACCAATAGTGGCAAGAGCAGGAGCTAGTCCAGGAGAATGACAACCTCTAAGGAGCAGGTGGGAAAAGGAGGGAGGACTAGAAAGAAAAGATGTAACCAGAGGATTAGTTCTTGTAGACTGCCTTGGCGGGTCAGTTAGTCTAGGGGTTGTGACCTGCCTGGCTGGTCAGTTATTCCAGGGTCCCCGGAGAGGCGCTATCTGAAAAGACAAGGGCAGGAAAGAGGAAGGAGGCCAAGCAAGTTCTGTCAAAGCCTCCGTTTATTAGCGTTATGGTTGCAGCTTATATAGCCCCTGGATGAGGAATTTGGGGATGAGATGGGGGCAGGGGCACGGGCAGGAAGTAATCTTGCAGAATGGTTCAAGCCAGCCACGCGGTCGTCGGCAGGAGGTTACAATTGGTCAGGTCACAATTCCTGGTCGGGAAGTCACACCTAGTTCTCTAGATAGTTGGAATGTGGGGCGGGTTCCGCTAACAGGTAGTTGGGTGTGGGGTAGGCTCTGCCAACAAAACAGTTCTAAATACTGTTGGGGTGTGACAAAACAGTTCTAAATACCTTTGCGGTGTGGGGCTCTCTGCAAACTCCCCAGGACAATGGTCCCTGCAATAATTTTTGGGGGAAATGGCTTCTGACAAGTTCTGCTCACAGGAGCTTCCCTGGTTCCTGTATTGGCCTCTAGCTGCAGTTTACCAGATCTACCCACCACATTTCCATTTGGATACTTAGCATGGTGTACATATATTGTCTGCTCAGGGAGTCATACTGCACTCCCAAAGAAGAGAATCGTGCCCTTCCTGCAGAATCCACACACTTTGGTTTTCCCTCCTATTCTGCTAGAGGAGACTTTGAATAAATATCTTCTGCAAAGTTCCTTTCAGTTTGACATCTGGATGAGTTTGGTGTTGATCTGTCCTCTCCCTTCAAGCATTCTTGGAGATTCTGGAGGGCGTTAAAGGAGCAGTCTTTTAGCAGTGATATTGTGGATATCACTGAAAGAAAAAAAGAAATAAAATTCTCAACCATGGCACCCCCTCCTTTCCCGACCTGCTCCTTAAAGGCTGTCATTCTCCCAGACCTGGAAAAGATAAAAATTAAATGAAACCACATCAACTAAAAAAAAAGATGTCAGCAAAAACAAAATGAAAACGCTCCCAGGGCTTGAGGGAGAGCAAATACTAGCCATGTGTCAGATAAGGGGCTAATATAAAAATATCGGGAACTCACACTCAATAACAAAAATAACAGTAAAACAGGCAGAGCTGGGTGTGGTGGTGCACTCAGTAAGCCAGGGCAGAAGAAGAGTGAGTTGACCATCAGAGTGGGCTGTACACTGCTGGTCTCCATTGGTAGCCAGCTGGTTTGAAAGGAGGAAGTTGTTATTATTCTCAAAATTTCTTAATTTTCCCTTTGTTATTCTCAAAAAATAATTTGCAATCATAGAAACCCAACTAAACATTTTCCAAAGAAAGCATCAGAGTGGCCAACACGTATATGTAGCCATTCTTGCTGTCATTAATCCCTGAGGAAGCAAAGCAAAACCAGAGGAGGCAGCAGGCATACCTGCTGGAATGGTCACTGTTACCAAGAGAACAAGAGAAGGCACCCGTTGGTGAGGGTATGGAGGAAAGGGGGCACACGTTGTGGGGATTGTGAATACTACAGATGTAATAGAAAACACTATGGACAAACCATCAAGCCTCAAACACTACTTTTTGGGTCTACCTAGAGAAATTTGGGAGGATGTCATTTGTTCATGGTATCCTGGTGTGCACTTTCTGTAGCTTGGGAGACACTGCACAGAACGACAAAACTGTCATCCTAACAGGTAAGTGTATCTGCGAATGTTGCCAGCTTGTCTAACCAAGAACAAAATGTAGATGTCCAAGCCATAGCTTAATCATCAAAGCACTCCTGCTGAAAAGCTGGTGTGAGGCTGAGGATGAAGAACCTTGCCACCATGCCAGCTTAGCCTTTGGGAGATCCTGGGTCCATCGCCAGCACTACAGAAAGAACATGGTAGAGTTGCGGGGAAGGGATATGTGGCGTGGACCACATGGCGACCATTGCTCCTCGACCAAGAGCCAGCATTTCAACGTTTTATGCCACAGTTCTCCAGCACCCTTTTACTTCCAGTTTTTAATGATTCCCGCTATGTGTTATAGGAGTTTCTTACATGCCTTTTTCTTTGGGAAATTTATTGCAGGCTTTGACAGATGAAAATGTATTAAAAGGTAGCCTCTTTAAACAAAATAATTTTTTGAAAAAAAATCCCCACCACCGTGGAATGCTAAACTAAAAAATGAATAATAATAATAATAAAGGTAAAAGTAAGAAGAAATATGAAGAATCAAATAGTCTTGTTTTAAGAAAAATAATTTTTATTACATTCATTTGTCAATGTGTATGTGCATGGACCACAGGCTATGTGTGGTGATCAGTGGACAGTTTGTGGAAGCTGGCTCTGTCCTTTGACCACATGGATCCTAACAGGTTTTCTGTCCCCAAATAGTAAGTTTCTCCACCAACGCAGTAAGCCAGATCAAGCCAAACTGAAATGTTATAGCAACAGGTTTATTTGAGCAAAGCAACTCCCAAACGAGTTCTCCAGATCCCATAGATATAGGCAGGAGAAGCCACAAGCCTGTGTTCTATAGATTGTAGTTGAGGGCTGATGATGTGTCCAGCACAAGCTGGGTTTGTGCCAAGTATAGTCAAAAGCTGAGTGCTTAGGCAGGAACTTGGGCTGCTGATGGCAAAAGGGGAAGAAGTTGCAAGGGTCTCCAAGAATGTAGAACTGGGCTTTTTGGCACCTGTTGTCCCAAGAGGATGGGGTTGAGAGAGAGAGAGAGAGAGAGAGAGAGAGAGAGAGAGAGAGAGAGAGAGAGAGAGAGAGGAATGAGGCTTTCTGGATCATGCTGGAGATAAATGATTGTTGTCTTTGTTCTAAGATTTGTCATAAGTTAACAATATAACATGTATTATATGTGCTGTCATTTCTAAAGACTGTGTAACATATATATGACCCAGACTAGTATGATCCTCCTGCTTATCCTTCCTACAAGATGGAGATCCCAGAATGTCTGACAGTCAGATAACCTGAACAAGAAAAGATGGCGTAAATCTTTAACACCTCCTGAAAAGCAGACTTAAATTTCTGGACAGCTTTTGGGAAAGACAATTTTCTCCTAGATGAGTCTCTAGTGTCACAGACTTCCCTGTTGCTGATTTTAGTGCATAAAAAAGGCTCAATCACTTTGATCATGATCTAGTTTAAAAAACAAAAAGTGCCGGAGAACCCCGGGCAGACAAATTTTTTTTTTTTTTGTGAACAAAGAAGGAAGAGGGAGTGTGTACTGTTTCTATAGCAGTTATCATGTTCCCCTGACTCAACAATGCCTCGATTCAAAAGCAGGCAGAAAATGGCATTTTTTTCCACAACTATCTCCCTTCTGGGAGGTTTTAATCTGAGCATAAGAATGGTGCTTCATGAACCTTTAAAAAGAAAAATCAAAATACTTTGTCTCATTTCAAGTCTCTGCACAAGGGAAACGACAACATTGATGACTCTAAACTTTTTTAAATAACTTGACATTTCCTTTTTTTGCAGCAAGGAGGCCAGCTGCCTACTACACCCCAGGTTGCTCTCTGGTACTTTCGTAGCAGAGGGCCCTGGGTGCTGAGAGCCCTGGTCCAGTGGAAGTGCTCTAAAACCCTCATGCGGTTTCCCTTTCTTAAAATTAATATGACTAACTCTCTTTATTGTTTTTCTATTATTTGTTTGTTTATTTACTTTGAAGCTGGCTCTGTGACCCTAAACTGACCTCGAACTTCTCAATGCTGTGAATCACCCACTTGTACCTTCATGCCTGGTGCAGTAGTGAAATTTAAAAAACAATTTTTCACCCGGTGGCTGAGTCTTGGGTGAGTCAACCACCGAAAAAAAAAATCACAAAACTCCACACGCCAGGGGAGCTCTATCTTGTTCAATAACTTCACCTCTTTTCCTGATGCTTTGATTCCTGAACCACTTGGTAGAAAGCTTTGGACTTGGGTGTAGGGGAGAGTTCCTGGTCTTTGAATTCAGTGTTTGCTGTTAAAGTAGGAGACGTTGGATGCAGACATGAGAATCCCCACGGCGACTGAGGTAAGAGGATTGCTACCTAGATCTTGTCTGAATAAGGAGATTAGATAGAAAGATGATAGGTAGGTGGGTAGATAGATAGATAATAAATAAGTAAGTAAACAGAAAGATAAATAAGTAAATAAATAAATTTTAAAAAACAAATTTATTTTCTGTTCAAGTAGAACCCCTGGAGAGAACTGGAGACTCCATAGCTCTTCACGTGGTTCCATGGTGTAATGGTTAGCACTCTGGACTCTGAATCCAGCGATCCGAGTTCAAATCTCGGTGGGACCTACACTTTTTTTCCTTCAATTAGCTTTCACTTTAAATTGATACAAAAAATAATTCCTGGTAATTACATCTTAATAGAGTTAAATACCTTTATTCACCAACTGAGTGGCTTTATTTTTGCTTACAGTTTCTTTTTAGAGGAAGGAAAAGCAAAAACCTCTTAAGAAGGCATTGCAGGAGGAAGCTAGAACTCCTTCCAGAGAAATCCGCTCACAACTGGGGAGGCGGGAGGCAGTAATTAGTAGTGAAGACTTAGAGGAAACAGTCCCAAGCTGGCAACTGGAAATAGAATTTATCTAGTCTGGAAAGCAATAGTAGCTATTTTGTTGGGGGGGGGGGTCCTTTGCTTTTTTTGTTGTTGTTGTTGTTTCATGAGACAAATTCTTACTCTACCCTGTGTGATCCCAAACTCGCTCCAATCCTCATGCTTCTGTCTACTGAAAGTTAGGACTTCAACTTTTTTTGTTTGGTTTGGGTTTCTTGTATGTTTTACTTTTCCTTTTTTAAAATTTCTTTGAGACAGGGTCTCATGTAGCCTAGAATGGCCTGGAATTTTTAATCCTCCTCTCCCCGCCTCTTGAGTGCTGGAATTATAGATAACGCAGGAGGACGCGGTTGGTCACAGTCTTCAGTGAGTAGAGAGAGATCCAAGCTTGACCAGTTTGCACTAGTAAACGTCACGTGAGCAGAGACTGGGAATGACTCCACACCAAACTGTTGACGTCACGTGAGCGGAGGTGGATGGGGCACTGGTGCATCTTCTGGAACCGTCAACTCGGTGAAAGTGGTGCCGGCAAGCGCCCACGAGTTTGGCAAGGGCAAGAAAGGCTGGAGCCTGGCGAGGGAACCAGCGGTCCCCAAAGTCACGCTCGCTTTTCCCGCAACTTCTTTCTTTAAAGGGTTTTGATTTTCCAATTTCATTCTTGTACACAGTGTGCTGTGACCGTATTCCCTCCCCATTACCCTTTTCTTCTCTTCTACTCCCGCTCACCTCCTTCACAACACGCCCACCCCTGTGTGTGAACTCACAAGTAGGTCTCATTCAGGGAGCCACACACAGGCTCGTGATTGCAAGGTCACTTCACATTCAGTTTCACAGCGCACAGGTCACACTTTTTTTGAGACAGAAAATAAAGGCGGGAAATAGCGCGTCTGCAGTCTCCAGTGTCAGAGGCTGTCTTACAAGATTTCACCGTGGAGGACGGAGGCTGATTTATCTTCAGTAAATAACATCCCGCATTCAACGACAGGGAGCGCACATGTATAGTAGGAATTCAGTATCTCTCTCTCTCTCTCTCTCTCTCTCTCTCTCTCTCTCTCTCTCTCAAGTAATTTAGCGTCTTAATTTTTCACTTACTTAGATTTGTAAGAAGTTTAATTTTTGTTTAAAATATTGGTTATCCCTATCTTGTTTTATATAACCGCAAGTCTGCCTGACATCATTTACTAAATTTAGGGAACCTTCGCAATAAATTCGCCTCTTGTAAAATCTGAATTTACTCATAACCATGTATGACCACACTGTTTGACGTTAGTTCCCACTGAGTTTGCAATACATTTTTATAGCATACACATGAACTGGTGATGAAAAAAATTATCCTCAATTCTTCTAGTAAAAGATGTGTTTTGAATGCAAGTTCCCTTTTCATACATTATAAATTACTTATCAAAATTCTCTAGTCGTTTCTTTTAGTCTCCACTCTCCTTAAAATATAAAGACAATTCAAACTAGAAGAAGTTGGTCTAAAACACGGATCTATAATTATCGGAAATAGCTTTAAAAATAAGAACAGTTTACAGAAGTATCTTCTAATGCAATATGTCATGGCAGGGTCTTTGAGCGTAAAAATACAGAGTTTGGCATAAAACTTTTCGGCAGGTGTAGACTACGATGTGCAAGAAAAAAAAATGGGGTCGTGAAAAAAAATAAATGTTTATCCCCAGCAAAAAATAGCTATGAGTTCTACGGAGATTCCAGTAATCAGTCGAGAACGTAGGCATTAAGTAGAGCCATATGGGAAGGTTAGTACATATATTCCGGGTCCAGGAAAGAGATTACGGAGTTTGAGGATGCCAGGACGGTTTTCACTATAGGGTGGAAAGCAAGTGTGGTACCAAGAAACGAAGACGGTTGACGATGGAGATGTGTAGGCACTACTAAGGAGTCATCAAAATGAGAAAGGGTCCTTTTGGAGGACGGAAATGATTACACATAAATATTCCTTAAGGAGTCTTCTAGATTGACGACGTACTACTATATAGAGATCACAAAATCAAAGTTTGAGACGCTCATCAAAATAAGATTTAAAGATGAAGGCGAAGAAATGATGCACCACATGGGACGAGGTGGCCGAGTGGTTAAGGCGATGGACTGCTAATCCATTGTGCTCTGCACGCGTGGGTTCGAATCCCATCCTCGTCGTTGGTCCCCAAGTAGGCCTATATATTATGCTTTTCCAAATTCAAAGGTTCTGATCGTTCAGATCGTTCAGATAACGTCCTCTGAGTAAGTATTCCTGTTCCCAGTACCTCTCTCTAAGGCCTCCATGTCACAGTAAGGCGTTTTGGAATCACCTGTCCTTGCTTTCTTCGCAATGCTTCTGTAAGTACTTAACAATACTCCTTATTTTCTTTTTTTTTTCCGATTAATTATGCAGGCACACGTCACTCACACAGGGCACTCAGACACTACAGTACAGCACAAGCACAGAGACAGACAGACAAACAGACACATGCACACACAGTGCTTACTCACCTGGGACTCGAACCGGAATACTCCTTATTTTCAAAGTCCCATTAAAAGTTTCATTTTAAACTTAATGCTTGGAAGTAATTTCAAATTTATGGAAGATGTGTAAAAATAAGAATGGTAAGAAAGCCACACATATTTTTACTAGAATTTACCTATTCCGATTTCCCTGTTCCTCCACAAACCCTTTCTGGTTGCTCTGCCTTTCTTACGCTCTCTGTCTCTCTTTGAAGCCCCTCCCTCAGCCAAAAAGCAATGTATATCATGGCCCTTTGCTCTTAAGGACAGCCCTCCCCCCCCCCCCCCCCGTTTGTTTTTCAAGACAGGGTTTCAGGGTTTCCCTATATAACAGCCCTGGCTGCGCCGGAACTCGCTATGTAGACTAGATTGTCCAAGAACTCACAGGGTCCCCCCTACCTCTGCCTCCTGAGTGCTGCGATAAAGGCGTGTGTCATCACTGCCCAGTAAGGACGTATTTTCTTTTCTTTTTTTTTTTTTAAGCACGTATTTTCTAAAAGCAAAGACATTTTGTTTATAACCATGGTATAATTAGAGGTTTCAAATATATTTTTTAAATGATGGGATTGTCTGTTTTAACTTTTCCCTTGGGCTCAAGTTTGTCAGTTGAGCTGACAGTTGTCAGTTGTGGCATTTACATTTCTATCTTCACACCGGGATGCAGGATATAGGCTTGAAGGGAAGGTCTGGGAATTTGGCTCCGTGGTTCAGAGCACTGGCCGTTCTTCAAGAAGCCAGCATTGGGCATCTGTACCTCCAGTTCCAGGGATCCGATGCCATCCACGTGGTCACACACATGGTGCACATACGTGAAGGCAAAATGTTCATACATAACAACAAAATGTGTTGGGGCATTTGAATCCACTGGGAGAAATTTAGATTAAATCAATTTATTCTTACTGCTAGCAGGACAGCATCCTTAGAGTCAAACAGCATGCCTTGCGGAAGGGGCATTAAGGTGTGGCTTTAAAGCCAGCGTCAGAAAGATGTGTATTACAACCATCCATGGAGCCCACAGTTGGGCAGGAAAACTATTTTTACTTCCTTCAGTTGTTTCTTACTTTCCTGCTATATAGTAATAAAAAGACCATTTCATCCCTTTCCCACAGCAATAGCAGGTTTTACAGAAGCAAAGGCAGCTGTAAATACTTCGCTGCCCCTTAACTTGTTCTTATCTCACCTGCAGTCAACTAGGAACACCCAAGCATTCCAGAGCAAAATGTCAAAGGCCCTTAAGGGATGCCTGGCTCCAAATTACGTTTCTTTAGTCATCACAGGGGACCTGTGGAAATGATCACTTGGGTCTGAGCACTCTGATGACTGGGGCAGAGCAATTCATTTCAGGGCAGGCACCAAACACAGCGCCATCAGCTTAGGGCTGGCAGTCACATCGCCACAAATGAAGCACATTTAAAAAAAAAGGAAACGGACCACTACTAATTTGGGCTTTGTATCACTTTTCCCCCCACGTCAAAATTACGTTCATATTCTGCATCTCCCGAAGAACAACGCATAAAACATATATGCTCTTCTTCGGCAAAACTTCATTAATACCATACATCAACAAAACAGATGGCTCGATAGAGCACACTTTAGATTTATGAAGAATAGAAAGGAAATCATCATCAGGAATACAGAATCTGAAGACACTCCATGTCCAGCTCCCCTTGTAACCATGGCAACTGATGATCACTGTCGTTCAGCCAGTTAATACCTGAGCAGAGTTTCTCCCCTGCAGCTAACAAGCAGCCTAGGGGAAGAAGACACCTAGGGAGGACACCAAAATGGTTTCCGTGAGATCTTCCATTCAGATTCGACATCTATTGATAATTCCCCCTGAGCTATATTTACTGTGGTGGTTGCCAAGTGGCAGTTCCTCGATTCCAGCATTCTTCAGTCTGCGCTTGGCACTGCCTTAGAAGCAGAGACACCTCTCTTCACTTATGTAGTTGTGCATTTTCAGAATAAGCTCAGAAGATCCTATCTTTTTTTCAGTGATTTACCGTTCACCATTTCCTTTAATGATTTTGGTACCCAGAGGAACTGATCTGGACAATGAGAGCCTCTTCAGGCTGACAAATGAGTCCTTGTGATGTTGTCATTATATAATTCTATGGTGATCTCAATTTTTGGCATAGCAAGTGCTTCTAGGCTCAGTTGAAACTACCCTGTCTAAGTCTTGAAGTCACTTATTTCTCAGAAAGGACCCTTAAATGACCTGTACTATTAAAAGCCAATACCCAATATCCAGGTGGGCTCATTGTTTCTGAGGTATTTTTATTTATATGACCTTTTAATGGAGCTGAAAAGGGATGGCTTTAACCTGTTCTTCTCCTTAGCCTGTCTATGTCATTGTGACTGGAAAGTAAGACAAGCAGGTCTTGGTGGCGGCAGAAACCAAAATAAACAACAAACGTGGAACAAAGGAGTCTTGAGGAGAAAGAATACTCTATCTGGAGAACAATAGCTGTGGAGATGACAGGCAGAAAAAGCGGGCCTTGGCAAGATCCAGCATAGCCTGCACCTCCTCTAGCTTCCCACCCAGGCAAGCTGGCAGCAGTGCATCTAGTGCCTGTCAATCTATTTTTTAGGTCCTATTTGTGATGTGTCTTCCTGAGTTTTCCCTGGGCTACCGCAAATTTAGAGGAGTTTTCCAGGGAGCCAACCATTACCCACCGGTTCATTTGATGCTTGTCTAGTGTTGAAGGCACATGGCTGGGAAAAACTCTATGTCCATTCTTCAAACCAGTAAATATACCATGTAAAATAATGAGTCAAAATTGAAACAAAACAAGCCTGGCGGTGGTGGCATATGCCTTTAATCCCAGCACTCAGGAAGCACAGGCAGGCGGCTGTGAATTCTAGGCCAGCCTGGTCTACAGAGCAAATTCCAGGACAGCCAGGGCTACAAGGAGAAACTCTGTCTCAACCACCCCCCCAAAAAAAAAAAAAAACAAAATAAAAATTGAGAAAAAAATAAAAACTACCAGGGAGGTCTGGTATTACCTATTACCTCTAGGCCTGATACAGAAAGGAGTATGGTGATTGCCTGGGAATCGATTGCACTGAAAAGTCTTACGGGTGCTGCTGTTTTGGTTCCTGTCATGAGGTTGCATTAACCAACATGTCAATGAAATCTCACAGCCTTCACCATCTTCATGATGTCACTATCCAAGATGGCACCATGTCATATGGCTGTCTCAATATTGATGGCATCTCAAACCAAGATGATGGCCCAGTCACATGGTTGCCTCCATCTTGATAAGGTAGCTAGCTAAAACAACCACAAATCACATGGTTCCTTTATGCTTATGGTGAGCTCAGTTACAGGATAAAATGAGCCCATCTCCATGATATATCCCTATGGGATTCATGAATCTCACAGATTAAATGTCATCCCCTTTCTTTTGAAAAGATACCTGAGTTGTTAGCTTGCAGGCCCAGAAGAGTAAAGAAATATGCTGGAATTCCATGGTTTCAACACAAGAAAGGGAAGAGGTATCATCTGGAGCTTGATTTGACTAGCCCCGCCTCCTGTACACAAGTGGTTGCTAGGAAAAGAACCTATTGTAATATTCTGTCTCACTTGAGCATGGCCTAGGCTTTCACCTTTTGCTGCATGTTTAATAAGCTCACTCATTCTCAACCAAAAATGCTGCTTCCATGGATCATTCCTGGCTCTGCACAGAACAGGAGCCCACTATTTTAATGGGCAATTCACACTCCAGGGGTGGAAGCTACTCCAGCTCTCCTTTTCTCACCGATAGTGGGTGCTTTGTAAACTGGGCCACACCCCAGAACCGGATTTTCAAAAGTAAAATTAGTGCCATGTTCCTTAGTGGCATTAGGAATGAACTCACTGATAAAAGTGTACACTAAACAAGACATGATTCGACACAAGCGTGCATATTTCAACAAAATGTTCCATAAGCCACAAATATGTACCATGAGCTATATACATAATGCCAAATGGTTAGAGACATATTAAGGAGAAAAAAACAACAGAAACTGGTTTTCAATAATATTAATTTTTTAATCCAACATATCCAAAATATTAGCATTTCAACATTAATTAACTAGTCATATTTCCTGGGCTCAACCATCACTACAATTAATGGATACAATGTCCTGGCATTACTTCCGGCTGCTGCATGCGCACACCCTAAAACAGTAAAGTTCATAGTTGGCTCCCTTCATTGAACACCAGGTTCCGTCTCCAAAAAAAATATCTGTGCAGCAACTGTGTTAGAGGTATTCTTCTAATATACATTATAAAAGAACAAAATAATTTCCTTTGAATTTTTCTCTTTACAGTAAATGAGCCTTTCAGTTTGTGACTAGATCTTCCAAAAGAAAGAAAAGAGCAAAAATATACAACTTTTTTATTTTTGAAACAGGGCCTTTTTATGTAATCCTGAATGTCCTGGAACTCTCTGCGAAGATCCAGGTTGGCCTTGAACTCACTGACACCTCTACTTGTCTTTGTTTACGCAGTTCTAGGATTAAAGGTGTGTACCACCATGCCAAGCTCAAAAAATACCTAACTTAATGAAGTCAAAGAATAAAATAACTATAAAACACTTGCTTATCATTCTTAAGTTTTGAGTTCAATTCTTAACAATACATACATGACAGAGAGGGAGGAAGGGAGAGAGAGGTTGTTTGATTCCTGTTTATGTCTCTTCATGTTTATTTGTAAATGGACATCATTTACCCTGTATATGTTAAAAAGTCTTAACCACCTCCCTACGCCATTAATGCCCCAGAAATGCCTGACTCTTTTTATTCATCATCCAGGGACTCCAGGATGTTGTCTCTGCTCCACTCCTCTACTCTGTTAGTACCCGGCTTGTCCACCTGCTCAAGATAATACATAAAGGGAAGTTGAATAGATAGATAATAGAAAGACATGTATTCTTCTTGGAGTCATTGCAGAGAGTCACAGAAGAGACTTGTGTCCACTCAAGATATCTTTCTTGGTCTCTGAAGTCCAGATCCATCTTCCAAAAAGACACTTTTTCCTAAATATCAAATGGATTAAGACCTCAGTTAAACAAGAACATTTCTTAGTTTTCTGAAGCTCAATTTACTTTCTACTTTTAGAAATTAGGAAAGTAAAATTACATAGTCTTCAAGGGCAATTGATGTTAGTGGTCAAGAAACTGAACTTTACCCTTTAGAACTGCAAGCAGTGCTTACTTAATACATCTCGTAAGACACTGCGCTGACTATTGGGATTTCTCAGGGGCTGGTTCAGGTCCCTCACACCCTGATTTCTGCCTTGGGGCTGGCTGACTCCTCGGGTCCATCTCCTTTTCTTTCTTCTTCTTAAAAAATATTTTTAAAATTTCATTACATTTGTTTTGTTAATAAATAATTTATTTTGTTAATGCGGGCACACGGAGGACAATTATTGGGAGGAATGTGTTTTGTTTTGAGACAGGGTCTTCTTTCCGAGCTTTGGCTGTCCTGGAACTCACCTATGTAGATCAGGCTGGCCTCAAACTCATAGAGATCAGCCTGCCTCTCTGTGTGCTGGGATTAAAGGCATGCGACACTACACTCAGTAGTTTACTTTTGACATGTGGGTCTTGGGAATTGAATTCAAGTTGTTGGGCCTGGCAGCAAGTGCCTTTACCCACTGAGACATCTTGCCAGCCCCTGACCACCTTTCATTGTTCTCTTCCTCCAGAAGAATCTCTCCAGTTCCCTGGATATCTCATTGTCGCCAAACTCTACGCCTTTCTGAAACCCAGTTTAAGCCTTGGGAAATCAAATTCAAGAGCCAATTCTTCCTTTTTTTCTTTTTCCTTGAGACAGGATTTCTCTGTGTAACAAGAGCTCTGGCTGTTCTGGAGGGAACTCTTCTTGTTCAGGCTGACCTTGAACTCAGAGATCCACCTGCCCCGCACCCCAAGTGCTGGGACTACAGATGTCTGCCACCACAGACAGCTGAGCCAGTTCTTTTTACCTTATTCTATGTTTTCTCGAGGAAACCAGGGATACCTCAGCTGAGTGAAAAAAAAATGAAGAAATAATATTTGGAAAAGGGGACAACTAAGAAGTCCAAGCAATAGACAGGAAACAATCAGAACTCTAAGGGAATACCTTCTCCCCGCCCCCTCCCCCGAGGAATACCCAATTAGAGCCTTTTCTAAAATTATGCTCTATAACCTTTCCTCACTGTGGACATTTTCTCCCTCTTGAGCTAGGGTTTCAAATATCCCAGGCCCAGACAGATGACCTTGGATTTCTCAGCCTCCTGGCTCCGCCTCTGCAGAGCTGGGGTTACTGGTGTTAGCTACTGCATGTAGTTTGACAGTGCTGGGGATTAAGACCCAGTGCTTCATACATGCCAGGAAAACACTCGACTGTTACATCTCCAGTCCTCCATCTCATGTTCTTAATATGTCTCTGCTACCTGAAACGTCTCTTAAACAACCCCAAGTCCTCAGTCTTTTCCTATTTTATTCCCTCTCCCTATGGCAGCCAGAGTCATCTAAAACAGTGTGCAGCTGTTTCTGTGCTTCTCCGTGTATTCACCGCTACCTGGTGTGTTCAAGATGCTGCCCACCTTGTGCTGCACGGTTTGCAGTCATGGCCACCACCTGCTTCTGCTCACCATAGCCATACCTGACTGTTTGGAAGCGACGTCAATACATCTTGGGGACCTTCCTTTCCTGTCTGAACTCACAGTTTGAGATTGGCCTGCAATAAGATTACCCATTGGCTGACGGCTAGTGCACTGTCAGGCAGAATTCAAGTCTCGCGTCAGCCCTGGTCGAGATAATCTCTGTCCAAGCTCATTTCTAGGCTCTTGTCCCTGGTGTTATGATCATTGGCTAGTTAACAGTTCCACACTAAATTCTCCTAAATCAGAATTGTTCCTGACCACTGAATGACCAGAAGAAAGGACTGTGCAAGGCGTACAATTATCCCTAGACATGGTAAAGAACAGTATCTAATGTTTTCCTTCTGTCATCGTTCAATAACATACCAATCTTGGGAATGTCTTTAAGACACCAACGTGGAAATGGACCCTTGAGATGATTCAATGAGTGAAAGCGGCTGTGGCACAAACCTGGTGATGAGAGCTCAGTCCCTAAAACTTGGAACCCATGTGGTACAGGGGGCGGGGGAGAAGCTCACCAAGGTCATTCCCTGACCTCAGCACGAATGTGCCATGGCACACATGCCCAGGAACACACCATTTAGTAAGGCTATAAAAAACCTGTTTAAAGTTGCAACGGGGCTGAGGATGTGAGTAAGGAGGAGAGCGCCAGCCTAGTATTTGTGACATCCTGGATCCAAGCCCCACTATCTCACATATACACAATTAATAAGCACACAAATAAATGCCAACCATTTCTAACTTGGGTGATTAGGGGGTGAAAAACAATGAGCACACTCTACAGTCACTAGGGCTTAAATCTAGTCTCTGCTTGAATGACTTCAGGCAAATTTGTTAACATTTTCCTGCCCCGTTATCTAGATGAGCTTGTCAGTAATTCCTGTATCATAGACTTTTTTTTCAACAATTTTTTTTATTTTATCAATTTAAAATTATTTTTCCAATTAGACTTTCTCCAAAGTATCTGTAAAAATAAGAAATATGTACTAAATGTGCCCAAAGACTCGTGTCTGGGTATGCCTCAGTTTTGCTCTAGGAAGCACTAAGGAAGATTCCCCAGTTTACCTATTCACTTCCCCCTGGTTTGACAGCTGCAGTCAGTTAGGTACCTGCTGTTCTCTCGTTCTTATGCTTGTTATCCGGCCTAGGGCTTCATGCCCTGATGACCCTCTCTGAGAAAGATGTGAATACACAAAGGGTTAATTTGATGAGGCACACATAAAAATGAAATGTAAGCCTTGGTCTCCCTACTTGGGTATTTGCAGTTCCTATTGTGGTCTATGGTGTAGAGATAAGAAAGAAGGCTTCAGCCACCTCCTCTGCCTCCCCACTTCCTGAGAAACCATCCTTCAAGGTCAAACTGCTGCTGAACATTTAGGGTGAGCCAGTCCTTGCAGCCCTGAAGCAGTGCTGTTTGACTGATCCAATCTGCCAAGCTGCAGATGGATTTACGCAGTTGAAATTTGGCCTTGCCAAATTCCCACCATGCATACAGATCATTCTTCCTCCGAACCCAACCAAAAGCATACCCGCCAGAAACCAACAGAGTAAGAGCAAGTCTCCATGAACACCAAGTGGAGGGCAGCAAGTGGAGATGCTGATAGATAGGAAAGAACCTCCCTTTACCAGACTGAGGTCTGGCAGGCTGGATCTTCACTAGTTTTGTATGTTAAATTGACCAAAAGAAAGAAGGATGGGGCTAAGCCATTGCCAGTTTGGGGAGCTACTGGGACGACTTTCAAGAAAAAGTGGTACAAAGAGTCCTCAGAGATGACCTTGGTCCCCAAGAGTAGACTGAACACAGATCAGATCTCACCCAAACACTCCCAAGAAACCACTGAGAGACAAGCAATAAGAAGTGAGAACTTGGTGTCTCTATGACATTAAGACAGCCAAGGTCCCCTTAGAGCTCAAATCAAGGAAGGCTAAGGTATAGGATCAACCTATCTCCTCCCAAAGATGCTTGCTATCTTCCTGCCATGGTCATTCCCCAAGTGGGAGGCTGTGCCCTGGTGGAGCTCACAGCTGTACAAGGAGGAGAGGGTGGGAAAGGGAGTTGGAGCTTCTGCTCCAGGAACCTTAGTCCCATGCGGCCCCGTTTCCTACCAGCGCGAGAGGACACATTGGCAGTCCACCTTCTTGGAGGACTTAGATTAGGACACAGAGGAAACACCTGCAGCCTTCACTGATCTGAAATATGTTTTCTCTAGAGAATTGGAGAGACGGAAGCTCTTTGTGGCCGTGTGCCAGGGTGACTGGGCTACTTCTTGTAAGTGTGATGTCTCCGGGAGCGCCCTGGCTCCCGATTCCTTGCGGTTTTTGAGTTTGTACCAATACAGAATGAAGGCGTCCATGATCTGATAGAATCTTTCCCCACAGAACCCTGCACAGCTGGAGAGGACATCCCAAAGTCTAGACTGCTACCTGCCTTAATTGCTCCGGGTGGAGGTGTACTCTGAGCAAAAGGGACCAGAGAGGGGGCCTCAGACGTGGTCTTTCTTGCAGTGATACTAGCCACAGGTGTAATCTGGCTTGGGAGGCCCTGCATGCTCGGGTTCCAGCATTGCACAAAGGGTGCTAGGGTGCTTGGGGTCTCACCCTGTCTTGCACCAGACATGCTTCTTTGTGGAGCAGCCACAATGACCTCAGGCTCCCCACAGTCCATAGGGGTCACTAATCCTCCAAATGCAAAAGGTTTAGGGGCTGTGCTGCCAAATGCTGAGCTGTAGGCTCCACTCTGGTGGTTCTGTCTAACAACCCCAAGGGTAGCTGAGCTAGCTTCACTGAATGGAAAACCAGCTAGCATGCTGCCAAAACTTGACTGGATGCTGGCAGAAGTGTGGATAATAGAAGCTGAAGATGCCAACCCCCCAGAAACTGGTGGTATAGTCTTGCTGAGAACCATTTGAGCAGGAGGTGGCATCTGGGTTGGGGACACAATTGAGTTCCCTGAAAGGAAAGAGGTACTAAAGCTTGGAACAGGAGCTAATTGGAGAGAACATTGCTTCTGGCTGTCTGTGGCCCCAGGTGAAGACTGAGAAGTACTTTTCTGGGATGGTGGGAAAGATGATGTTGGGCTTGATCTCAAGGATGTTGTGAGTGCTGAAGTCACATTGGAGATGCTTGAGGTCACTGTAGGCTGGGTTATGGATGATAAGCCTAAAGTTGGCAGAGGTCCACTCACCCCCTGTGGTTTAGTGGTGCTTCTAAGGGGGGATATCTGGATGGCACTAGTAAGGACCTGGCTAAAGATGGTGACCGTGTGTACAGTGGAAATTGCAGGGTGCTGGCATGGGAAAATGAAATCGGTGGCCGGGGAAAAGCCCTGGGAAGCCCCAAGCAGGAAAGCTTGGCAAGAAGGGACAGAATAAGAATTGCTCGTGGTGCTAGTTACTAGATTCAAGTCCACACCAGGGTCTTTGGATGTGCTGACTGGGATGGCAGATGTAACCAGAGAGGAGGCTGTCGCTAGGCCATGGAAGAAATGGGTCGAAGCAGAAGTCAGCAAAGGAGAGGCCTGCTTAGCGGACACAGGGGCTGTCATCAGCATGGTTGTAAGTGGTCCTACACTGCCAAAGATTGGCTTGAAGGTGGACGTTAAGATGCTTGGAGCTGTAGAAAAAGAAGAGCTGGATGATGCCCCCCGAGCCATGACAGAAATTCTGGAATATGAGGAGTCACTACTGTACACAGACCCCCAAACAGGTCCTAATGCTGAGTGAGCAGAAGTCTCCGCAGGAAGTACAGATTCAGGAAGATGGAGAATTGGGCTACTCACCACCCCAAGCAGAGTGTTTTGTGTGGTAGGTGCAGTGGGGATCATGACAGATGGGGGAGGGGGCGCTGCAGACCTGGGAGGGGTTGAAGATGGCCTGGTGGAATCGGGGACTGGTGCTATGGGAGAGCTTGGAGACACCTGGATGGAAGCAGCTGAGGGTTTTGAGTCTGAGGAGATGCCTTGAAGGTGCTCTAACTGTGAGCACCGGGCTGGGACAGGCAAGCTCTTCGAGCTTTCCCGCTGAGGACTCCTGTGGGTACCGAGGACTGTCTCAGAAGAAGGCCGACTAAGAGACACGGGAGGCTCAGTACTGGTCTCAGAAATGGAGTCTGTGACGATCCCAGTTGTCGCTTCTGTGGTTGGTTTGTTTGGCCCAGCTTGCCTTTCTGAGGTCGGGTCCTCTTCAGTGACAACACAGCCTTGCTGACAAGGCGTGGTCAGCGGATCCCTAGGACCAGATTGCAGGCAAGGAATCTCGCTGTTGGGCTGCCCAGAGCTGCCGGGTGTAACTAACGGGTGAGGATTAGGATTTCTCCCTGTCTTTTTCAGTGGCCATTCTGGAGTTTGGATTGATGTCCTGGAAAAATGTCGTTTCCAAGACTCTGAGAGATAGCTGGAAGAACTGTATGAGCTGGTAATAGCATTTCTTTTAGTGCTGGGGGGCCCGCGTGTGCGTACGCTGGCCAAGAGCGCCACGGAGGAGCAACTGGACTTCTTACGTTTATGATCTGAGCTCTGGGCGGAAAGGCCCCTTTTCAGAGATCCAGGCCTGGCCACAAATGAAACTGTGGCTCCGCTTTTCAACAGGGGCTTAAAGGCGGACCCAGGGGTGGCAGAATTCCTTTTACTGTCCGAGCTGTCCGGGAACAGTGGCTCTTCCCTCCTGGCTCTCCCCTTCCCGCACTTGAAGAGAGCCTTCAGCACCGGGCTTTTTCCACACTCTCCCGGTGACGACTCTGAGGGTCCCGCGGAGTTGATCACTTTTGAGACCGATAACAAGGGCCGTGGTCTCCGCTCAGGCGGTGAGATCTTGACTGTCACCGGACTCCATGTGGCCCTCGGGTGACGAAGGGACCAAATGTTACGTTTGAGGTAACTTTCCCACCAGTCTGAAGGAAGAGACCCCATGATGGGGTTCTGCGGCCTCTTCATGGGAAAGCGCCTCCAGGCCTCACTGACGAAGGCGGCGGGATTGGCGGGATCCCAGTTGGGCGGCCTCCGGGCCGGCCTGTGTCGCCGGGCGGGCTGGGCGCGGTGGACATGCTGCACCCGGTAGACCTGGTAGAGGGGCCTAGCCGGTCGGCGGGTCGCAGGCTTCTCTCGTGCGTCTGCGCGCCCCTGTGCTGAGGACCGCGGAGAGGACCCCGCTTTGCCCAGGTAGCCGCCCATGCGGAGAACCGGGCTGGTGGGGGGTCAGTTCCAGCCCGGTTTAGCTTCTGATGTTTTGGACGTCGGCGGAGGTGGCCGAACCCAAGCATCCGCTGCCCGAGTGACGGTTGGGCTACGCGTGTAAGAAAAGCGCGAGGGTGCCAGGGAGCTGGCGACACGCGGACCTCGGTAACAGTGTCAGCCCACCCGGGGATCTGCGGTCCGCGTGCCAGTTCTCCAAACTCTGAGCTGGGAGAAATTCTGGGTGATTTGAATCCTACAGAGTATTTGGGGAGGACGGGAGTGGGGGGGGGAGGGGGGGATCGAGAGTGCACGCGACACAATGACACTGATGGAAATGACCAGGCAGGGCACAGGACGTTGTGAGCTGTTATGGGAAAGGCAACAGCCGACCTTTGTGACCGAGGTGAGATCTCTGGGTTCCATCAGTGCCTCCTGGTGGCCAAACCCAGGCTCCTACTTGAAGTGGAAGCGGCCAAGGTTTGTAACCTTGATGTTAAACTGAACCCTGGCGGGAAAGACTACTTCGAAAACACTTGGTGCTCCTCTTCACTATCAAACCTTTATTCACTTTCAGAATTCGTGTGTTGAACAAGGAAAAAAAAAATACAGAAAGTTTCGCTCTACCTTCCTGTACTGGCTGATGGTATCGACTTGGCATCAAAGAACTCTGCCAGGCCAGGTGTGAGCTGGAATCTTACATTTCACCAAAAACAAAACAAACAAAAACGAACTAACTAACCAAAACCCACATATACACAGTACGCGGGAGCAGCTCAGAAGGCTGTAGGAGACTGTTGCTGTCGTTAAAAGGTTGGGGGGAACAACAAACTACAGTCTGACTTTTCGCTGTCCCCGGTGTAG